>NC_083227.1:133525268-133830639 GCF_032191835.1 Heteronotia binoei | reverse complement strand
CACAGGGTATGCGTGGGCCTGAAGAGCCTTGTTGAGGGTGCACTTATAGTCTGCACAAATCCGCACTTCCCCACTGGGCTTGACTGGAGTCACGATGGGAGTTTCCCAGGTTGCGTGGGTGACAGGCTCTAGTATTCCCTGTGCAATCAGTTTATCCAGTTCCTCCTCAATTTTAGGCTTGAGCGCGAATGGAACTCGCCGCGCTTTCAGCCTAATAGGCCGCACTGTGGGGTCGAGGTGTAGTGTAACCGGGGGACCCGTGTAGCAGCCCAAGGTGCCATCGAAAACGGCCGGGAACTCTTCACAAACCTTGTTAAAGTCCACTCCGACAGTCTTATTGACCCCCCTGATCTCTATTCCCAGGGGCTTGAACCAGTCGAGACCCAAAAGGTTTGTAAGGTGGTTCTTGACCACTAGCACTTGTAGCTGGCCCTTGAACCCCTTGTATTGGACTGGGACTGGGCCCACTCCCAAGATAGGCACCTTATTCTTCTGGAAGTCCACTAAGGTAAACCCCGGGTCCCTGAGACGAGGCCTCAGCCTGGTGGGGATTTTAAAAAATGTCTCTGCCACTATAATAGATGATGCTGACCCAGAGTCCACCTCCATTTGGCAGGGCACCCCCCCGATCCCTACATTGACCCGGATTTTGGAGGGCCTGACTGGCGAGGGTAGGTACTGTACCGGGTATGGGTGGGCGTGGAGAGCGTCGGTCTCGAAGTCTGGCTGGCCTTCGGAGTGCGCAGATCTTTGCGGGACGCGTGCTCGGAATTTGGATCTGCAGGCACAGGCGATGTGGCCTTCCTTGTTGCAGAGTCGACAGGTGGCATTCCGGAATTGGCAGGTCTTTCGCTCGTGCTGGCCCCCGCAGCTTGCACATGCAGGTGGTGTCTTGTGTCTCATGCCCTGTGGGGCATGGGTGGTCTTCCTTCCTGCTGAACGATAGCCGGTTTGTAGAGCTTTGTCCTCGTCTGAGTCCTCTGTAGATGGTTCAGGGTTGATCTGGTGTGCCGCAGCCTGTCTTGTCAGCCGTGGCTCTGCTGATCTGCCCTTCTCCCAGCTGGTGGCCACATCGATTGCCTTTGTTAGGTCGCACTCGGAGAGGGACAGGAGTTTCTGTACTAGTTTTTCGTCCCTCAAGCCCCATACAAACTGGTCGAGAAGGGCTTCGTTGAGGTCTGCGAAACTGCATTGGCTTGCCATCTGGCGCAGGCTTGTCAAGAACGCCATCGTGGTTTCGCCTGCCTTCTGTGTCCTTTGTCGGAAGTCCCAGTGCCGGGTGAGCTTGGTTGGCTGGGGCTGGAAATACTTCTCCAGAGCGCTGATGATGTCGTCCACCGGCGTCTCTGAGAGCTTCCTGGGTTGGAGAAGAGCCCTGGCTAAGTCCACGGTCTCCGTGCCACACGTACTGATAAGCAGAGCTCTCTGCATGGTAGTCTCTGTAATCTTCCGGAAGGTCAGGTATGACTGGAAGCCTTCGACCCACGAGTCCCACAGCTCGGGGCGATCGATGCTAAAGGGCTGCAGGAGATTAGCTGAAGCCTCCATTCTTGGCAGCGTGTCTGGGCGGCTTGAGAGATGGGGTGTGCGCAGAGCGGAGGTGCGGACCCAGATGGCTTGGATTTAGCCACCTTTTCGTGTTCCTAGTTCTGTTGCTGGTTCTTACTGGCATCCCATCCTCGTCGCCAGTGTAAAGTACTGGGGTCGGCGCAGTAAGAGACCAGAGTCGGAGAGTGATTTCAGCAAGCTTTACTTCAGGAACACCAACACAGACTGAGCTCTATTCAAACCTCCCGCTCCTTTATACAATTCTTGCCCCCTTCTGATTGGACCTTAACTATGTACATGGATTGGCTATTTACAGAGGCCTAAGGGCCTATCAGGGTACAGTATGAGCCGAGATGTAGATTGGCTACTTATGTTTCAATCCTTCCCCTGATTGGGCACGCTTAGGCCTTCTCTGGAACCCTGGTGTGGAGTACAAGCTTGGCTTGTTCAGCTTCCCTCCAAAAGTAACAGTTCCCTCCAAAAATAACAGTTCTCCATTTGAACCTAGGACACAACAGACACTATTATACCAAATGTTTGTTTTATGAAGGACACTGTATGTACCATTTCAGAATGAAAGCAATATATGTAGGCAGGGGTGGAATTCTAGCAGGATCTCCTTTGCATATTAGATCACACACCCTGATGTAACCAATCTGCCAAAGGCTTACAAGGCTCTTTTTTGTAAGCTCTTGGAGGATTGGCTACATCAGGGGGTGTATGACCTAACATGCCTAATATGCAAAGGAGCTCCTGCTAGATTTCTACCCCTGTATGTAGGGGGAAAACTGTTCTTTTTAAATGTGTAGTAAGATGGTAGGAACGTTCACATTAAGAACATAAGAGAAGCCATGTTGGACCATCCTGAGGTCCACCAGTGGGGCCAGGACACTAGAAGCCCTCCCACTGTTGCCACCCCCCAAGCACCAAGAATACAGAGCATCACTTGCCCCAAACAGCATATTTCATCTATACCTTGTGGCTAATAGCCACTGATGGACCTCTGCTCCTTCTTGAAGCCATCTATGCTTGAAGCTGCCACCACCTCCATGTGTTAATCCCTCTTTGGGTGAAGAAGTACTTCCTTTTATCCAATCTAACCTGACTGCTCAGCAAGTTCATTTTTTTTTTTGTGACCAAACTTTTTATTTTGCAATATATTGAAATAAATTCATCTCTACAAATTCAAATATATTTCTCCAACATATTACATACTTTCCTCCCCCCCCCCACTCTTATTCATGACCTCCGCCGGTACTTAACACAAATTAAAAGCATATTAAAGGTAAATTCACACTTGTAAAATCTTTTTAAAAAAATTATCATTCACTAACCTATTCTCTAATAATCACTAACCTATTCTCTAATAATCACTTAGCACTTATTAAACACAACGCTCATAGTTATTGATTCAGTTCCAAAGTTCCCCCTATCTTAGTCTTATCTTAACTCTCATACATATATGTTTACCAAATAACCATATTCTACTAATGCTTTTATCACAATATCACAATTCCTCTTTATCATTAAAAGTTCAATTAATGCTATCAAACACTACTAAATATCTTTTCAACATTATAAATTTTTTATACAAAAAGTAAATTTTCAATAACCTCTTCTCTATAATTCGCTTGGTATTCATTACGCACAGAACTCATAGTTATAAAATCAGCTCCGGAATTCCAGCTATCTTATTCTTATCTTAACTCATATATGTATAATTACCATGTAACTATATCTTACTAACTAAATGGAGTGACTCCGGGAACGGTGGGACGAGGCAGAGTTATAAGGGAAGGAGATCGAGACATAATAGTGCTCGACCCCCTTCCAGCCTCCGTCCCATCCCGACGGTGACAAGTAGTAGGGCCAGGCTGAATTACTCGCCTCCGTCACTGGTGTTATGCAATGCCAGGTCCATTAATAATAAGACCTCTGTCCTGCGAGAGTTTCTGACCGAGCAGGACATGGACCTGGCTTGCGTGACCGAGACCTGGGTGCGTGAAGGGAAGACGGTAGCTCTCTCCCAGACCGTTCCCCCGGGATACTCGGTCTTCCACCAGTCATGGACTAGCGGGCGGGGGGGAGGGGTGGCACTTCTCATACGAGAGGCTTACTCCTTTAGGGCCCTTCCGGCCCCAGAGATTCCAGACATAGAATGTGTTGGCCTGATGTGGGATGTTGGGGAGGGGTTGGCGATCTGGCTGGTGTACCGACCGCCTAACGCACCGACCAGCGCCTTACCGTCCCTGGTGGAGGTCGCGGCGGGCTGGGCGTTGGAGCACCCAAGGCTTCTGGTCTTGGGTGACTTCAATGTCCATGCTGACGACGCGGCCTCCAGCCAGGCGACGGACCTGGTGTCATCCATGGCGACACTAGGACTCTCCCAGGTTATTACAACGCCCACTCATCAGGCGGGACACATGTTAGACCTGGTCTTTGCGGCCGGAATACCAGTGACTGATATTGCAATGGAAGCAGTGCCATGGTCAGATCACTTTGCCCTTAAGGCTCGTATGGGAGTGTCACCCAAAACCTGTTTAGGCGGAGAGCGTATTTTAGCTCACCCGCGGAGCCAGATGGACCCGGAACGGTTCCTAACGGCCCTTCGGGACACCTGGCCTGCTGGCGACTCCCTGGATGATCTGGTAGAGTCCTGGAACGATGGGCTCTCCACGGCCATCGAGGAGGTCGCACCCAAGCGCCCTCTGCGTTCCCGCCCGAAGCCGTCGCCCTGGTTCAACCAGGGGCTGCGGCAACAAAAGCGGGGACTCAGAAGGCTAGAGAGGCAATGGCGGCGTACTCGAGACGAAGTGCCCCGAACATCTTATAGAGAGAGTTTGAAGGCCTATGAGATGGCAATCAAAGCCGCAAAGAAAGTGTTCTTTGCGGCTAAGATTGCGTCCGCGACTTCGCGCCCGGCCCAATTGTTCGACATAATTAGAGGACTTACAACACTGCCGCAAGGCAGACCAAATTCTATTGAATTGGAAATAGGCTGTGAGGCTTTTGCGAAATTTTTTGTGGATAAAATCGCGTCACTCCGCCCCGACTCCTCTGCCAATTTTGAGACAGTTAGCGAACTCGAGGCTCCGAGCCTGTCTTCGGATTATATGCTGGATGACTTCGACCCCCTCAGCCTGGAGGAAGTTGACAGGATCCTCTTAGCTGCTCGCCCAACTACCTGTAAATTGGACCCATGCCCTTCCTGGCTTATTAAATCTTGCCAGGGTGACCTTAGATATCCTATACGGGATATCATAAATAGATCCCTGAGGGAAGGGCACTTTCCAACGCCGCTCAAAGAGGCTGTGGTCCGTCCCCTCTTAAAGAAACCATCTTTAGACCCGGCCCAATTGGCACACTATCGGCCGGTCTCAAATTTGCCCTTTTTGGGCAAACTTATTGAGAGGGCAGTGGCGATGCAGCTGCAGACTTTCCTGGAGGATGCTTCCATCCTTGACCCATTTCAGTCCGGCTTTCGCCCGGGACATGGGACGGAGACGGTGCTGGTCGCCCTAGTGGATGACCTTCAACGGCATCTGGATCGGGGCGGCTCGGCGGTGCTGATGCTGTTAGACCTGTCGGCTGCGTTCGACACGGTCGACCATCGGCTACTGAAGGGTCGCCTCGCCGACGCAGGGATTCAGGGGTTGGCTTTACAGTGGCTTTCC
This sequence comes from Heteronotia binoei, assembly GCF_032191835.1. Taxonomy (NCBI): domain Eukaryota; kingdom Metazoa; phylum Chordata; class Lepidosauria; order Squamata; family Gekkonidae; genus Heteronotia; species Heteronotia binoei. Next base: position 133,825,417 of record NC_083227.1, on the reverse strand, counting down.
TCTTTCCTTGAAGGTCGGGGACAAAGGGTCGCAGTTGGGGGGGAGCTGTCCCGGAGGTGCACACTTGATTGTGGTGTGCCCCAAGGGGCGGTTCTCTCCCCGATGTTATTTAACATCTATATGCGACCTCTTGCCCAGATTGCCCGAAGGTACGGGCTAGGGTGTCATCAGTATGCTGATGACACCCAGCTCTATCTACTGATGGACGGCCAGCCGACCTGCGTCCTGGAAAATCTAGATCGGGCACTATATGCCGTGGCTGAATGGCTCAGACTGAGCGGGCTGAAGCTTAACCCTGCGAAGACAGAGGTCCTTTGCTTGGGTCGCCGCGGTCTGGAAAGGGGAATCCCCCTACCAGCCTTTGACGGTGCGCCGCTGATAGCGGCGGACAGGGTCAGGAGCTTGGGGGTGCTGTTGGAGCCTTCCTTAAAGATGGAGGCTCAGATAGCAGCCGCTGCCAAGTCCGCGTTTTTTCATCTTAGGCGGGCAAGGCAGTTGCCCCCCTTTTTGGAGCGCGACGACCTAGCAACAGTGATCCATGCCACGATCACCTCGAGGTTAGACTACTGTAATGCCCTCTACATGGGGCTGCCCCTGTCCCGAACTCGGAAATTGCAGCTGGTGCAGAATGCCGCGGCCCGGCTGTTATTGGGTCTCCCAAAGTGGGAACACATTCAGCCGGGTCTTCGGACCCTGCACTGGCTTCCAGTAATATACCGAGTCCGGTACAAGGTGCTGGTTATCACCTTTAAAGCCCTATATGGCTTGGGACCTGTCTACCTGAAGGACCGTCTTTCCCCGCACGTTCCCCAGAGAGTACTGAGGTCGGGAACACAAAATCTCCTTACTATCCCTGGGCCGAAGGAAGCCCGTTTGAAATCCACCAGAGAAAGGGCTTTCTCTGTTATGGCCCCTACATGGTGGAATCAGCTGCCGGAAGAGGTGAGGGCCCTGCGGGACCTTGTACAGTTCCGCAGGGCCTGTAAGACGACCCTCTTCCGGCTAGCCTATACCTAGCTTGAGAATTTTAATGTAACTTGCCGGATTTCTTTTATATACAGTTGAAATATTTATTAATATTTATTGATAACCATGGTTTTATCTGTTTTTATCTGTTTTAAATGCTGATCCCTTTATATGTTTAAATACTGTAATTTTGTTGGATCTATCACTGGAAGCCGCCCTGAGCCACTTGTGGGAAGGGCGGGATATAAATCCCAAATAAATAAATAAATAAATAAAAATAATCACAATTCTAATTATCATTTAAGGTTCAATTAATGTTGTCATAAATGACTAAATGACTCTTCATCCTGCATTATATTTCCACGTAACTTTGGAATTTACTCCAGTCTTCTTTAAACTTCTCCAAATTATTGTCATTTAAGATTCTAGTAAGTTTGTCCATTTCACTCCAGTTAAGAACCTTTAAGGCCCAGTCCCATTTTTCAGGTATTCTATCTTGCTTCCACATTTGCGCATACAGTGTTCTCGCAGCTGAAAGCAAATACCACAACAATGTTCTGTCTTGCTTCGGAAAGCTTTCCATTTGTAATCCCACCAGAAAGACATCTGGTGCTCTCCTAATATTATAACCCAAGATTTTCGAGATCTCCTGTTAAATCATTATCCAAAATTGTTTCACTACATCCCTGGGCAGTTTACGCTTTCTGGTAAGCTCTGAATTGACTCTGTATGCATAATCACATAAACGCTCCATCTCCTCCGGATCTTCTTCCAAAAATTCAGCTGTAATTGTGACAATGTGAGTCTTCACATCCTCCTGTTCATTCTCAGGCACTCCCCTTAGCCGAATCATATTCTCCATCAACTTACAGTCTTGTAGTATTGCTTTTTCTTGCATTCTCTTAATGGTGGCATCTTGATTTCTAATTTTCACTTCTGTGTCAACAGTCTTTTTAGCTATTGCTTGGGACTCTTTCCTTAGGTCATCAATTTCCTTCTTAAATTCTTTCTTTACCTCTTCAGCACTGGAGTTTATTTTCTTAGTTAATTTCTTCTCACTTTCAGTTATTAAATCACTCATTGCCATCAATATTCTTCCTTCCATAGCGTACAGTTGATCATAAATTTGTTTAGACATTTTACCCTCTCTCACTAAGGCAGCTCTTAACCTTGTAATTCTTGACTCCAACTTTTACTCAGACATTACTGATTGCCCATTACAAATAATGGGTTTTTAATTGGTATCTTTAAACCCCAATCTGGTAGTTGCATTTAACAGAACAGAGCATGCCCTTTTCAATAAGCCTAAAAACGCCGTCCTCAAAGCTTCCTAGCTCAAGATATTAATTTTTAAAGTTCCAAGCCTCTCTTTTAAAAAAGTTTTTCTTTTACCCTCTAGGGCTTATTTTCCAATTTCAAGCACATAGTCCATGTTATTTAGCCCTTAGGGGATTGTTTATATATATTTTGAATCCTTTTATAGTCCACGTTCAAGTTATTTAGTGAAAATATTTTGGCCTTTCTGTAATTAGCCTCCAATGTTTCTCTATGGTTACTGACTCTTGCAAGTATCCGGATACTTGGATGCTCTTCTCTCCACACTTACTTCCTGACTCTCTAGCATTGAAATCTCATAATGATTGCAGAAAGCGTCACTTCCTGTTTTGAGGAGAGAGACTGCAGCTTTGTTATGACTGGGGTTTTTTTCCGAAGCACAGGAATCCATAACAGTAAGTATTTTTCTGCACTTTTCTGCTTTCTTTTGAGTCCAAAGAAACCACTTCTACCCCCTTCCACTTCTCCTTGATTTTCCACTTTGAAAAATAGTTCTGGGTCCCAGATCTTCCCTTTTAACAAGCTTAAATTGCACCCGGAGTATCAGATAAGGATCGTTACCTTATTAACGTCATCTATTCTCTCATTATTCCCGTCCACTTTATCTCAGATGTTGTTATAGTCCATAGGAAGTTGAAGCCTTAGTGAGTTTATGTCAATTTAATGACTCCAAGGATTCTTTGTAGGCGATAGAATGCAATTCTTCATCGGGGGAATCTTCAAAGCCAACCCCCCCCCCTCCTGGGATCATTCGTCAGCCAAAGTGAATCCCCCTCGAAATAAACATGCATGCCGTAGACAATTTCCTTTACTGGAAAAAGTAGACAGTAGGCTTTATAAAGTCTTTTCTGTCCAAAAACAAAGATCCTGGTCTGCTCCACACAGGGAAACAGGACAGCTCACCAAGCTTCAACCCCGGAAGCCCCCGCTCAGCAAGTTCATTGAGTGCCCTTGAGTTCTTGTATTGTGAGAAAGGGAGAAAAGTATTTCTTGCTCTGCCTTCTTTATCATGTCACCCCTTACTCGTCAGTTCTCCAAGCTAATGAGCCCCAAGCACTTCAATGTTTTTTCATAGGGAAAGTGTTCCAACCTTTTTAATCATTCTTGTTGCCCTTTTCTGCACTTTCCCCAATGCTATAATAGCTTTTTTGAGGTGTGGTGACCAGAATTATACACAGTATTCCACATGACGCTGCACCGTCAATTTATACAGGGGCATTATGATACCAGCTGATTTGTTTTCAATTCCCTTCCTAATAATCTCCACCATAGCATTGGCCTTTTTTTATTGCAGTTGCACACTGTCTCAACATGGTAGAGTTATCTACCAGGACTCTCTTGGTCTGTCTCTGCCAGTTTGGACCCCATCAACATGTATTTATAATTAGGATTTTTGGCCCCAGTGTGCAGTGCTTTGCACTTGGCCATGTTGAACCTCATTTGCCACACTGAAACCAACTTGTCAAGCCTCAACAGATCCCTTTGGAGTGACTCACAATCCTCTCTGGTTCCCACCACCCTGAACAATTTAGTGTCATCCACAAACTTAGCCACTTTGCTGCTTACTCCCAACTCCAAATCATTAATAAACAAGTTAAAAAGCATCGGACCCAGTACTGCAGAACCTCACTGCTTACCACCCTCCACTGTGAAAATTGCCCATTTATACTCACTCTCTGTTTCCTATTAATTAGCCAGGTTTCGATCCACGAGAGGACTTACTTAGGAGACTTTGATGAGGAAGTTTACCAATAACTTTCTGGAAGTCAAGGTCAACAACATTTATTGGGTCCCCTTGTCCATATGTTTGTTCACCGCTTCGAAGAACACTAACAGGCTAGTGAGAAAAGATCTTCCCTTACAGAACCTATGCTGGATCTTCCTCAGTAGCTTTTGTTCATCAGTGCACCTACTTATTCTGTCTTTAATAACAGTTTCCACCAACTTACCTGGTATTGAAGTCAGACTGATTGGCCTGCGATGTCCTCTGAAACCCTATTTAAAGATGGGGGTGAGTAGCTCCCTTCCAGTCCTCAGAAATGGAGGCAGATTTTAATGAAAGATTACATACTTTTGTCAGGAGATCTACAAGTTCTCATTTGAGTTCTTTCAGAACTCTTGGATGTATGCCATCCAGGCTTGGTGATTTATCAATTTTTAAATTGCCTATCTGTTGTAGGACCTCCTTTCTTGTCACCAGGGGCAGCCCGATGCCCCATGGTGCCCTAGGCAGACTGGCTGCCTGGCGCCCCCCCCCAGCACCCCTCCGTGCTTCCTTCCCATCGCCTCCTCACTGCCACTAGCCCCCTCTGGCCCACCAATGCCAACCCCCACCACCGCTGCACTCTCTCCCTCTCCCCCGAAGCTCACTACAGGTAAAAGTTAGCCCTACTGGCTACTCGCAGCCCGTGCTTGCATGTTTTGCTAAGTGACGTCTCTTAACAAAATGCACAGGCGTGGGCTGCAAGAAGCTGACAGGGCTTACTTTTACTTGCAGTGAGCTTGGGGGGGGGGGAGTGAGTGAGTGTGGTGGTGGCTGCAGTGGCAGGCCAGTGGACCAGAGAGGGCTAGCAGCGGTGAGCTTTGGGGGGAGGGAGCAAGCATGGCAGCGGGCCAGAGGGGGTTAGAGGTGGCCGCAGCAGCGGTGGGGGGGGGGAGGGAGGCAAACTAGGTGCTTGCCTAGGGCACCAGAGGGGGGGAGAGCCCAATTTGCCACCCCCTGCCTCCCCACGCCCTAGGCAACTTCCTAGTTTGCCTAGTAGGCAAGCTTGTCACCTCAGTCTGACTCAAGTTTTTCAACACCCCTCCTGAAATCAGCAGTTCTGGAGTGGGCAAGCACTCCGCATTTTCCACAATGAAGACAGAGGCAAAAGCATTCACCTTCACAGCCATTTCCCTATTGTCATTCAGTAATCCTTTTAACTAGTTCAGTCCATGTATATTAAAAACTATTCTTGATAACAGGCAGTTTGGATATGAACCAGAAGTGACTTCAGAATTACCTAGGAACTGGCCTATCTGTATAAAAGCTATTTGCTTCATGCATGAACCCTAGAATGGTGGTGTTAAGTACCCTATATGCCCTTAATTATTGTGCCTGCCACTATAGTCAATTTGCCAATATGGATCTTATCAATATCCTCAAAGTCAGTAGATCATAGGTTGGTTCCAGTTATCTCTAAGTGGAAGACACTCATTACTGCCAAGCCTTCTGTCATTCTTTCCCCAACATTCCTTTCCAGCCCTGGGGAAATTTATTCCAAGGGTTGCCAAACTCACATGAATAGTCAAATGGGTATGGAAGCTGCAGTGAGGAGAGTGAAGGGAACTCAATTTCTATTTCTGCCTTGTCTATCGATGCAGAAATAATGCACCAATCCAGATAAATTATTATTTCACATAGCTGTGAAGATGTGTAAGAGTCAGACTATTTGAGATGGGAGCTGATTTGTGTATTTATTCATGTGTCCACTCTACTGACACATAAAGAGTGTCTATTGTTTACATGAAGCAGAGCATGTGGGTGAGCGGAAAGTTTTTCCATCCCATTTTTTAACTCACAACCTCTACTGTTTGAAGCACTTTTCTGACAGTCCATGATCTCAGATCCCAGAATTGAATCAGGCCGGAAAGAAAAGTTGGTTGGTCCTAACAGAAGATATTGTATAGATTTTGTTTTGGAAAATAAAAAATGCCTCAGGCAATATAACACAGTGCACTAAGGCATGCTGGGAGGAAGGGTCTCAGAAGGAAAAACCCAAATGTATGGAATTTAAAAGACAGGGCAACCAATTAAGAGTTACATGTTAAAAATAGGTTAAAAGGTCAAGGTTTTCTTAAAGGGATATTTCATTGTACCTTATCATAGTTTGTGAAAGGTTTACCACAAAGCACTTTTTAACATATATTGTGCTTCTGTTTACATAAATTCTATCAGGTCCCATGGTGTTATTCCTCATCTATTGCAAGAAATGAGCTCATTCCTAAGGGTTCATTAAGAAAAGGGGGCAAACAGACCTTTGGAACGAATCACCAGAGTCAAACACAGCTCAGTTATTTTGTACTTATGAAGCTGTTAAGGGTAATGTTATCACAATATACATTCAGTGGATTTATGGAGGACACGTGCACACACAGAGTTTAGACAGGCTGCTAGATTGAACAAACATCAAGCAGAGACGGGAAAGAGGGAAACCGTGGAGTTTCATGTGTGCAAAGGAAGACTAATTGCCTGTGGAACAGCTGTGCTGTGCCTGAAACTCAAGACGAACAGTCTGCTCCAGCCATGGTCTGACAACAAAAGGGCACCATGAAAAAAATGATCACCTGCCTCTACTCCATCTGGGGAGGCTAATTAAGAGGAAACGCACAAGCAACAAATGTGGAGTGTCAATTTTCTGATCAAACCTCTGCTTAGCCAGGTACTATTTGTGAGGTGACTAGGAAGGTCAGAAATAATCTGGCCTTGGGGTGTCTTCCTTCATGAAAAGAAATGCCCTCAATCCAAGATGATCATGACCACAGCAAATGATAGCATTTTGCATTCTTCAAGAGGTTTTCACTGTAGACATGTAAAAAAACATGGTAAAACGTGGATGTGTGACATGCTCCCAAAAGCTGCAGAAGTAGAAATGCAATAATTGAACTATGGCTGCTTCTTATTTTTTAAACTGATTGTAATACAATAGTGTAAAGAATGCTCATTTGAATATAGTGACTGAAGCTAAAGGAGAATTGGCATTATAATTGTAATGCATTGAACAGGTTTTTATACCCTGCTTTTCTCTAACTTAAGGAGTCTCAAAGTGGCTTATAATCACATTCCCTTCCTCTCCCCACAACAGGTACCTTGTGAGGTAGATGGGACTAAGAGAGTTCTGAAGGAACTGTAATTGGTCCAAGGTCACACAGCAGGTTTCATGTGGAGGAGTAGAAATCAACCTGGTTCTCCAGATTAGAAACTACTGCTTTTCACCACTGCCCCCCACTGATTCTCGGGATCCACTGGAAGATATCTGCTGATTAAATGGATTTCTGCCAGCTAAGCATGATGTCCTTCCCTCTTCCCTCTCTGTGTACCCGTAAATGTCAACCATGCTTTCCCAAGGAATACGGTGCCACCATGAAGAACATGTTGGGGGAAATAAAGGTTTGTATCAGGAGGGGGGAAATCATATAAAATAACTGCTGTATTCATAAAGACTCTTGAATGCAGCAGAGGATTTCCTCAAACAAAGTTTGAGGAAATCCTCTGCTGTATTCAAGAACCTTTATGATAACAAGTCCACTCCTGACTGTTTTGGCTGGGTATGCCCTTATCTGAGTCCCTTTGGAGAATCAAAAGAAGTATAGAACCTAGACTGGTTCAGACATGAATCACCCAGTCTACTGGAGTAGGACACTGAGGAAGGATATAAGCAATTTAATGCCCCACATCCTTCACAGGAAAATGCCTATACATTGGTAAAAAGGTGAAATTCCTTTCCACAATTAATCACAAAGAGCTTTTAGACTGGAATTTGGGAGCCAGGGTGATACTGTAAGGCATTTCATTAGACACAAAATGTAGGCGTGATTGGGTTAAGGTTACAGATTATTTAACATTTTTCATCCTTGCTGTTTCAACCTTGAATATCCCCATTTTTATTTCCTTGTGAGAATCAAATTTTGTGATTCTTTATTTCTTTTAAATGTGTTTGTTTTGGCTGATCAATTAAGATTAAAAATAATCAACACTATATGTTATACATTTCTAGATGTAAATAATAGTCCATAGATATAAATACAATATAAATTGTGCATTTTTTAAAAAAAAATCCATAAAGCATACACAATACAGATGAATCTTTAAAACTGGTAGTAAAAAGCAGAGAACTAAAACCCTTAAGGAAAATATAAATTGTAAACAGAAATGACTTGATACCAAGGTCTGTTGAGTGATTGGGATGATCATGCCAGGCAGAGTACTTGGATGAGACACTCTTAGAACAGATTACAAGATATGGTGGTCATGGGAGATTTCAATTACTCAGATATCTTGAAAGGGCAGCTGCTGTGAGAGCCCTCTCCAGCCCCACCCACCTCACAGGGTGACTGTTGTGGGGGAGGAAGGTAAAGGAGATTGTGAGCCGCTCTGAGACTTTTTGGAGTGAGGGGTGGGATATAAATCCAATATCTTCTTCTTCTTCTTAAAGAAACAGTAAAAAAAAAAGGAAATCGAGAAGGAAAACCACAAATTCCTTCACCCAGTTCTTCCTCTGGCCCAGGGAAGTTTACAACCATGCAGGGAGACATGAAAGAGATGCAAAATGCTCTACTAACTGCCATAGCACAGTTGACTACTAAAGTAGATACTAAAGTAGATAATATTGGAGAACAGATGGCAGAGATCAAACAAGAGCTTCTGGAGAGCAGCAAACAGACAGCAGAGACTAATAAAGCCTTAAAAGTATTTGATGCCCAGGTGACAGATAATACACAAAAGGTGGAACAACTTGGAAAAGAACAGAACATACATGATTCCAGACTCTTGCAGTTGGAAATAGACAGAGCTGCCTATATGTTGAGGTTTCAAAACATACCAGAAGAGAAAACTGAAGATTTGCAGAAAATATTAAGTGAAGCCTTGGCTGAAATTTTACAGGTGACTCCTCAAAGGGTGGAAGAAGAGTTTGATCAAGTTAGACGAGTGCCATCAAGCTTCACAAGATGGAATAAACTACCCAGTGAAGTCCACTTGAAGCTTACAAGAAAGAGGATCAGAGATGACATGAAGCAAGCAAGAGACAAGCCTATGATGATAGCTGAATATATGGTGAAAATTTTAAGAGAGGTACCATGGCCGGTGAGACAAAAGAGGAGAGAATACCAAGCTTTAACAGGCTTCCTGAGTGAAAAAGAAATACCCTATACATGGCTAATGCCTGAAGGCCTTCTCTTTACCTATCAGGAGAATAGGTATAGGATAAATTCCATTTTCAAAGCCCAGAACTTTCTGGACAGAGTGAAGGAAAAAGAGGGGAAGCAAAAGAAGGACGATGAAGAGGTGAAGAGAATCCAAATGAACCACGGAGATACCCGACAAGACAGCAGACTAAAAAAGATTAAAAAGATAGTGATCAGACAAATCCATAATGGCTTTGCTAATTTCTGTTAATGTGAATGGACTCAATTCTCCTGTCAAAAGGTGGAAGACCTTTAGATATTTGACAAAATTGGAAATGGATATAATTTGCTTACAAGAAACACATAGTTTAACTAAAGACCAACATCTTTTGAAAAATAAGAAACTTGGTAGCTTATTCACAGCAACAGATACAAATAAAAAGAAAAGGGGAGTGGCAATATATATTAAAGATAAATTCAACCCACAACTGCAGTACGCCTCTGAAGATGGAAGAACCCTATTAGTGGTAATTACAGTGGATAACAAAAAAATCCTATTGGCAAATATTTATGCCCCAAACGATCAACAAGATAAATTTTTTCAAGATTTGCATCTTAAACTATCAAATTTGGAATATGCGGAATACTGTCTAATAGGAGATTTTAATGCAGTTACTGATAGACAACTGGACAAAAAAACACATAAACAAACTAAAAGTAAAAGTCTTCAATTGCCTATTCATTTTTGGAAGCTAGCAGAAGAATTGGATTTGGTTGACGTATGGAGAACAAGATACCCAAATTCTAAAGACTTTACCTATTACTCTCCTAGTCACCAAACGTGGTCAAGAATTGATATGTGCTGGCTTTCTACAAATCTGGTCAAAGATTTAGTTGAGACAGAAATTCAAACAAGAGTTATCTCAGACCATAGCCCTGTAATGATAAAGTTCAAATGAGAAGATCATGGAGGTTAAATTCCTCAATTTTGAAAGATAAAGACTTTCTCAAAAAAATCTAAGGTTGAAATGGAATCCTTTTTCAAACAGAACATAACGCAAGATATAAAGATGCAAGTAGTTTGGGATACTGCTAAAGCATACTTTAGGAGCCTTGCAATTAGATATAATGTCAAGAAAAAGAAAGAAAGAACTGAAAACTTTCAAAAACTAATGTCACAAACTGGAGAAGCTGAAAAGAATTTTTAAAAAAACAACCGACAAGACATGAGTTACAAAATAAGGTGAAAGAAATACAACACCAATTGAACTTGTTACTCATGGAGGAGATGGAGTAAAATTGATGTATGCCGGACAAAAAATTTTTGAGCATGCCAATAAGCCTGGAAGGTGGTTGGCCTATAGGATGAGAAAAGAGAATGCCAAAAGAATAATATCAGTCTTGAAAGATGAGAATAATAAAGAGAAAGTTCAAAAACAAAAGATATGTCAAATTGTGGAACAGTTCTATAAGAAATTATATGAAGATAAGCAAGTTCACAAGACAGATTTAGAAAATTACATTAACCAAAATAATCTTAACAAATTTATAGAGGAACAGCAAAAAAATTTCAATGAACCAATAACATTAAGAGAACCTGGAGACGTAATGGCATTGCAAAAGAATGGCAAAGCCCCGGGCACAGATGGACTGCCTGCTGAATTCTACAAAGCCTATGAGGAGTCTTTACTGTTACCATTTAAGCGTCTCCTTGAAAAGATTCAAGGCCAAATACCAGCTTCATGACAAGAAGTTACAATATCCTTAATCCCAAAAGAAGATGCGGATTTGAAAGTTATTAAAAATTATCACCCGATCTCTCCTTTAAATGTGGATTATAAAATCTTTGCTGCAATATTGGCACAACGTTTAAAGAAAGTTCCACAGTCTATGATACATCAAGCCCAGTCTGGATTCTTTATTTAGACCATGCAAAGGAGGGCAGGAAGGGTTGCATCAGTGCTTAGTTCTTGTGGCCTTTCTTACATGTCCAGGGCAATGCTGATTTCCACTTTGGGGTCAGGCAGCAATTTTTCTCCAGGCCAGTTTGGCCAGGATCCTGGAAAGGTGGTTTTTTTTGGTTGCCATCTTGGAGCAGGGGTCACTTGGTGTGTGTGTAGGGGAGAGGTACTTTTGAATTTCCTGCATTGTGCAGGGGTTGGACCTGGAGGTCCCTTCCAACTCTATGATTTCATAATGAAGAACTGAGAACAAAAACAATATTGCACAATATGCATGTTCTAAAACCAATATAGTGCTATTGCCCTTCAACAAGACAAGCTAATTAACAGTTACTCTTTTATTGACTACCCATCCCCAAAGGAAGATGCCACACAAATTATTTAGATTGTGTTTTATTTAATAACCTTCACTTAATTAAATCTCCCAACCTCTTGGTACAAGCTATCCTTCCTAATGGGCTGTATCTGGCATGCCGACTTTAAGGGCAATCTCTTCCTGTTTCAAAGCACAGAGCACCCTTCAGCCTGTGGGTAGTTTTTCCTAACCTGTATACTTTACAATGGTAAGCCTAGAGGAGCAATCCCCCCGCCCCCCTTCCTGGTAAACTAGGCTTACCAGGGTGTCCACTGTGGAAGGCAAGTTCTCACAAGCTCTTCACAGTGGGAGAAAATTGGGAGATGCTGTCATGGATGCTGTGAGGTTATGTTGGGTTACTGTGTGAGACTCTCTAGGAGTTCCCCTGATCTCTGTGATCTTTACCATAGAGATTGTGGGAATTCCTATAGCACCATAGGGGAGTGGTAACACCATTTCTGGTTGATCAGCCAGAAGAGACATTGTCACATCCATGATGCTCCCTCTCTCCACAGACCATCATCAAAAACATCCTGGAGTTGCCAGCACAGGGCTGGCAACCATACAATAAACACTACCATTTAAAAAGGTTTTCATTCTAGCCCCGGGGCGGGGGGGGGTCCCTTCTCCAACTACCTGACCAGGTAGGCAGCTATTAGAGGCTATTTTGGGAAGCCTTACCTCAGGCAAGGAGGAACCCCATGGCACAGAGTGGTAACCTGCAGTACCGCAGTCCAAGCTCTGCTCACGACCTGAGTTTGATCCTGCCAGAAGCTGGGTTCAGATAGCCAGCTCAAGGTTGACTCAGCCTTCCATCCTGTAAAATGGTCAGTAAAATGGGTACCCAGCTTGCTGGGGGTAAAGAGTAGATGACTGGGGAAGGCAATGGCAAACCACCCTGTAACAAAAAGTCTGCCAAGAAAACGTTGTGATGTGACATAGCCCAATGGGTCAGTAACAGCTCGGTGCTTGCACAGGGGACAATTTTACCTTTTTTAAAACCTCAGGCAAACTGCCTTTCCTGAAGCAAAAACCCAAGCTTCCTCAGCATACCCAGTCAGAACCAGTTGTATTTATATGACAGTCTTCTCTCTTGAGGCTTGCCTGATGCCTACTCACTGTTTTAGAGGCACAAAACCAGAATTTAGAGCCTCCACAATTCCTCCCTGGCCCCAAAGCAGTTAATTCTGCATTGCCCAAACAAAAAGCAGGTGTTTCCAAATGGCAGGGAGGAACCTATTGATGTGCACATGTCTTTCATTTCCCCTGATTGGTTAGGAGGTCCTGGCCTTGGCCAGCCCTCTTTATTAGTGTATCTCTATTTTAGAAATGGAGGTAAGCAAAGGCAACCCCCTTCCCCATAGAAAGTGGGAACTGAACTTCTGATTATTATTTCCTGATTTTATTGAGAGTACTGGTTGAAAATGATGTGTTAATTAGGTTTATGTTTCAAAACAACAAATATAGTGGTAAACCTGTTTTGGGATTAAATCAATTCTGATGTGGGCTTTCATGATGGAATGTTCCTCACAGATGGCAGAGAGAAGGGTTCTACCTTTTCAGCGAGTCACTGGTTTTCTGCATCCAGAGATTATTTTTCTTACGGAGATTTCAGTAATGTGAACTGCAAAGGGCAGTCTGTAGTATAACCCATCATCTCATTTGCTGTGCATGAGAAGTCTTTGGGACATGGGGCTATATCAGTTACAAACAATCTTGCTTTAATGAGACCACTCTTTTAAATGCCTTTACTCACAGGATGGAGTCACTTAAATGGTCAGAGAGGACAGACTTGTTGATCTGGGCATTGTGACATGAGCTCCCTCTTCTGTGGGAAGCTGTAACCTTTCCAGCCTTGGGAGCATAGGTGATGGAAGTCTGGCCAGTGCAAAAACACCTGTTTAGGCTGAAAGCTTCTCTCTGTGTACTTTAGAAAAGTTCTATTAATGTCAGTCCAAAGGACAGTCCCAGAGCCACAGATATTTCCTCTTTCTGCATACAATATACACGGGCAGGGAGGGGTGGGGAGAGAGCTTGCCTATGGAGGGAAATCATATTTGAATGAGAAGTACCTGTCAGAGCCTGTCCCAGCTCTCACTGACACCATGGAAAACCTACAGTGACTTCAACAGTATCTCAAGCCAGGTACTAGGGTTGCCAACCTCTAGGTGGAGCCTGGAGACCTCCAGAATTAAAACTGATTTCCACAGACCACAGAGATCAGTTCCCCAGAGAAAATGCCTGCTTTGGAAGATGAGCTGTATAGCATTATGCCCTGCTAAGGTCCCTCCCCTCTCCAAACTCAACCCTCTCCAGATTTAAGATTGCTAGGATGAGCAGGTGGGGAAGAGGGGTGCACTTACCAGGAGCAGTGTCAGTGCTAAGTTGCTTTAAGAGAACTAAACTGCTGAGTCAAGGTTATGCAACTAAAACTATACAGCTGTGATAGAAGTCAAGAGAGGGACAGGTGCAGCTAATGTTACAATCTGTGTTGGGATTGGGTGGCTGCACTATATCAGTGATAGCATTGCTCACAGTATTTGTTGGGCGATGGTGGATGGAGGAGAAGGAGAAGGACGTATGTGAGAGGAGGAACAACAGACTGATATACTGTTACTCTGGAGGATTGCTTGGCTATTGATGTAATGTATTGGACTGGATTCTAGACTTCTCTATTGGATTGTGATTTGGTGCTGCATATTGGAAGGACTGCTATTTTGTGTATGACCATTTGCCTGCCTGTGACTGCCTCTTACGTGTTAGCCCAAAAATACAACTGTTTACTGGCTGTTGTGGAGTTTTGTTTCCTTACCACAGTGTTCTGGAGTTGCACTCAACTGTCTACTCACACAGGGGAAAACTTCCTACGCACACAAACTCTGTCATCGGTTATGGGCCCAGTGTGGTCTCCTGGAGAGTAAGAGCAATAAGTGCCATCAGTTCCTGTGGTCTACTCGAGGTCTACTCGTGAGTAACAGCCATTTTTGGGCGTGGCAGTTTTTGTATTTCACACAGGCATAATGGAGTCCTGTATTCAAGTCTCCGGTTTCCTTATCAAGAGGCTGAACGGGGAGAATTACAGCACCTGGTCTGAGAAGGTCACAATGATTCTCAAATATCAAGGTTTGTGGGAGTACGTGACGAATCCACCCAACATAGCCGTGCTTGACGCTGCTGATGACGCAGCTGTTATAGAAAAACACAAAAGCAATGAGGATAAAGCTTGTGCACTAATTGGTCTAACTTTGGAGGACAGCCAGCTTATCCATATAAAAACCTCCAACAGTGCAAAGTCTTGTTGGGACGCTTTAAAGTCTCTTGATGTCAGTGAGAGTGTGGGGTCCCATATATATCTAATGAAGAAACTCCTTAGTGCAAGATATGTGGCTGGTGGGGAAATGAGTGTCCACCTAGAGTTCATGCAACGTACCTTGCAACAGCTGCAGGAGAAAGAGGTGGTTTTTTCTGAGCAGCAGAAAGCCTACATAATCCTTTGCTCCCTGGATGCTAGTTATGATCAGTTTGTAGCCAATTTGGATATTTTGCCAAGAACTGAGATAACTGTGTCTAACATCGCTCAACGTTTGTTGAATGAGGACATGAGGAGGAGGAACGCAGCTTTGTTCCGGGAGTCTTCAGCTCATTCAGCCAAGTCTCCTGCCCGGGAGGAATTTAAAGGGGCTGACAGTCATGCAGCAGCTGAGAAAGCTTACTCAGTGAGGAGATGTTTTGTGTGTAACAGCACTAATCACCTCAAGCGGCAATGTAACCGTTTCAAAGGGAAACAGTCTTCTGTTACTCCGAAGGGAGGGAAGCATGTGAATCTTGTTGTTAACAATTCTTCCTACAGCAATCAGTTCTTAATAGATAGTGGTGCTACGGTAAACATCATTAAGAACAAGAATCTCTTCGACACCTACACACCAGTTAAAGGTCAGTGTGTCATGTTGGCAGATGGGCTTTGTGCCAAAATAGAAGGAAATGGGCTTGTTAACATTCCTTGTCTAAGGAGAAAACTCCAAATGCTTCACGTGCCAAGTATTAAGTACAATATGATTTCTGTCTCCACGTTGACTGAGCAGAGTTTTAAAGTCTCTTTTACAGCTGAAAGCTGCTTGATTTGTGCAGATGGCGTTTCTGTTGTGGCTAAAAGAAAAGATAACTTATATTTTCTGGAGAAAGAAAATCTTGTGCAACATGTGAGTATGAACAGACCCCCTCATGATGAGTGTATTCACATGTGGCATAGAAGATTGGGGCATATAAATTTCCAAGCTGTTAAGAGAACCTTGCAAGCTGCAGAAATTACCCCCAAGTCCTGTCATTGTTTTGTTGACTGTGAGATATGCAAAGCAACGAAATCAAAGGCAGCATCCACAGTTTCTCCGACAAAATTCCAGTCTGCAGAAATATTGGACCTAGTTTTTCTGGATCTGATTGGACCCTTTCAAACCAGAAGTGTGGGCGGAGCTAAATTCTGTTTGCATATAGAAGATCACCATTCTCGCTATGGTTTTTGTTTTTTACTTAGATCAAAGGCTGAGACCTACCAAAACATCAGCAACTGGCTTCGTTTTGTCAAGAGAAAAACTGGTAGAGTTCCAAAAGCTATTGTTTCTGATAATGGGACAGAATTTTGTAATGACCAAATATTTTCTCTATTTAGGAAATATGGCATCCGTCATCAACAGAATGCAGTCCATGATGGGAGAAATCAAACTCTCTATAATATGTGTGTCTCTATGTTGAGAGATAGCAACCTTCCAATGAGTTATTGGGGGGAGAGTATCATGTGCACTTCCCATGTTCTGAATTACTCCTGGTCTTCTGCTATTGGAAAAATACCTGCTGAGGTGTAGTATGGCAGGAAAGTTTCCATTAGCCATATAAAGATCTTTGGGATACCAGCTTATGTAAACATCCCAAAGCAGCTACAGAGAAAGGGGAGAAACAAGGCTGTAAAGTTGTTATTTCTTGGTTACTCAAATAATCACCAGGCTTACAGATTTTCCCAAGTAGGTGACAAGAAGATAACAACGTCCTGCTCTGCAAAGTTCTTGGAAATCTCTGTCGGTTGGGAGAGAACGTCCTCTACAGTATTCCTGCCTACAGCGGTGGAAACTGATTCGCAGCTACCTACTAGAGGCGAGAGGCGGAGTCCTTCACCCAGCAGCAGAGTCATCAAGCCAGAACCTGTTACACCTGCGTCTTCTGGAGCGGGAGTGTCACAGCAGCAGCAGCAGCAGCAGCCGGCGGACCAGCATGCCGTGTCAGATGAGGAAACAGCACCAGTTCTCAGACGATCTACGAGAGAAACTCGTCCTCCAGATCGCTACAGTCCTGGTCAAGGGTGTGTCGTCCTTGCTGAACCTTCCTACTATGACAGCATCAAGCATCTCACGCAAGACGAACAGGCTGGATGGACCGCAGCCATGAATGCGGAACTTGAGTCGTTAAAAGGTCTACAAGTCTATGAAGAGTCTGTGTTACCACCTAACCATAAACTCTTGGGTTGTAGATGGGTTTATAAGTTAAAATCTGGGGCAGACGGAAACGTGCATTACAAGGCTAGACTTGTTGCACAAGGGTACTTGCAGTCCATGCAAGACTACGACGAAACATTTGCACCCACGCTCAAGGCTACATCAATTTTTTGTGCTCTGACTTATGCAGCCAAGCATAATTGTATTGTGAAACACCTAGATGTTAAAACCGCTTACCTGCACGCTCCTCTAGAACACACATTGTATATGAAATTGCCACCTGGTGTCTCTGGTGGAAATAGCAATGCAAATGTTTGCTGGAAACTTAAAAAATCTCTGTAAAAAATCTCTGTACAGTCTGGTCATCAATGGAACCAGTTCTTAACTGAATGTTTGAAAAGCTTGGTTTCAAACAGGGCATAGCTGACCCATGTATATTTGTCAAGGGAAAAGGGGAGCAGCAGTGCATAATACTTGTCTTTGTTGATGATTTAGCTTTAATTTGTAGAAATGAAAAGATGATGAATTCTATTGTTGAAACTCTGAAGAACCAGTTTACAGTAAGGGATCTGGGCAACATCAGACAGTATGTTAGCTTAGACATAGAGCCTGTAAATGGTGGGTATCGAGTCTCACAGAAGGGTAAAATAGCTCAGTTGCTAAAGAGCTATAAAATGGACCAAAGCAAAGGAGTGCAATGTCCTATGCTGCAAAATTTTGACTTAAATGACAGTCAGAGTCCATTATTTGACCAAAGCATTTATAAGTCTTTGATTGGTAGTCTGTCTTATATAGCTAACTGGTCTAGACCTGATATTGCGATGGCAACCAACCAATTGGCCAGGGCGGTGAAGCAGCCAAGACAGTGCCATTGGATTGCTGCAAAACATGTTCTTAGATACCTAAAGCATACTCTAGAGTTAAGCTTGTTTATAACACCTTTTAAGGATCTAAAAGTACATGCTTACGCAGATGCAAGTTTTGCCAGTGATCAGAACACCCGACAGTCAACCACCGGATTGGCAATTTTCTTGGGTGGTGTCCTGGTAGGGTGGAGATCTCTGAAACAGCGCCATGTAGCTCTCTCGACATGCGAGTCAGAGTATTCCGCACTCAGTACAGTGTGCAGTGAGTTAACCTGGTACAAACAGTTACTATCTGACCTTGGTTTGTTTTATGTAGAACCAATCACTGTGTATGAGGACAATCAGGCGGCTCTTAAGCTAGCAACCAATCTTGGAGTAAAATCAAGATCCAAGCACACAGATGTCAGGTTTCACAATGTGAAGCAATGTTTAACAGACAGGCTAATCACTCTGGAATACTGTGCTACGAGTGATAATATTGCAGACATTTTTACAAAAGCTCAGACACCAGTTAAGCACAAAGAAAACTGTCTGAAACTTGGTCTGAAATGAAGTTGCAATATTACTACAATGTTGTTTGAAAATGTATGTAGACTATGAATGTAAATAGTTTATATTACTGTATAGAATGTTTTAGTTACATAAGGGGAGGATGTCAGTGCTAAGTTGCTTTAAGAGAACTAAACTGCTGAGTCAAGGTTATGCAACTAAAACTATACAGCTGTGATAGAAGTCACGAGAGGGACAGGTGCAGCTAATGTTACAATCTGTGTTGGGATTGGGTGGCTGCACTATATCAGTGATAGCATTGCTCACAGTAGTTGTTGGGCGATGGTGGATGGAGGAGAAGGAGAAGGACGTATGTGAGAGGAGGAACAACAGACTGATATACTGTTACTCTGGAGGATTGCTTGGCTATTGACATAATGTATTGGACTGGATTCTAGACTTCTCTATTGGATTGTGATTTGGTGCTGCATATTGGAAGGACTGCTATTTTGTGTATGACCATTTGCCTGCCTGTGACTGCCTCTTACGTGTTAGCCCAAAAATACAACTGTTTACTGGCTGTTGTGGAGTTTTGTTTCCTTACCACAGTGTTCTGGAGTTGCACTCAACTGTCTACTCACACAGGGGAAAACTTCCTACGCACACAAACTCTGTCAAGCAGGGAGGAAATAAACATGATGTGCCTATGTCACCCAGAAGTGACGTAGGCATTTGGGGGATGTTGGGGGCTATGCTCCGGTCTGTGGGCAAAACATAGTAGAATTAGCTTCTCACCATAGAGTTTTGTTCAAAACCAGAATGTCCTCCACAATGTCAGCAATGCACCTATGTCACTTCCGGGTGATGTAGGCATGTTGCATTTCTTTGCAGTTTCTTGCCTTTTGGGGGGTGGTAATTCCTCCTGATTCCTGATAGCCCTGAACTGGGGCAAGGAGCTCCAAACCAGGGGTTCCCTGCCCCCAACTGGGGACTGGCAACCCTTCCCAGGTTCCACCCCAGGTCTCTAGGAATTCCTCATTCCAGAATTGCCAATCCTATCAGGCTATGCAGAAGCCCTATTTGTGCAATCCCCCCCCCTCAAAAATAGAGGGAGATGAGATTGCTTGAATTGGGGTTGCAAGCATATAGGCCTCCTCTAAATCCTGAATCCTCCACAGTGCCTGAATCACATATTAAGTTATGATGGAAATGGGATTTCTGTGACAGGAGGATGAAGGGAAGAAACTGGGAATATCTGAGCCAACTGATTACAACATAGACTGAGCATCTGTCCCTTCCCTACCTGGAAGTATTTTGCCTGAGCTTGGCTAGAATTGTAAGCTGAAGGGGTCCTACCTGGTTTGTAGTGTGAACTTTGCTACCAGCACCAGCCTGGGAGAACCTTGTTGCTTATCATCAGTTTTAAGAATGTTGGAACTTTATATAAATTGCATTTGGATGTGTTTGCAAAATCTTTGAATCCCCAGGGCATAAATAAATGAAGTCTTTGTCTGCAGGTGCTTCTCAGCCACTGCTTTTTAGAGGTGCAGTGCCTCTGAATATGAATGTTCAATTTAGCTCTCATGGCTAACAGTCACCAATTGATATAATAGGGTTGCCACTGCCAGTATAAAGCCGGAAACTGTCAGGAGACTGATCTGTGGGTTGTGGTGGCTACCAGTGACATGATGGCATTGCTGGGTGGTGGGAGAAAAAATGGGGAGATGGAGGAATGATCACCAGCATCCTGACACAATGCCATCACTTCTGGCATGACTGGAAGTGACATTACTGCATCACCAGCATTCCATCACAGCTCTATAGCATTTATTGTTAGAATATCCCTAGTGATGTCACTTCTGGTCAAGCCAGAAGTGATTCCATTGCAGCAGAATGATTGCTTCCCCATTCCCATGTTTCCCCCCATCATGCAGCTAAATGGCAGAATGAATGGCCAACCAGTGGCAGGCTGTCTCTCAATAAAGTAAGAACCTGGCAGTCATACAACATAACCATGACTTTGCCTAAGCCCTCTAATATAGCGGTCATTAGTAGTAGAAATGAATTTCAAAAACCAATTATGCCTTTTATAGCATTAGGTTTCATGAATACATGAAAAACTCCAAAGTTTATTTATACTGAGTATTCCCCCTGCTTCCTCCACAAAATCCACCTTTTCATGAAGTCTTTGACAGACTTTCAGTCCCCCTTTTGTACTGAAACAAAGCCTAGACATGTGTAACCAGAACGAGTGCCATATCCTTCCTTTATTTATTTTCACCTCTGTCTCCTTATTTTATTATCTCTGTTATGCAAATTAAATATTGTTAGCTTCTTGGGGCAAGGACATCTTGTACTTTATAAAGCATCATGTAAAGGAATACAGCATCATTTATATTTGATGTTACCTTATAAATAACCACCAATACCAATAATTTAACCTCCAGTGATATACAGGCATTTCCTGAACATTACAGCATATCAAATACAGTCAGCTCAGCTCCCAAATCATGGAAGAGGATGAGGCAAAGAAGAGAGAAAAAATTTCATGCTTGCAGAATGCCTCTAGGATAGAACCTGGTGGAAGGCCCACTATTTCTCCCCAGTTGTGTGTGGATTTACTTGTAATGAAGGTCTGGTAGAGCTGTCAAAGCCTGTTGACAAATATATTTACAACAGAGTTAGGTTAAGTGAAAGTTACTTCACATTAATCCCTGCTTTGCCCAATATTCTTGATTCGCATCAGAAGAATGTGCCAGCAGGGATAAGTACAATTTCTGACAACATTCTGAGAACCACCTCAAGGTGGAAATTTGCAAACAGAGCTACTGTAGTAAGTAATGAGAAGCTGCAGGGCTTTCAATTATCCTACATAGTCTGTCTCTTTGCAACTTGACTGACAGCTAATTATGCTGGTGCCATTTTTTGGCAGTAGAATTTAATCTCCCAGATGGAAAGCAAATCAATCTGCCCATCCACTGCAGCTGAGGCATACTTTGGCTCAAGTTTAATTTATTCTCCTAAGCCTAAGAAGCCTAGTCATTTCAAGGTACAGAAATATCAAATTTCCTGTGTTAACCGGGTTGGTGAAGAAACATATGTGGCAGAGTTGGGATTTCATAGGCTATAGTCTGAAATGTTGCCACTATTTGTTTGCTATTAGAAAGCAGCAAATATCATCTCCCTTTGATTCCTATTTGTGAGATCCATCCAGGAGCAAAGTCATTTATGAACCGGGTGCTAGTGATAATGGTTAAACATGAGTTGTGGAGGCATTAAGTTGGATTCTATGGAGGAATGAACTAAATCTCTGAAGAACAGCACACAGAAAGAAACTGGTGGCAATTTTCAAGTCTTTTAGCCAATGTGCTGTAGCCTAGTTCCCTGTGGGTTTCAGACAAGGGATGTAAATGCAATCCTTCTACTTACCTGCACTCTTCAGGCCTACCAATTATGCAGCTGCCTTTGGGTTGCAGTTACAACTTTAGGCATTATGGCTCTACAAGGGACGTATAGAATGAGTACAAGACTGGTTACTGCAGACACCAGGCCCAATTCTTCTATGTTACTGCCTTTATTCATGGTGACAATCCAAAATAATTCTCATAAAGGTTGTGCTGGAGTTGTGGCATCTGCAAAAGGTGCTCTCATTATTCCACTTCAGGCAATGATGTTTTAGAATATATTATGAACCATTTTCTTGTATCAAGATTGTTTATGAGCTACTATGTAGCAGTGTCTGCCAATTTAGCTATGCTTAATCAACATGAGAATTCCTTGCTAGAAAGGACAAATGTTGGGATTCCTACAGAGTCCAAGATCACTTAGCAGGAAATACACAGAGCCAGCCCATGAATTCACACCAAAAATATCATGCTCTGTCCCCAGAAGTCATTCTATAAACACCAAAATTATACTTGGTCATGACAGGTAGGGTTACCAGGTGTCTGGTGTTGTCTCAGACAGTTCAGTATTTCCATGAACTGTTCAGGAAAAAAGCTAAGAAAATACCAGGCAGTTATATTTTAGGGTTGGGAAGGAACTGAGTGTGGGAGGCATAGCTAGCAGGCAGTGGTGGCAAAAGATGGCAAAAGTCCGTCACCTGCTGGGACCTGGACCACATTCTTTTCCCCAGCATGTTGTTACTATAGCTACTCCTGTGCACTGTGAAGTACATCTATGAGTTCCCACTTGCCATCACCTGAGCTGGATGAAGCTTCGCTTGGTTATCTCCCAGAGCCTGAACACTGAATGTTTTTGTCTAATGAAGGAAAGTGAAACAGACTATTGCTGCCACCACCATGCTGCAACCTTACAGGACTACCTCTGAGCCTTCATGTGACCCTCGCTGTGTGCTCCTGCAGTCTATCTGTATGTACAGTTTCCTTCCACCAAAGGAGAGCATTGGGTCTCCAGACTTGCCCTCACTAGTTGGGGGAAGAAGTGAGGGACATCGGAAAACAGATCAGGCAAGGGGTTAAAATAACCTCCCCTAATATCATGGTTCTGATCCAAATTCCTTACACAATCACAGCTTTAAAGAACCATGGCCAGCATCATTTAGTGGTAAAAGAAATGCATTCTGCCAACAATCAGTGGAACATGAATATTCCTGACAGTCCAAAACTAATATAAAGCTTTGTTCCCTTGTCAATTCCTGCTGCCATGCAAGAAATTTAAAGGTAATTCTGAGATGCAACAAATGCCTTCTGGAGAGCATCTGGGATGACTGAAGCAGGACTGGATTAACAATTAGGCCAAGAAGGCACTTGCCTATGGGCACCCATGCTTTTAGGGGCCCCAGGCCAGCTTTCCCCCCTGGTTTTCCCCCTGCTTGCAGCCCTCCCAACCTGCATGCTCAGCCAGCAACTGAGCTGCTCTTTGCCCGATTTGCCTGGTGCAGCTGCTGCTGGAGTTGTCACCAAGTTTGCCTCTCTCTGCCTCTTCCCCACAGCTTTGCCAAAGGGGCTTCTTAAAAGGTGCTTGCAGGCTGCAGTGGTGGCGCAGGCACCCAGACTCTGAGATAATTTGCAAGGGGCCCCCCAAGATTTTGACTGCCTAGGGGCCTCCACAGGGTTTAATCTGGCACTGATCTGAAGGTATCTGTGGACAATTCAGATGTAGGTGGTAATTTTTTGTAGTTTGTAGTTTTGTAGTTTCACAAAGAAGACACCAAGATGGTGGCACATGCAAGAGCCTGGGTACTGAGGCTCTGAGACACCAACGTTAAACTGTTCTTTACTCTTACTTGTTTAATTCTTGGAAGAGAGCGGAGGACTTGTTTAGAGGTTCGCTGACAGTGGGGCATGTGGAGGAAGTTGGAAAGGGAACCCCAGAGACCGGCAGCGAGACCGGCTGAATGGAGCGGTTGGCGGGGTGACGCTGGCCTGCGCTTATGGCGGGAAGCTGCTGCCACCGCGGCCCAGAGTGAGAAATTGAACGGGTGGTGGGGGCGGAGAGTCACGAAGCCAGCAGGGAGCCGGTGGCGTGTAGTGGCAGAGCATTTGCCTGTGCCCACGGTGGGAAGCTGTTGCTGTGGCCCAGAGTTCGGGATCGTCTGGGCAGCAGGAGTGGAGAGCCAGCGAGGCTGGCGGAGAGCCAGCAGAGTGCAACGATGGGGTGTGGCAGTGCAATGAAGTGAGGACTTTGGGCCCTCAGTTGGAAAGCGTGAGGAGCTGGCAGAGAGCCAGCGAAAGGTTCGTGGTGGTGCACGGTGAGAGTCAGGGGGTGGGGTGTCCCAGCCCCCGGTGGGGGACAAGGGCTGGCTCAACCTGGTGGTTACTGTCACGTGGATGGAGATGCATTGTTGGTGCATCCAGCAGCCCGAGGGGGGTCTCTACCACCCTGGTCACTGCGACATCTGACAAGTACAGCGTTGGGAGTGGGCAAAGTTGGAATGGAAGGAGACTGAGATGCAGGAGGGCTCGCTCCCCTTCCAGCCTGTGTCCCATTCCTGCGTCCCATCTCCGTTCTTCACCAGGCATGTACTAGTGGGGGGGGAGGAGGGGTGGCCTTTTTCATACAGGAGGATTGCTCTTTCAGGGCACTTCCGCCTCCAAAGGTCATGGGCATAGAGTGTGCTGGCCTGATGTGGAATGTTGGGGAGAGTTTGGCAATCTGGCTGGTGTACCGTCCACCTAATGCAACAGCCAGTGCCTTACCATCTCTGATGGAGGCTGTAGCAGGCTGGGCATTGGAGCATCCTAGGCTTATAGTCCTGGGTGACATCACTGCCCATGCTGAGGATGCGGTTTTCACTCAGGCGATGGACCTATGTCTTCCATGGCAGCACTGGGACTCTCCCAATATATAACAACGCCCGCACATCGGGCCGGGCACATGTTGGATGTGATCCTTGCAGCAGGAGTTGTAGTGGATCATATTTCTGCTGAGGCAGTGCCATGGTCTGACCACTATAATAATAATAATATAATAACTTTTAATTTCTATCCCGCCCTCCCCGCCAAAGCAGGCTCAGGGCGGCTTACAACATAAAATGCATTATACATCAGATTACATAAATTGCAAATAAAATCCAAGTTAAGACAAATTACAAGTTAAAATTTACAAATTACAATGGTGCTAAAACATTCGATCTTCAATAATTCCATAAAATTCAGTAACCAAGAGCAATTTTTTAGAGGCATTTCCTAGTTTATCATTGGTTGAAGGCTAGTTTATAGAGGTGGGTCTTACAGGCCCTGTGGAACTGTTCCAAACTCCGCAGGGCCCGCACCTCTACCGGGAGTTGATTCCACAGCAGTGGAGCAGCAATAGAGAAGGCCCTATCTCGGGTTGCCTTCAATCTGGCCTCCCTTGGCCCAGGGACGGTCAGCTGGTTTTTTCCAGCCGACCGCAATGCTCTTTGGGGCTCATATGGGGAGAGACGGTCCTTCAGGTAGGCAGGTCCTCGGCCATATAGGGCTTTAAAGGTGATAACCAGCACCTTGTAACGAACTCGGTATCCCACTGGCAGCCAGTGCAGTTCGCGCAGCCCCGGCTGTATGTGCTCCCATCTTGGGAGTCCCAACAACAGCCTAGCCGCCGCGTTCTGCACCAGCTGCAGCCGCCGAGTTCGGCACAGGGGCAGCCCCATGTAGAGAGCGTTGCAGTAATCCAGTCTCGAGGTGACCGTAGCATGGATCACCGTTGCTAGGTCACGGCGCTCTAGGAAGGGGGCCAACTGCTTCGCCCGTCGGAGATGAAAGAACGCGGACTTGGCAGCGGCCGCTATCTGTGCCTCCATTGATAGTGAAGGCTCCAGAAGAACCCCCAAGCTCTTGACCCTATGTGCCGCTTTCAGCAGCACACCGTCAAAAATCGGCAAGGGGATTTCCCTTCCCAGGGCACCGCGACCCAAGCAAAGGACCTCTGTCTTCGTTGGATTCAACTTCAGCCCGCTCAGTCTGAGCCAACCTGCCACGGCTTGCAATGCTAGGTCCAGGCTTTCTGGGACGGAGTCAGGTCGGCCGTCCATTAATAGATAGAGCTGGGTGTCATCTGCATATTGATGGCACCCAAGCCCAAACCTCCGGGCAATCTGGGCAAGGGGGCGCATGTAGATGTTAAATAACATCGGAGAGAGAACTGCCCCTTGTGGCACCCCACACACTAGGGGGTGCCTCCGGGACAGCTCCCCCCCAATTGCCACCCTTTGTCCCCGTCCATCAAGGAAGGAGGAAAGCCACTGTAAAGCCAACCCCCTTATCCCTGTGTCGGCGAGCCGGCGGGCCAGTAGCTGATGGTCGACCGTATCGAACGCGGCCGACAGATCTAACAACATCAGCACCGCCACGCCGCCTCGATCCAGATGCCGCTGGAGGTCATCCATCAAGGCGACCAGCACTGTCTCCGTCCCATGACCCGGACGAAAGCCGGACTGGTAGGGGTCTAAGGCGGAAGTGTCATCCAAAAAGCCCTGCAACTGCGACGCTACTGCCCTCTCTAAAACCTTACCTAAAAATGGTAGGTTCGAGACCGGTCGATAATTCGCCAATTCAGCCGGGTCTGCTGTACTCTTTTTTAAGAGAGGGCGGACCATAGCCTCTTTCAAAGATGTTGGGAATTGCCCTTCCAAGAGGGATCTATTTATGATATCCCGTATAGGATATCTAAGCTCCCTCTGGCAAGATTTAATTAGCCATGAGGGGCATGGGTCGAGATCACAGGTTGTAGAGCGTGCAGTTGAGAGAATGCCCTGAAAGCCTGTGTGGATACTCCACCCCTACCCTGTTTAGGCAGTGAGCAAGTTTTGGCTTGCCCACGAAGCCAGATGGACCCTTTGCAGCTTCAAATGGCTTTATGGGATCCCTGGCCCTCTGATGACTCGTTGGATGAGCTGGTGGAGATCTGGAATAGCCAGCTCTCTACAGCCATCAACGAGATTGCTCCCCGATGTCCTCTTCATCTTTGTTCACGATCTGCTTCGTGGTATACCCCTGAGCTGTGATCAATGAAACGGCGATTAAGACGACTAGAGAGACAATGGTGATGCACTCGTGACGAAGCTACAAGAACATCTTATAGATCATTTATGTGGACCTATGAGATGGCAGTCCGGGCCACAAAGAAGACTTACTTTGTGTCCCGGATTGCGTCTGCAACCTCATGCCCAGCACAATTATTTAGCCAAAAGAAGCCCGCCTAAAATCTATTAGGGACAGGGCCTTCTCTGCCGCAAGTACAGCATCCCCTAGTTTGGAGGCCCTCTCCTCACTTCAAGGTTATCAGAAAGTATGTATGGGGGGAATGTCTGCTGGGCACTCCATTATACCCTATGGAGACCAATTCCCACAGAATATAATAGAGAATCAATCTGTGGGTATCTGGGGCTCTGAGGAGGGGGGGCTTTTTTTGAGGTAGAGACACCAGATTTTTCAACATAGCGTCTGGTGCCTCTCTTCAAAACACGTCTCCTCTCCCAAGTTTCAAAAAGAGTGGACCAAAGAGCCCAATTCTACAAGCTCCCAAAATAAGGTGTCCCTATCCTTCATTATTTCCAAATGGAGAGAAGGCATTTAAAAGGCACGCAGACCTTTTTAATGTGATGACCAGAACCAGGGTGGGGTGATCCTGGATCGGGTGGGGCGATCCTGGATTTCATCCTAAGTAATGCCCAAGACTTGGTGAGAGATGTAAAAGTGATTGCACCACTTGGGAGCAGTGACCATAATGTTATTGATTTCACCGTTTGTATAAATAGGGAGTTGCCCAAAAAGACCGACACAACCACGTTTAACATTAAAAGGGGTAAATACACTGAGATGAGGAGGCATGTGAGGAGGAAACTGAAAGGAAAGGTACATACGGTCAAAACCCTTGGGGAAGCTTGGAGACTATTTAAAACTATAATCCTAGAAGCTCAGATAAAATACATACCACAAGTTAGGAAAGGCACAAACAGGCATAAGAAAAGGCCTGCATGGTTAACAAACAAAGTAATGGAAGCTGTAAAAGGTAAGAAGGACTCCTTTAAGCGGTGGAAAACCAGTCCAAGTGAGATTAGTAAAAGGGAACACAGGCTGTGGCAAATCAAATGCAAGACTGTGATCAGGCAGGCAAAAGGGGACTATGAGGAGCATATTGCAAAAAGCATAAAGACCAACAATAAAAATTTCTTCAAATATATTAGAAGTAGGAAACCAGCCAGGGAGGCAGTGGGGCCCTTGAATGACCATGGGGTAAAAGGATTACTGAAGGAGGATAGGGAAATGGCTGAGAAGCTGAATGAGTTTTTTGCCTCCGTCTTCACTGTGGAAGATGAGAACTTTTTGCCCACCCCAGAACCACTAATTTTGGAAGGGGTGTTGAAAGACCTGAGTCAGATTGAGGTGACAAAAGAGGAGGTCTTACAACTGATAGACAAATTAAAAACTAATAAGTCACCGGGTCCGGATGGCAACATCCGAGAGTTCTGAAAGAACTCAAAGTTGAACTTGTGGATCTTCTAACAAAAATCTGTAATCTTTCATTGAAATCTGCCTCCGTTCCTGAGGACTGGAAGATAGCAAAAGTCACACCCATCTTTAAAAAGGGTTCCAGAGGAGATCCGGGAAATTACAGGCCAGTCAGTCTGACTTCAATACCGGGAAAGTTGGTAGAAAGCATTATCAAGGACAGAATGAGTAGGCACATTGATGAACACGGGTTATTGAGGAAGACTCAGCATGGGTTCTGTAAGGGAAGATATTGCCTCACTAACCTGTTACATTTCTTTGAAGGGGTGAACAAACATGTGGACAAAGGAGACCCGATAGATGTTGTTTACCTTGACTTCCAGAAAGCTTTTGATAAAGTTCCTCATCAAAGGCTCCTTAGAAAGCTTGAGAGTCATGGAGTAAAAGGACAGGTCCTCTTGTGGATCAAAAACTGGCTGAGTAATAAGAAGCAGAGAGTGAGTATAAATGGGCAGTCTTCGCAGTGGAGGACAGTAAGCAGTGGGGTGCCACAGGGCTCGGCACTGGGTCCCATGCTCTTTAACTTGTTTATAAATGATTTAGAGTTGGGAGTGAGCAGTGAAGTGGCCAAGTTTGCGGATGACACTAAATTGTTCAGGGTGGTGAGAACCAGAAAGGATTGTGAGGAACTTCAAAGGGATCTGTTGAGGCTGGGTGAGTGTGCGTCAACATGGCAGATGAGGTTCAATGTGGCCAAGTGCAAAGTAATGCACATTGGGGCCAAGAATCCCAGCTACAAATACAAGTTGATGGGGTGTGAACTGGCAGAGACTGACCAAGAGAGATATCTTGGGGTCGTGGTAGATAACTCACTGAAAGTGTCAAGACAGTGTGCGTTTGCAATAAAAAAGGCCAACGCCATGCTGGGAATTATTAGGAAGGGAATTGAAAACAAATCAGCCAGTATCATAATGCCCCTGTATAAATCGATGGTGCGGTCTCATTTGGAGTACTGTGTGCAGTTCTGGTCGTCGCACCTCAAAAAGGATATTATAGCATTGGTGAAAGTCCAGAAAAGGGCAACTAGAATGATTAAAGGGCTGGAACACTTTCCCTATGAAGAAAGGTTGAAATGCTTGGGACTCTTTAGCTTGGAGAAACGTCGACTGCGGGGTGACATGATAGAGGTTTACAAGATAATGCATGGGATGAAGAAAGTAGAGAAAGAAGTACTTTTCTCCCTTTCTCACAATACAAGAACTCGTGGGCATTCGATGAAATTGCTGAGCAGACAGGTTAAAAGAGATAAAAGGAAGTACTTCTTCACCCAAAGGGTGATTAACATGTGGAATTCACTGCCACAGGAGGTGGTGGCGGCCACAAGCATAGCCACCTTCAAGAGGGGTTTTGATAAAAATATGGAGCAGAGGTCCATCAGTGGCTATTAGCCACAGTTTGTGTGTGTGTGTGTGTGTGTGTGTGTGTATATAAATTTTTTTGCCACTGTGTGACACAGAGTGTTGGACTGGATGGGCCATTGGCCTGATCTAACATGGCTTCTCTTATGTTCTTACGTCCCTTTGGAGTTCATCATGTTTGTCACATCCTTGCTCCTGGCTCCACTCCCAAAGTCTCCAGATATTTCTTGAGTTGGACTTGGCAACTGTATTAGTGGACCTGCCCAGCTGGCAGCCATTTCAACCTAGTGGGGAGGTGGGTGTGGGGGGTGGGTGTATCCACCAGTCCAACAAATGTTCAGGGGCTTTTGTGAGCTGGTTTTGGCTTGTGAGCTGGTTCATGCCCATCTGTGATGGTTCGCCTGCTGAGTGTGTAAAGCTCACTCTGATTGGCAGAGCTGCTTCCATGGAGACGAATGTATCGATTGGAAGAAGGCTAGCAGGGGGGGAAATATCTTCCCATAGAAGGTTAGTTTAGTTGTTAGATCAACTGAGAAAGGAGCAAAAAGTAGTCTGTCAGCTCAGTTCCCTCAGACAGAACTGGGGAATTAGAGTTTCTGTCTGAGAGTTTAATTGAGAGAAGGGGCAAAAGCAAGCTCTTTCTGAGGGAAAGCTCTCTGAGTTGTGGCACACTGTGTCAGAGGAAAACTTGAAGGCTCTGCTGAGGAGTCCTGCCAGTGCTATAGGGCAGACTCCTGGTTCAAATACAGAACACAAACACTCTGGGAGAGAGGCAAAGGTACTTGTGGCTGGGAAGAAATCCCAGAAGTCAGACAGGAATACTAGCTGTGTGGGACTGAGCACAGGGAACTGAGGTGCTGGTGTGATAGCACTCAAGGGTGTTAGTCCTTAGGCATTACTCTAACGTCTGGAGTGTACCTGTGTGCTAGTGGAGAGTGTCTGTGTGGGGATATTTCTGACAGTCCTCTAAGTGAAAGACAAAGAGTGTATGGTTTTATATTTAAGAAAGCCTCAAACAACTTTATAATCTTTTTCTACCCGAGTGTTTTCTAGTGTGAAGGAGACACTGTTTGTTTGTTTGTTTTGTATTTCTTCAGCCTGCCAACATCGCTAGCGTTCAGAGATTAGTTATTAGTTGAACTCCTGCCTGCCAACTGATTTATTAATAGCATCTAATAATTATTAATTGCTCCCTTCCTTGCCTTCTGTATTTAATAAACATACTATTTTGGTTTTGAATTTTAAAACAGTTTGGTGCGTCGTTATTTTCTGACAAGGATTTATTCTGGTTCCCCGAGGTACTGGGTCGAAGGTGACAAAAATTTTAAAGTGGTCCCTTTTACTACGCAGACTGTTCCTTGCACCATCCTTAATTATATCTGGCCTGGTAGGATTTTCTTCCATTACTTTAAGGCAGCATTGGCTGGAATGTCTTCCATCTCAGACTGCATCTGATAATGCAGGAAAGTACAGAAGTGGGTGACTTGCTGCAGCAAAAGTCTTTAAAATAACCTCCAGCCAGGTAGATCGTAGCACTAGAATGGAGCACTGATATCAGGTTCGAAAGGCAATCCAAGGCCCAGGAGAAAATTCAGTTAAGTTATTCATTACTTGGCCAAAATTCACAATTCAGGAGGGTTGCTGAAGGAGTCCCTTAGTCTTTACAATCCAACAATTAACTGAAAAATAACAATTCAACTGAGCCATGACAATCTTGAGCCCCTAAAGTTTTGCAACAAAACAATGTGATAAGCTTATCCAGAAAAAATGTAACAGCTAGAATAATTTGAAACATAGTATAGCAATCCGTATCCATTTACAAAAGCTACTGTTCTAGAATTCAGTTATACTCTGTTTCTTTAAGAGTTTCACAACCTAAGATGTATGAAGGGAGCTCAAACACAGTCATTTTTTCCTTGCTCCTAATGTTCATATGGGTCTCTAAGCTCCAATTGCTTTTTCAAACATAGTCTGTTCCATATAGTGCAATGCAGAGCATTAATGAGCAGATAAGAGAATCCACAGAACATAAACAACTGGAGAGAAAGAGGACTCGTCCTTCTGGAATTTAGAGATGGTTTCAAATGCCTTTATCAGCTCAATCTCTCTAAAAAAATCAATATTCTTCTTGGAGCCACAGATCAACTCAATTCATTCACGGCTTAATGCATGGCCTTCTAATCATTTGCATTTTTAATGTGTAGTAAGATGGTAGGAACATTCACATTAAGAACGTAAGAGAAATTGGTGAGTAGATGGTAGGAACATTCACATTAAGAACATAAGAGAAATTGGTGAGTAGATGGTAGGAACATTCACATTAAGAACATAAGAGAAATTGGTGAGTAAAGATCAGAAATCTTTAATCTCGACAATGTTGGCGATAGCTCGTATGACAATTGCTAAAAATTGGAAGACCCAACATACTCCCACGATTGAAATGTGATATAAGTTATGGGACCAGTATGTAATGGGTAAGACAATGGAAAATCCTTTCTTCAAAAAAAATGATACTGATTTGGCTACAGATTATGATTTGCTTTGGGCCTCTGTTTTGGAATTCTTTGGGAACATTTCTTGTACTAGCATCTATTGTCATATTGTTTTAACTGATATTTTAATGTTGTTTTTATGTGTTATGTATTATCGATGTTTTTATCTTGTTTGCTCATTTTTTTACCCTAACCTGTGAGCCGCCCTGAGCCTGCCTTTGGTGGGGAGGGTGGGATATAAAATAAATAAATAAATAAATTTCTTTTTTGCCGAATAGAATAAATTGTAGGCTTTTTCTTAATTCTTAATACCTAGCATATTATGTATAGTTTTTGTAAATTGTTTGTTATATGCATCCAATGATCTAAATTGGATTTTTGTATTGTTATTTATGTTCCCCTTGTATTGGATTAGATTCAATAAAATAAAATCTACTGGGGGGCGGGTGGGGAAAGAACATGAGAGAAGCCATGTTGGATCAGGCTAATGGCCCATCCAGTCCAACACTCTGTCAAACAGCTGCCAAAAAACCAGGTGCCGTCAGGTCCATCGGTGGGACCTGGCCATTAGAAGCCCTCCTACTATAGCCCTCCACCAAGCACCAAGAATACAGAGCATCGCTTGCCCAGACAGAGAGTTCCATCTATACCTTGTGGCTGATAGCCACTGATGGACTTTTGCTCCACATGTTTATCGTGTCTATGCTTGTAGCTGCCACCACCTCCTGTGGCAGTGAATTCCATACGTTAATCACCCTTTGGTTGAAGAAATACTTCCTTTTATCTGTTTTAACCTGACTGCTCAGCAATTTCATTGAGTGTCCACGAGTTCTTGTATTGTGAGAAAGGGAGATAAGTACTTCTTTCTCTACCTTCTCTATTCCATGCATAATCTTGTAAACTTCTATCATGTCACCCCTCAGCCATTGTTTCTCCAAGCTAAAGAGCCCCAAGCACTTTAACCTTTCTTCATAGGGAAAGCATTCCAATCCTTTAATCATTCTAGTTGCCCTTTCCTGCACTTTCCCCAATGCTATAATATCTTTTTTGAGGTGTGATGACCACAATTGTACAGTGTTCCAAATGAGGCTGCACCATCGATTTATACAGGTATTTATACAGGTAGCTGGCTCAAGGTTGACTCAGCCTTCCATGGTTGGTAAAATGAGTACCCAGCTTGCTGAGGGTAAAGTGTAGATGACTGGGGAAGGCAATGGCAAACTGCCCTGTAAAAAGTCTGCCATGAAAACGTCGTGATGTGACGTCACCCCATGGGTCGGTAACGACTCGGTGCTTGCACAGGGGACTGCCCTTACCTTTATTATGATACCAGCTGATTTGTTTTCAGTTCCCTTCCTAATAATAACATTTTTCACCACAATGTGCATTACTTTGCAAATGGCCATGTTGAACCTCATTTGTCCGTTGATACCCACTTGCCCAGCCTCAACAGATCCCTTTGGAGTGCCTCATAATCCTCCCTGGTTCTCACAACCCTGAATAATTTAGTGTCATCCACAAATTTAACTCACTGCTTACTCCAAATAATTAGTGAAGAAGTTAAAAAGCATTTGACGCAGGGCTGTGTCCTGCGGCACCCCACTGCTTACCGACCTCCACTGTGAACATTACTTATTTATACTCACTCTCGGTTTCCTATTAGCCTGTTTTTGATCCATGAAAGGACTTGTCCCTTTACCCCATGACTATTGAGCTTACTTAGAAGCCTTTGATAAGGAAGTTTATCAAAAACTTTCTGGAAGTCAAGGTAAACAACATCTATTGTCCACATATTTGTTCACTGCCTCAAAGAACACTAACAGGTTAGTGAGACAAGATCTTCCCTTACAGAACCCATGCTGAGTCTTCCTCAGATACAAGAGTGAATGCAATTATGTTGCTTCTCTGCTATACTGTTGGAAGTGTGCCAGTCTGCACACTAACCTGGTTAGCAAAGAAATGGGCAAGGCTTTATTTGCTGGACCAACCCATCTGACAAATATTTGTGTATAGGGGACTGGAAAGTCAAGCCTTAAAAAGTATCTTCATGTCTCCAAAGGGCAGCATGCCTTATATATTGTTTAAAAAAACTGTTAGTAAAGCTGTTATCTTTGATAAACATATCATAGCAGATGATGAAGTACGATGGTCTTTTGCAGACTGGAGGTAAGCTGATGGAAATAGTCCCATTTAGGTAAGGCTGAATAATATAGAGCACTTTCATTGCCAAAATATTTGAACCATACATAGTAGCAAATGTTACTAATAAGTTAACAAAAGAAGTTTTTGTTTTTTTTAAATATTGGTAGATATCTGATTTTTAAGCCAAACTTTGGTGTTTGGAGGCTGCAATTTTCAGTGCCTTTCTTAGTGTCAGTATATAAGGATTGCAGCAGTAAAAATACTATGCAAGTCAGTCAATGGTTCCAAAATCAACATCAAGATGGCCAGAAAACACACTAGTAGTATTTTCTTTTCCTTCTTTTTTATTAGGATGTAGCTTGATACACTGCTGTTTGTTCCCTCAAGTGTATCCGATACCATAAAGCATGTATACCTATACCACGAACCATATATAACACCAAGCCTAAATAAGTTCACCCTGCTGACAGAGCATTAACATGTTTTCTTTTCTGACAACAGAAGTTAATTTAGAGGATGTCACACAAAAAAAGTCAGTCCCATCTACTCCCCCTCCCTCATGAAACTTCAAATATTGTAGTGTAGGAAAATTCAAGCAAGTGTGTAGGGGGGAACAAATTGAAAAATAATTGAAGACTCTCCAGTAGCTATTCCAGGGCACGTCAATCCCAGCAGAGCAGCTGCTCTAAAAAAAATTGGCATGCCACACATTTTACAGCCAGCATTTTCAAAAGTTGTTCAAGATGTGATTATCAGGTGTTAGCTGATTACTGGATTGTTCAGTTCCCACTAAACAAGTAGAATGCCTGCCAAATAGGTTTGCATCAGGCTTTCCTCCCAAACTGCACATGTGTAAAAATGCTGCTGATCCAAACATGCCAGCTGAAATTATCGTTGCTAAGACAAACACCAAGAGTGTTCGTTTCCCCCCAAAACACAGCATTTATGTATGTGATATATGTTACTTGCGACTGATTTAACTGTTTAATTTCCTGCCAACTGGAACAGTCATGCAGCAAGCGGGGTTGGTAGGCCACAGGGTTGTGTGACATTTGTGCATGTATGCAAAGCTGATTATGCTGTACTGTGAGTGTTAGGAATATAGTGAAGCAACATGCTGAACAAAGATTTGATTTTTTTTTTAAAAAATAGGCTCTCTGCGACTGGCAAACAGGACATGAGTGGAGTTGGCCTTTGCCTGAGCATCCCAACGAACAAAACTTTCTAATTTGTACATCCTTTATGAAAAATCATGATTAATAAAATTCACTGTTCACTTGTCAATGCAAAGATTAGGGATGGACTCAGTGCCATCAAGTTGGTAACGTTTGGAAACTCTTCAGCAGAGAGCGCCAAATGCAAAGCATGGCGGCCTCTGGAATGTTGTATGGGGCTGCCCTGCAATGCAGAATGGTAGTCAAGACTGTGCCAAGCAGCGTTGTGACCATTCAGCTCCATTGTAGGATAAAAAGCCAGGCATGTACAAGCGTAGACACCATTGGGAAATAGAATGCGGTTCAGACAGTAGTTGGGGTTGCTGTAGTTATCCAAAACAGCACTCAAATGTTAATTTAGAAAAGAGGCAAAGGACAGAGTTGGGGAGAGGATGTGGGGACTGCAAAGCAAAGGGAAGGAGAGCCAGGAAGGGAAGTCAGGACCAGAAAGGGGGAGTGAGAAAGCAAGAGCAAATGGGGGTAGCACAAGGCAGAGCAGCAAGGTGGGGAGTGGGGCTTCCACTTCCCTGAGAGTCCTTGTGGGTCCCCCACTTTGTATTCTAGATGTAACCATGACACAGATTTATATAATGCATACTTGTTATTTTAGTTTCAGTGTCTTCTAACTTCCATTTTTTTTTTTTTGGATACCTGTGACAATTCATACCATGTAGATCTGAAGGTTTCCACCATGTGGTCATGAAGTTTCTGGTAATGGTGATGAGTTCCTATTCTAATTGCAATTGTGATTCATTGAAGGCAAATGACACATTTAAACTTGGGATCTGCGGGTGGGGAAGTCATAGAGATTTACAACCATAGGCATGGAAATTAAATTCTTCTTGCCACAGACAGAAGTGTTGCAGCTTGGTTTTCTCTCTTTTACTTACTAAAGAGAGCCAGTTTGGTGTAGTGGTTAAGTGTGCGGACTCTTATCTGGGAGAACCGGGTTTGATTCCCCACTCCTCCACTTGCACCTGCTAGCATGGCCCTGGGTC
Organism: Heteronotia binoei; assembly: GCF_032191835.1. Taxonomy (NCBI): domain Eukaryota; kingdom Metazoa; phylum Chordata; class Lepidosauria; order Squamata; family Gekkonidae; genus Heteronotia; species Heteronotia binoei. Next base: position 133,788,917 of record NC_083227.1, on the reverse strand, counting down.
AGCCATAGCTCTGGCAGAGGTTGTCCTTGAAAGCGCAGCTGCTGTGAGAGCCCTCTCCAGCCCCACCCACCTCACAGGGTGTCTGTTGTGGGGGAGGAAGGTAAAGGAGGTTGTGAGCCGCTCTGAGACTCTTCGGAGTGGAGGGCGGGATATAAATCCAATATCTTCAATATCTTCTTACTACGTAGAAAAAAAGTTCAGACTGTATAGTACTCAACTGTACCGTATTTTACTTTTCATAAAGGGAAGTTGTGACAACCTTTAGCACTACTCTTCAAAACAAAGAGGTCCAGGACTGTGTCCCATATGGGCTACGTTCTCACTGCACTGGAAACAGCCAGTCAGCACTTTTCCAATTTCCACCCTGCTTTTGATCCAACCCCAGTTATACAGGTCGTGCCAGACAGGAGTGGAGTTCTTATGAATCCTGAACAGACTAGCTCAACAGAGTTTGCAAACAGCTGCTATGAATATTTACAAACATTTCACATTCCAAGTAAATCCTGATTGCTGTGGTGTTTATCAGATTTGACGAGGTTGAAATTAGGATGAGTGCACACATGATATGGATACATATAGTGAGCATATAGCTTTGTCTGCTCTGGCAGCTCTTGTCCACAAAGCCTTAGAAAAGGTTCTTCCAGGTTCTGCTGTGATTCTTTTAATTGGGCATACCACTGCCTGAAATTGATGTGTGCACATCATGGACCCCTCCACTAATTTACCACAATGAGAAACATGAACTGGCCTTGGCCTTCTGTTATGTACAGAATGCCTATAGTTTGGGTGAAATATATGCATGCATTTGTCATATGTAACAATATACACATATCTGCATAAATATTTCCTACACAAATGGTGTGTCTGTGTAGGAAATAATAACATATGGAAGGAGAAGTCCTGAACCAAATGCCTATTTATATACTATGCAAAATTCTACTTAACGGTGTGCATGGGAAGCGGAGGGAGGAAGGAAGGAGAAATGAGCAGAGCTTCAACATGTGAACTTTAAAAAAAATGTCAATCTACTAGACAGTTTGAAATTATTAGTTTGTGCCGTTCCCCTCCTTCCCTTTAATCACCATTGTAGCAAGAGAAAGACATATATTTGTCAAATACCTTTTGGAGTCTAAGGCACAAAATAAACATCATCTTTCTTTTTATGCTATGTGAACTGCAAATGCAGAATTCAGGGCTGTATGAGAACATTTGCTTTTCATTTAGTGTGTAAAAATGATGCATGAGAAAGACATTAATCATTTCACAATTTTGATATCTGATATTATGATATAGTTTCAAATTCTAACACCCACAGCATTTTCCTTGCAAACAACATTGGCATATAATTCTCCATTTTTGCTAGGAAGATCACAGATACAAAGCCCTAACAAAAACTGCTGACAAACTTTTTTCTTTGGCTGGAAAAAATCCAAACCACAAAGTGCTGTTCCCCTGTTCTCTCAGTTCTTTTACTGACATCTAGTGGTTTTTTTGGAAAATGCACACATAAAACGCAAGACCATCCTACACTTCTCCACTTAACTTTTAAAATGCTTAGTGCAACTAATGATAGGAAGACAAGAATTAGTATTTGGAGTCTATTCCATATAGACATCCCTTGAAAGAATTATAATTAAATGGATTGCTTTTTGAGTGGCTGTGGCTCAGAGGTATAGCATCTGTTTGGCATACAGAAGGTCCCAGGTTCAGTCCCCGGCAGCTCCAGTTAAAAGCAGTAAGCATAGTGTCTTAGCATTATTACCAATTATTACCAAGCAGTAAGCATAGTGTCTTAGGATTATTACCAATTGCTAAGATAGAAAGTGCACATAAATGGAGACAGAAAAAAGGGCCTAGTTGGAGGAATGGTATAATGCTATTTGGAATCATTTTGTGTTGGATAAATTAGATCACTCTTCAGGGTTACAAACTTTAGCTACATATCAGAAACAAATTTCAAACAGTCTGGTTTTTTATAGTTCAGTTTCTTCAAGCGATTCCATCATCTAATCTTTTTTTTTTCAGGAGCTTATTTTTAAAAAAAGGATAAATATCTTTTAATAGATTAAAGAACAATGAATAGGGGAATAATGGGGTATCAAATTATAGGAAAATAAATTTTGCTTAGGCTTTTAGATTGGTTGTAATTTTGTTTCATATTATCTTTTGTGTTACTATTGTTTCAAATAAAATTATTAGGAAAAAAAAGCAGTAAGCGATATGAAAGACCTTGGCCCCGAACCCTGAAGAGCCGCTGCCAGTCTGAGTAGACAATACTGACTTGGATGGGCCGATGGCCTGATTCAGTATAAGGCAGCTTCATGTGTTCATGTAGAAAAGGTTAAGACTTGCAGCAATATTTTTATTTAACCAATGTTATAAGCCTTCAAAGAAAAACTTTGCAGTACAATTGCTAAAAGAAGACGAGACCCCAGGGAATATAGTAATTACTTTCTCCTAGTTTCTTAAATTATTTCTGCTGATTTCATTGAGCCACAAAATAAGGCAGTCAAAAAAAGAAGTAAAACAGAAAAACCTACATCATTCAACTACTAATACATGAAAAAATAAAATGCAGCTTTTCCTTTTGATTCTTTATAACCCTGACATCTGATCACTGTCTGCTGAGGATGAACAATAGGTGATGGCTACCTCCATTAGGTTGCTTGTGAACATCTCTGCAATGACTTCAGTTCTACTGAAAATTTCTGCCTATGGAAAGACTGCAGTCAGCAAACAATGAGATTCTCCTCTCTCCCACTGCAGCCTGAACACGCCCCCCCTCCCCCCCGCAAATGCTGCAGCTGTGGAACAGGGGGCCCCATGAGCAGCACAGAGGGGGAATTGGAAGTGTCATGCAAGAGGGCGAGAAACTGGTAAAAACTGCTTACTTTACTCTGCAGAAATCCTTTGTGGAATCTGACCAATTGTTCAGTAAGATTGTTGGTCGGATCTTTCAAGGCTATCTTGTGTTCTTATCTCCACACCTCAACCAATTTATCATTTTAAATTATATTTTGTACTTAGATTATTATCAACCAATAGTGATAGCTACTTATTAGACTTTTTCACAGTGCAAAATTCTGGCCCACATCTTTAATAAGGAAAAAAAATAAAATGAATAGGCTAACATTTTCAGGAATAAATATCCATATTTAATAATAGTGGTCCTCCAAGATAATACGATTACCCTGGTATCAGATATGTGTGTGACTGCACTGGAGTTTATATATACATCACTGAGATCAGGAACACAGCCTCCAAAATAAAGAAGTTAGATTCAAAATGAACACAGAATTAACAAAATAAGTGAAGCATTTAAAGTGCCATATCCTGATGAATGCTTCAGCAAAATACACTTGAAAAGATTCCATAAATTTACCTACCAATACTTAATAAATGACTACTTTAATAACAATTTAATAATGCAGTACAAGTGCATTTTTGGTCCTTCCAGTCAATATATGAAAGATGTTGGTCCATGTCTATCAGAGGTTTAAGAACCATTAATTCAAAACACACCAACAAGAACATTTCAAACATTTTACTAATCATTTCACACAAATTCCAAATTGCAAATTATATAATTAAGGACAAGAGGGTTCTTTTCTTCTGAGATTTATCATTAAGACAAGAAGTAAACACAAATTAGATGTGTAGCCTCTCTTTGTTTTTGTTTTTAAAAAATGAGAAAGAAACGCCACTCAATAAAAGCACCACAACACAGTTACAAAATAGGATCTGCCGGTTTCTTTCACGAATAAAAGACTATGTACTGCTAACAACTTTCTGCATCAATCCATACTTCATTAAAATAAAACTATAAAATCTCCTAAATTACACTAAATTCAGACAATGCCTGGAATACAGTGCATTAACAGCAGTAATGCCAACTATCAGTGCCAACATAAAAACATTTTAGAAAGTCAAAAGAAGGTCCCACCTTTATTCCCCCAAATGAGCAAAATTTAAAATAAGGGGCAGCTCTGTTTCACAAGGAGGGATTAAGAATGTGGGCTGGGGGCGGGGGATGATGGGCAAGGAGGCTGGTGCTCTTTGCTTCCTAGTCTTAGTTGGCATCTAGCTTGGCCATTTCTTGCACATAGATCCCTATACTCTCACTGTCAAAGAGCACAAAATACACTGTCTTGATTGAAGAAGACATTGTTGACACAAAATAGCTGGAAATGGCTTTCAGGATCAGCTGGGCAGCAGTCTGTTTTGGGAAACCATTCCTGTAAAAGATAATATAGAAAGAAACAAAAGATGAAAAATATAGTCAATGATATGGACAAGGGCCTTGCTACCCCTTCTGAAGAAATCACAGGAAGCTCCTTAAATGTAATGCATGACACGAAACCAGCCTTGAAACAAAATTCACAAGTTTTAAGTCCCAGATGAAAACCAAGTGGCTAAAAGACAATGAGCCCAGAAATATGATTCACCATGTCTCAGAGAGACCTGGTAGATGACCACCTCCTCCGTTCCTCCATTACACAAAAAGGAAAAAGGAAAGAGAGCTGATATTATCCACTGTATTGCCATGCTTTTAGGGAGTGCTGCTGAACCAGTAAATCCTGTGGGAGAGTGCTGAAGAGAGAACATGGCCCTGTCTAACAGGAGAACAAAACATGAACAAACCTGCCTTTAGCCTCAGCCTCCCTTGTGAAAGGCTTCCTCCCTAAGAGAAGAAAGTAAGCATATTCGCACTTCTGCTTAATGTGAAAAATACACAGTTCTGTCTTTCTTAGGCTACCTTTGTACATTGTTATAAAATCCCCTAAAAGAAAATATTTTTTAAAAACCCTATATAAAGACCCTTCATGGTATGATGGCCACAATTTTTAATATATTTGCACATTCCTATGCTGTGAAAAGATATCATAGAGCTTAAAAGTGACCCAGTCTGGACAGTGGTAATCTCTCTCCAATGGAACACTCAAAGTACATTTTTTTTTTGCATAGTATAGTTTTATATACATAGTATATCATGTTCATATGGGGGAGGGCAGTTGTATGCTTTTGATAATGTCAGAATAGCATACCTACATCAATGCATGATGGGGATACAGGGTTCTGTCTGCCCCCTCCCCAAGCACCTGAATGGAAGCCCGATCCTCAATGCTGAAATAATATTGAGACCTGGGCTATCCCATAACTTGCTTTTAGCGCCTGGCATACAAAACTTGCAGTAACTTTTTCAATGCCATCCTTCACAAATTTGGTTTGTAGAAGCTAAATTTAGAAGAGCATCTGGCACACTGAGTGCTATTCCCCCTTCCTGTTGAAAAAATATAAAATATATTTATTGGAATCACCCCCATGTAAACCCATTCCCTAGTCATAAAAGTAAATGGAGCTGTTTATGCAGGTTTATTGAGTAGTCTGCTTGACAGATGTCTATCCTGGAATAGCTGCTTTGGGAGAAAATACTAGCCTTAAAAAAAATTGTGTTTAATTTTTTGCTACTTTTTAAAACTTGCAAGCAGAACAGGTAAAATGTTTCAAAGGAGCAAATTAACATTTGAAGTACCATTCTATTATTAAATTCTTCCTTCCCACTTACCCCATCATGTAGCTTTACCAAGGACTAGTGTCTGTCTCCTTTTTTTTAACTACCTTATTTATAAAAGTTAAGACTATTCCTTTCTTAAAACACTCCCCCCTTACATGTTTTTTGGGGTAAGAAACCTTCTCAAATTGTCTCTATGATGCAGTCAAGAACAAAAGTATCTTCTCCTTAGAAAGCAATGCATTATCTTAACAGAATGTCCTTTGTCAAGGAAACATTTTTTTTTTTGACAGACCATGCTCTCTGCAAACATGCTTTTTATACAGCTTGCTCTCTGCAAACTCTTCCAATATTCAATGGTGTTGGCTCTTCCTTAAAGTGATAAATATTTTTTGGTACATCTCACTGTTGACAATGGGCACAAATGGGTAGACATGGAGGGTTAACAAAGCATTATGGGAGTTCTTGTAAAAAAACAAACTTGTAATGTATTTTCATCAGTGTTTGAATTGTTATGGTGAAAAATCTGTTAATTATATTTCAGTTGTACTACTGAATAAATTAAAACATTTATACTAAGCTGCAATGCGAAACATGCAACGTTGACTTCATCTATAACTGCAATACAGCATTTCCTAAAGCTCAATATAAATGACCTAAGAAAGAGTATAGAGTGATCATATTAGAAAAAGAATGGGTTCCTTAAGAATTCTGAGGAAAAAAGAAATTTCATAGATACGTCTTCTCATGTCACAATTCTAGAGGAACAGAAAAAACAAAAACAAAAAAACTGTGATGCTTGACTTCAAAGCTGGTAGACAGACAGAAGTACTATCTCTTTTTAAAAAGTAATTCAGTTATTTGTTTTACACCAGAGGAAGCCCTGAGCTGCCCTGAGCCACCCTGAACCTGCTTTGGCGGGGAGGGTGGAATACAAATAAAATAAAGTTTATTTGCAGCAGATTAAAGACAAAATAACGTTATCATTCAATGAGTAATTAACTATGGAAGTCATTGTCGCAGGATGCAGTGATGGCTAAGGTAGAAAAATGTTTTTTTCTTAGGCAGAGTCCAGCCTGCCAGCTTGGGGCAGCAGCATGCTGACCTGGAAGTGAGCTGGCACAAACAGAAGTGCCCTGGGATGGCCAGATGGCCCAGAGGAGCATCCACAGGGCTCAAGCACTTGAATTGCTGCGTCTCTGGTGCTCCCCTGCTGTTCAGATGGCCGGGAAGGCACCCCAGAAGCACTCCTCTGATTTGCTACCACTTCAGAAGAGGTAGCATTTTGGAGCACACAAATGAGGTAAGGCCAGGAGCAGGATAGGAGCCAGATGTGCATTTTTTTTAATCTAACTGGGTCCCGTCCCTGTGTTGGCTTAAACTGCTGGTCTGGGTTCAGCCTTACTGTGTCAAAATGGGCAGCTGATGCTTTTCATGGCACGGAGATAAATAACACTGCGTAGTAAATAACATCTCATTAAAGCTCTATTAAAGGGACAAGACTTTTTTCCTCCAGGCAGTTGGCAACCCACCCACCACTAGTTTGTTGGTGCTAAAAAGAGATTCAACATGTTCAAAGAGAATAGGCTTATGAAAATTCAGCATGTTGATTAAATGGAGCTTCCTTGTTCTGAACCAGTACCCCTCTGAAGAGCAGTCCGGGGGGGGGGGTCAAAAACAGGGGGGAGTTATGGCATTCTGTGCACTGCTTCTAGGCCTTGCAGGGCATCTGCTTGGTCAATATATGAAACAGGCTGCTCTACTAGATTCTCTGATCCAGCATTGCTGCTTTTATCTTCTAACTGCAATTTTTCTTGAACTCCAATAAACAAGAACACCACCAGACAGCACAGGTAGCAGAAAGGATTGGATACACTTATTTTATTGACTTTGTTTATAGTTTGCCATTCTCGCTAAGAAGGCAGATTACAGGATATAAAAAAGTGCAGGCAGACAGTCTTCCCCTTATGGAACAGGTGAGTTCTGGGATGGAAACCCAGCTATTGCTTATGTTGGCAGCCTAGTGAGCTGATTTCACAAGCAAGAAGCTACAGAATAGAAATAAACTGAGGATGAAAACAAGATTAAAGCAGTGGAGATACATGCATGAATGACAGCAAGACATGTAGCAGTACACGAAGCCTGACAGTGTTTTTGCAAAGGTTCGAGAGGCCAATCTTACCTGCCACTTCCAATAGAAGGAAATGCAATTGATTTCAGTTTCTTCTCATCTGCCAGAGCTAAGCAGTTCTTCACTGTCTTCTCCAGTAATTCTTCACATTTATCTGCCCCCCAACTGGGGCTATTGCAATGGATCACAAACTTAGCAGGCAATCCATGGCCTGCACTGACAACAGCTGGATGGAAACAGAAAGCACATCTTACTTCAATTATTTTTAAGATTTTTGTTAAAAGTCCAAATGTGAAAATGTAATGAAACTGTAATACTATTATATTTGTGATGAATTGCTTTATCTCTGTTGGGTACTTTCTTTTTGCTATCCTTCTGCTATCATTTGTGTACTGGCTTATGACACTCCAATAAATTTTATCTTTGACCAGAAATATTAACATCATAGGAAGACTTGTACTGTTTAGGCAATTGCTCCCATATTTTAATAAACAGAGAACAGGTTTGTTGCAGCGGCAGCTCTGATTATGTAAAGAAGTCTGTTTCAGGGCGATGGGGGGCACCAAAAACAACATTAATGGCTGGGAGATATCTAATTAATTAATGGCTGGGTGATGTCTAGAATGACACTAGTGGAAAATTCAAACTGCGTCTAATAAAATGTGCTATTGAGAACATTAAAAGACCTATGAAGCAGATGTGACACCAGCAAAGAAATGGTAGTTCTCTGCCACCATTGCATCAGTTAGTTCATGTCCATCCCAAGGGGTTTAAGTATCTTGGCATCTGCTGACTCCTAAATCTGAGCCGTTATTGTCTCAGGAACAGACAACTAGCTGTTTGCCACTGACAAAATATTGCAAATATACTCTGATCTGGATGCTGGTTGTCAGTTAGAGGAAATGTCTAATACATTGTCTGGTCTGTTTATAAAACATTTAGAGCCAGTTACTGCGCTGGATGTTGACAGGATCCTGGTATCAGTGAAGGTCACTACTTGTGCTCAGGATCCTTGTCCATTCTGGCTGCTAAAATTACATAAAGATCACAATAACAAGTCCTTGGTGCCTCTCCTAAAGATCAATCCGTAAGTCAAGGTAGCTTCCCTTGGCCACTAAAAGAGGCAGTTTTCTATTACTTCAAAAGCATCCCTACAGAAAAATGTGACCAATTATGGCCCAATCTCTAATTTTCCCTTTCTGGACAAAGTGATTGAGCAAGCATTAATGGACCAACCTCAGTTCTTCTTGGATAATACATCTGCTCTTTGCTTTTTGGTCCAGCTTCCAGCCAGGCTATGGAACAGAAATGACCCTGATGACTTTAGCTGATTACCTTTCTGAATGTAGACAAAGGCCATGCCTCTTTGTTTTTCCTACTGGATGTATCTGTAGCCTTTGATACAGTGGACCATGACATTTTGCTGAGACATTTGGAGGCAGAAGCAGGTATCAGGGGTTACTTGATTTAGACTGATTCAAATCATTCCTTACAGACAGGTCTCAAAGATTTGTCAATAATGTGGGACCTGTCCTGTGAGGTTCCCCATGCTATTCAACCTCTATGTAAAGCCCTTAGGACAAACCATTCTTGTTTGGGGCTGGCTGGCATCAGTATGCTCCTGATTCAGATCTCCTTGTGATTCAATAGAAATCCTGGATTGTTGCCTATCTGCTGTGGTTAAATAGCTAAGAATGCTGTTGCTGTTATGTATGCTACTATGAAATCTTTGCATTGTTTAACATATTATATTAATGCTTCTGCTGTTTTAGCTTGTTTCAGATTTCTGCAATCCCAGTCTATTTATTGGGTTTCCATGCTGCTGAACACATTGACTTTGAATCTCAGTGAGGAATATGTACTATAAATAATGTAACTAAAAATAACTCTTTAAAACACTTTAGAAGAATGAATTTCATTCACACCATCTGAAATTTCTGATACACACAGACTTTTGATCTGCCCATTTTTTAAAGATTTAAACTGCACCTCCTGCCGTGTCCAATGGCCCATTCTTTTTGCGAAGTTCAACAACGGCCTCCACGAATTCTTTTCCACCTTTCTTCTCCAACGTGCTTCCTGTGTGGGGACAGAGTAGTGACTGTTCCACATCCAAAAAAGGCACCCAACACTTCCGATAATCACACGTTATAAATTTCTCTAACCAAAAATTTTGGGGGACTGCAAAGTAAGATCTAAACCTTTGGGGACTAGTCCAGAAGTAACGATTCACTCTCTTTTAAAAAGGTCACCCTCCCACAATGCTTTCATTCTGCCTGAATATGTTTTGTGACGCAATTCTCCATGTCAACCAGCAGGGCAGTGACATTTCTAGCTGCTTTCTCTCACCAGGTACTAGACATAGTTCCAGCACACACACAAATTCAACGGCATTTGTTTGATGCATGAACTCTTTCCCTTAGGGCATGAGAACCCTTTTCTGTTACAGATTGCTTTAAAGACAAATTTGTCATAAGAAGAACTTGAAACTCACCTCATCTTCATCCCTGACCCCAACAGGTGGCCCCCGGGAGTGAAACAGTCTTGTGAGTGCAGCGGGCTGCTTTACTTGACAACTGCCCAACTTGTTGAACCACCTTTAACCAAGAGGAAGAGCCTCAGAAATAAGTAGATTCTCTAAGGAACATATTCCTCCACTGAATTGCTTAACTGCAGCTAAAGAAGCTTAACAATGCTGCTCTGGGAGGACAGGAGCTGCACAGCATAAATTACGGCTTTCAGTTGATACCAAGGCAGTCCATCGTGAATGGTTTAGATCTTATTTTGCAGCTTTATAATACAATGTAGCCCAAAAAGTTTATTCCTAATTAAGCACTCAAATCACATTGCATTTTGCTTGACAACTATACAAATAGCAAGGCAGGGAAACAGTGACATTGATATTGGATTGATTCTGCATTAGAGAAAATGTAATCGACAAGTTGATTCCTGCAGCTGAATCATAAATACATTTACTTAGAAAGTAAGTCACACCTATTTCAATGGAACTTACCTTCAAAGTAAAGGTGTGCTGAGGATTATAATCTATGGCTGTGATCCAATGCATGCTTACCTGGGAATATGCCCTAGCAAATTCACTGAGACTTAATTGGGCCGGAGGTATTTAAAATGGGCTGTAAGTATTTAAGAATACTACCATACTTTATGCAATGAATTCATTTTAATGATAAGGAGAAGGAGGGGACTGCAGTTTCTGATGGAAGTGTGCATGTTATATGCTCAGTGACATATATTTCTACTAGATAATCTGTATCTAAGAGCTATTTAAGAATGATATCACAGATTAATTTTGGCAGAGTTCTAACAATATATCCTTCCATATAAGGGGCGTGAAATAGATTTTAGCCAAGTGATTTATTATATTCTCTCAAGAGATAATTGGCTGACAGCATAAGTTTTGTCCTTGTTCAGAAAATGGGCTGTATTTTGGAGATTAAAGTATTCACAGTGGTAACCTCAAACAACCCAGTGAATAGTCCAAGGGCACATGATGTTATCACATTTTAAAACCTGAACTGCCTGTTCAGTTGCCTGGAAGCCATGAAAGTACGTTTCTTGAAGTAAGATCAGAATCTAAGTAATACATTTTAAATGTGTTCACATTGTCAAAATATTTTAAAGTATCTCCACAGCAACTGAAGATAATCTCTATAGGAATAGTGACAATTAGGAAATCTAATTCATTTGATTAATCTGACTCCAAGACAGCCAGGAATGGGACAACTGTATCGCCTTAGCCAACGTGTCTCAGTACATTCTGATAAAAAGTATACCCAAGTTGCCCAAGGGAAAGTTTCACAGGCACTTATGCTATTAAGCCATTCCACAATTGTTAAAAAGATTTTAAGGGATACATTTTACTTTGCTTTGAACTCTATTAAAATTTGGTGTGGTCTTTGCATCTATTTCTTAAGGTTTTCTTTTTTTTTGTCTAGCTTGACTTTAGTTCTTGAATTATGCACTTTTTGTTCTCTGATATACATCTGGCTCACAAAAATTTGGGGGTCTTTGGGATGCTACAAGACTCATTGTCCTTTCCCCCCTATTAACTAACACTCCCTGGTGTACTGTATGTTAGAGATGCTCAAGATGTTTTGGTGTCTCCAAGAAGTAAAAATGTAAACCACATTTGCTGCCTTTTCAGTCAGTACACCAGTAATGACTGGCCCTGGTTGACACTTTACCAATGATATAACTTAAATTCTACTTGTTTCAAATTGACAAGTGTGGCTTTAACATAATAGGAGCATCACAGTTACTGTATGTACCTAAGTACATAAGTACTGCTAGCTGTATCTAAGAAATGAAACTCTGTGGCTCTATGCTCTTTATACCATGTTAGAAGGAGCTTTCATTCATATTCTGCTCCACAGGTTCCAGGTTAGTGGCTGCTTGGTTGCAGGCATACATATACATGTTACTCCCACAGAATAAAGTCATCATTTCATGCTGTTAAGCAGGCACTGGTATAGTGGTAACAACAGCCTAGGCATAAATCTGGGTTTGAACAGTTTTCAAAATATTCCCCCAATATATATTGCTGTTAGAAAGACCTTTATATGGATAAAAGTTAATCATCTGAAGCTAAGCATGTGTGCACTTCTATTCTTTCTTCCAGCAGTCACAAGCAATTAGGAGACCATTACTGAATGAAATAATCCAGGTTTCAGTTTCTTTCCCACAATTTTGAGACTTGCTTTAAAAGCATTTCCTCAAAGGTTAATATAACTTTGCAGATTTTACAAACATTATTTTAAGGCACAGAATGTAGCTTCTTCCTTGTGCAACCGGTTTTATGTCCACTTTCCATGTTATTCAGGCCTTAGAAGACACTTGGAGAACAGTAATGTACGAGGTGTTATGGCAGGCTAATAAAAAACTGCATGTTTTCTAGTTATCATCAGGTTTGGGCTAAGAGTCCCCATATGCCATCATGGTGGCAATGACCAGTGGGGCACTCAAGCTTATGCTTGAGCAGAATGGGTCAGCTGCAACTCCCACCTGACAGTGGTAATTTTACTGGCAGTTTTCTGCCCTGTGTTTGTGTGCTGTACAAGAACATGTTAAATAGAGACTGCATATGTGAGCACCACACTGCAGCCTTTCACTTTGCAAGTGGTACTTTAGAATTAATGGGCTTCATGGCCATTTTCCAGCTGAACAAGGGGAACAACAGCACTACACATATGTGATTCAACCTGTAGTATATGTTGCTTTTTCTTGTGATTTCTGCTTTGCTTGTGTTTTGAGTTTCCAGGATGGATTCTTTAATGGTTCTTAGGACTAGTTTCTATCTCACAGACCATATCTGTAAAAAAGCGTAAAAGTTTTCTAGGATTTCTTCTGTTTCGTTTCTGAATATGCTGCACCTATGTGTTATATGTATGACCTGACAAGTAGTCTGCAACTGGACTCATCTGTTTATTTGCTCAGTGTGATTTTTAAATGCTTGTGTTTGTGACACAATTGTTGCATTAAGTATGTTCAGTTGGTATCTGGTGGATGGCTTTGACATGTGGAGGAGGGCTGAGGACTTGAAAGCACATTCAATAGCTCTACGCTGATGAATAAAGTGTTCTCAATGGGCTTTATCTCTTGAACCACACTGAGCCACTCGTGGGAAGGGCGGGATATAAATCTTAAATAAAATAAATAAATAAATAAATAAATTAAAAACTGGTGCAACCCTTAGTTTGCTATTTGCCATCACTGCACCCTAATTATTATAAAATTAGACCAATTTCATCTGTTACTTTGCATTATGGTATAGTGGTCAAACTGTGGCACTTTCACACATATTGTGTGGCACTCAAAGCCCCCACTGCCCCATTAGCTGGCTAGGAGAAGGCATTTCTCTCTTTAAATCAATTCTTCAAACCAAGCCAGCTGGCAGCTTGTAGAATGTATTTATAGTTGCTTTCTTTCCTCCTCTCCCTCCCTCCTCCATCCCCATCTACCTTCCTTCCTTCCCTCCTTCCTGTTTTGCAGCTCTCAAATATAGCTCTTACATTAAGCAAGTTTGGCCACCCCTTGTATAGTGTCTGGGGGCTAAGCACCTATGAAATGATCATATACAGTGACTTCTCTTTGTAGCTAAATACATAAATAAATGTGGATTCCAGAGAAAAAGCTATGTAGTCTGGCAAACTCACACTAAAACTGGTGTATCCTTATTGCCATCAAGTTAACTAAATAAGCTATCAAGCCAGCAGCATTTTCGATTATGGCCAAGCAGCCTAAGCATGGCAAAAAGTTAGGATATTAGATTGTTGCAGAATGCCTAGGTTTATTCCAATTTAGACCTTGAAAATACACCTTTTGAACAAACATGGGAGGGGGGCAGTTCATGGTATACAGTTGTTTTATTCATCTCCCAAAAGGCATCAGGCTTTTATAACTATTTCACTGATTAATTGGGGTATATACCTAAAAGTAACTCCAAGCGGTTTGTTTTATTCTGGAAGAGTTTTATACACAACCAAAAGTTGTATTTTTTGCCTTATCTGTTCTTATGTCTTGTCATCTGGAATTTATGTACTACCATTAAAGTGTCTTTGTTTGCTCTGTATTTTTGAACATACAAAAACAGATATTTAAGCTTTAAAGAAACTGTTTCTGTGCTGGTGCACTGTCACCAATCACAGTACAAAGCAGAGATTCCAGTAAATTGCATTAATTGTTTGTTCAATAAAGATTCTGATTAGAGAGATGTTTTTGCACTTATTCAATTTGGCACTGACTACATTTAACACTGGCAGGACTGCTGGAAGTGAGAAAAGAATGCAGAATCTGTAGAGCAGGGGCAAGCTTGTTGTTGCTGATTGGTCATGCATACACATACAAACTCTGCAGCGCTGAACTCTCCATTACCTACTTCACCACCGGTGTAGAAGTCAGAGTTTGTCGGGTGAACGACAGCATCACTGTCGATTGTGGCAATGTCAGCCTGAACAACTTGCAACTACAACAGGTAAACAAATGTGTATCAACCATGTTGGTCAGAGACCCAGAACAGGATCTACATTTTTGCATGTACCAACATTCTTGTTAGCCTACCTTTTGGCTCCAAAATGTGTCCCGTAAACAATAACAACAACAACAAAAACCAAAACCTGCATATAGGTGTGTGTTCAGAAGGGAAAGGGGATAAAGGGTAGAGAAGCATTAAGTATGTTCATTCTAGCATTTGACCAACAGATCAAAGGAGTCATGTGGCAAACTTTTTGAACAGTGTTAAGAGCATCTAGCACCCTCCAGACTTTGCAGAAACCTAAAAAAACTGTAATCTCACAGAGGATGACAACATCCAGTGTACTTTAAAAAGACAACCCACATCACCAAGGCCAGCAAAACAAACCGTTTCTCTATTCTGATCACTCACTGATGGACCTTATTTGGCCTTGATTATTTCCTGTTGAGAAGTACTGATTCATATTGGCAGTTAAAGTGTTTCATTGATGCAAAAGATTTCTTATGCCTACTTCTCATTGATGCTGTATAAAATGAACTCATGGTTGGAATTAATTTCATTGCTCCCTTAAGAAAATATGAAGTATTTTTTAAAAAAAATATAGAATATAAATATGGAATGCCAAGCTATAGCATACCTTATATCATTATCTACCAGTGAGTAAGATTGGCAACTGCCCATTCACATGTATTATCTGTGGTAGCTCCCGCCTTGTGGAATGGCCTGATTGAGGAGGTCAGAAAGGTCCCTATACTTCTATAATTTTGAAAGATGTACAAAACAGAAATGTTTGGGAGGGCATTTTTACAAAGAGATTAGAATTGTGTTATAAAGTAACAACTCAGAAGATCATTTTTATGGGGGACAGGATTGTAGTCTAATGCAATGTTTATTTTACTGCTTTTGTCTGCTACATTTGTAACCCTCTTTCAGCATTATGGTATGTTATGCTTTAGGTAGGTTTGTTTGTTTTTTTGTTCATCTGTACTGTCTTCTAAATCTGTAATCCTAGTCTCACTATGTTGTTTACTTGAAATTTCATACTGTCTGACTGAATTGGTATTCTATTTTGTAATCTGCCTTGAGTATGAGGAAGGAAGATGGGCTATAAAAATAGATTAGTATTGTTAAATATGGGTGACAACAAGGAACACTTCTGTTGAATGCAGAGATATTTAAAATATGGCTAATATAGACATTTTTTCATTTAATAGCTGCTTTTAACTGAACAGGAAGTTGTTTTGATTACACTTGAAAAGGTGGAAGGGCTTGGGAACATCTACAGGCTGATTGCCCTTCTTTATGAGTCTCTCTGACTACTTTAATATAAATGAAAACAGAAATGTGTTCCAGAATGGAGAAACTGCTTATTTTGAAAGCAACTTGATGATTATCTATATACATATAGATATATATGTATGTTCTCCAAGATTCCAAAAGAAACATCCCCCCAATGAAGAACTAACAGTCACATTTGATTATTATGGAAAAATATTTCGGTGACTCTGAAATTAATTTCATGATAGTCAATCTGCAACTACAATATATGGAAACTTGGACAAATACAATACAATTGCCCTATAATATGATTTCAGGAATTAAACAATTTAAATTACAAATTCCATAATTTTCATGTGACTGTTAGTTACAACAGCCCAATCCCCATTTACCTAGATCATCTTTAAGGTCAATGTCAGCATTGGTGGGATTGATAATGGCCTCCACTTCGAAGCCGGCTAAATTACTGATTTCACTGTGAATAAGGTTCAGCTGAAAAGAAAAGCATGAGGTGGGAAATAACAACAGGACAGTTGGGAAAATCACACAGAGAAGCTGCAGAAAAGTAAGATTTGCAACGCAGATGGGGATAGCATCACTGCAAAAAAAATGTGCAAAATAAATGGTGGGTCGTAAGGGAAGTTACTGGTAAAAGGACAAACCAAAAGAATTACATTGCAAACACAAGACTCAAACACGACTCTGATACTGTAAAGAAACATTTATTAAGCTGAAGCTTTAGCTTACCATAGTTTAATGCCTGATAAGGATGAATGGACAATTTGGTCTCTAGTATACATACTATGGCTTCCTGTTATGGCTGGTCACAGATGGCTACTGTACCACATATGTGCATCTGATTGGTTCACACTGAATAGTTTTTGTTTGCTGATGATGAAGGAAGAGGCTGATTCATTTTTGTTTAAATTCATTTGTATCCATATACACTCTGTTGGGAAATGTGCTTTTCCCCTTAATTGTCTATATGAAAAAGTTTAAATAAAATTGCAGTTCTGAATTGCTTCTGTCAGTGACAGTAACTGAATTTGGTACATGGCATTTTTATTTCTTTTATATAACAATGCTGAAGTTCTAATAGTGTCTGAAACTGACATTATAAAAAGGTAGTCCCCTGTGCAAGCACCAGTCATTTCCGACTCTGGGGTGATGTCGCATCATGTTTTCGCGGCAGACTTTTTATGGGGTCGTTTGCCATTGCCTTCCCCAGTCATCTACACTTTCCCCCCAGCAAGCTGGGCACTCATTTTACCGACCTCGGAAGGGTGGAAGGCTGAGTCAACTTTGAGCCAGCTACCTGAACCCAGCTTCTGCCGGGATCGAACTCAGGTCGTGAGTAGAGAGTTTGACTGCAGTACTGCAGCTTTACCACTCTGCACCACGGGGCTCTTATGAAACCAACATACAGCTACATAAAACATTTCCACCCTTGTATTACCATGTATATCTCAAGAAAATTTGAAAAAACATGGGCCCGTCTAGAGAAACTCAACTGAAAGCATTGGAACTAAATCATAAAATACTAATCTAAAACTCTTTGATTTTAATGGTTAATCTGTGAGGGACTTTCTCCAGATAGGTGCCACAGCCAGGTAATTTTTGGTTTACTGGTTATTTTGACAATGTGTTGGATCCAATACAACGACCATGGGTCTTCCTGGCTTTCTTCTCCCCCAAACAATTTTTTCTGACACTGGAAAAACTTATTCTGCAGGACCCAGATGAAGTAATAGCCACACAGGTCAGGAGGCTGCAGTGGTGGGGTGGAAAACTGCTCCCTTCTTCTATCAGTGGAGCTCCACCCTCAGAAGAAAGGCCTTTTCCTTCCCAGTCTTCCAATCCACATGACTATTAGATCATGTGGGACTTGTGAACCTAGGAATAAACTTTCTTGGGATTAAAAACAAGGAGGGGGACATGGGAAAGATTTGCAACTGTCAGTGTCTTTATTTCACACATTGCTAGATCCAACCTGCTATTTAATTAAATAACATGAAAAAAGGGAAAGGAAAAGTAGTTTTTATAAATGAAAGCAAAGCAGCTCAGTCCTCAAAGTAGAAGCACAGCTTTCATTGAAATGAAAGAGCTGTGCAGAGATGAGATCAGAGAGGACTGGTTTGAAAACTAGAAATATACAAAAAAAATTGCTTATTTTGCTGCTTCCATAACAATTACAACAAAGAACATGGGCATATATGTTGATATGAGCGAACTATGTGAAGATTGGCTCTTAAACATCCTCTGGAGCATGGCAATTATTTCATGCACCTCAAGTGCTTTTGCCTTTTTTATAACAAAATTGTTTGAGCCATGTGTTTGACTACAAGGAACTAATAGCCCCAAACAAACAAATAAATAAATAATAAGGTCCAACTCACACTAAAGAAAAGACACTCATGGAGGAACTCATAATGTACTATATGTCTTAGAAAATATAAATATCAAATGTAAATCATCCTCTTGTTTTCTGTGTCCCACAACTGCCAATATTCTGTGGGAGAACTCAGCAAATGCAGATCATTGCGGTTCATGTAACAATAATTCTGTCTGAGTACATGGCCATCTATGGATTTCATAACAGTGATAAGATACAGGGAATGGGACATATAATTTCATGCTTTCCCCCCATTGCTTTCCTTATGCATCTTAAAACATTTTAGGAGTTAATTACATGCTACAGACAAATGTCTGCAAGAAAGCCCTGATACCGTTTCCTTTTTTTTTAAATGAGAAGCCAGCCCAAGGTGGTAATGGAGTGGAGATGCTTCAGGAAAGTGAGAGGAAAATATGTTCCATGCTCATTGTTTTTGTTCTTCAAATAAACTCCCCCAAGTTGCTTTGCACTGTGGAGTTGCAGGTACATGTTGACTCATAGACAAATGGCCAGAATCTTGTGAGGAGAAAATCCATTTGTGGAAAAATATCTGAAAATAAGAGTAGGTATGCTAGATCGGACCTATGTTCCATCTAGTCCAGCATTCTCTTTCACACAGTGGCCAATCCAATGCTCCCAGATGGTCTACAAGCGGGACATGGAGGCCAAGGCTTCCTTCTGCAGTTGCCCCACCCCCTTGGTATTCAGAGGTTTAATGCGGGAACAGCGGCTAGAAAAAGGGTCGAGTGCCCTTTCCCAATGCTTCTTCCCTTCTCCTATAATGCTTGTCATTTATTTTTTAAAAATAGCATCTCAAGTACTTATGCATAATGTATAATTAGCAATTAAGGTTCCTGCTTGACCAGAGTATACTAAGTAAGGAACCTGAGAACATCGATGCCACTCTTAAATTTGGTCCTGTCAGGCAAAGCATCTTCCCTCTCACTTTCCTTCCCCTTAAGGATTAATGTGGCTAGTAACAGGCCTGAATTGTCTTGCAGGTGTTAACTGATTTCTTGGCCTGCGTATCTCTAATCATCTTCAAGGCCAACATTGGGAGAGGGGGAGGCCGAGAGTATGAGGTAATTTTCTGGAGAGGTCTCCATGTTCTGATTGGCTGTCATCATTGCCTAATGTGCTTGGCCAAAATTATAACTGAACTATGGGCCCAGGAGATGAGAGACTAGCTGAGAGTTTAATGGACTATTATGATCTGCAATTACTAGAAATGAATGTCAGTTGGATCTGTCAGGGACTGTAATAAAATTGAACTAACTACTAGCAATGTAGACAATGCTTGTTTAAGGCCTTCCATTCAAAATTAAAGTCTGTGCCACCTAATGCATTTCTTGCAAATGTAAGGTAGTTGAGGCTAGCTTTGTTATTTTCTGTTTTGTATGATTTTAGAGTGATGTGTTTGGCAATATTTCCTTTCTATTGATATTTCCCAAATAAATGTATTAATTATTTTTCTATTAAACAGTATTCTGATTCTTGTGTGCACTTGCCCTGTGAACCCACAAGGTTTAGTCTTGTGTTCCCTTGTTAATTAGCAATTAAGGTTCTTGCTTGACCAGGTTATACTAAGTAAGGTACATGAATACATTGAAATCGCTTTCAAGTTCAGTCCTGATATAACATTTAGTCATGATTAAGGCAAGTGGGAAAATTTGCCTACAGTGGAAAGGGAATGGGGATAATGTTGTGTGAACACTACTGTGAAAGGCCACTTCTGATTCAGTTAAGAGATGATCCAAGCTACGTCTGAACCAGTCTCCCTTTTTTTGCTGTCAATTCGCACCAGCCCATACTTGCATCTATTCAAGCAGCTGGTACACAGAACTGAAATCCATAAGTGCAGTTTTTTCCTTGTAGATTCATTTAAAAAAAAAGGAGGGGGGGAGGCAGCCTATACCCGTATGAGTTTGGATGCACACAAGGTGATTCTATGCCACTCATGCACCAGCGAAGAAATGAACAGCGCTGCTGCAAGGGCTTATTTCCACTCCATGATTGCACAAGAAACCCCCATAGCAAAATAGAGCACAATCCTGCTCACAGAAAGGGACAATGAAACACTGCATGTCTGATTGTGGCCATAAAAGTTTGCTAGTAAGCAATAAGGTCATTTTTAAACGTTGAAAAATCATTTTCTTAAAAATAATTATTGTGGAGACACTTAAAACAAGTCAGTACAGACAAGCTGCACGGTACTCCCTGCGCACTTGAAAGCAGCTGTAAACGTTTTACCTCTGAGCCTATTATCAGCACCTGGAGGGAGCAATTAGAGGTGAGGTACCAATGTGTTGGTAACACAAAGGATAATAAGGGAGTTAAAAGGCTTGGGATAAGAGCCACTTCAAATTCAGCATGGAAGATTTCACTTCCATGTAGGAAAAATAATATTTATACCAATAGATATATTAAATACATCTGTGATTATTTTGTCACATGCCAATGCATTGGTAAGCCACAGCAAGTCCAAGCCTTAACATTTTATCTCTTGGCTTCATTGCTAAACAGATTATAATTTTAATTCTATCCAGCATAAAATTAGGTTAAACATCCATATAAAAATACTTAAATACATTCTATTAAAAGCTGAAAGTATCTAAGAAGCAACTCATTTTTTGGTCAATTCAGAAATCCTTTCAAACTAATACATAGGGAGTCAGCATCCAAAGAGCTGCTTTAGGCATCCCCATGTTGTTTTTAGTTTTTGAAAGGCTGACCTTCATACCATGTTGCAATTTGTTTTGAAAGTCCCCTCAGTTTCAAAATGGGTTTGATAGTGGCATGGGGAGCTACTGTCTAAGAATTCCAGCCCATGTTGCGTTTTGTCATATTTCTTTAGTCATCCATCAGCATGTTGCTTCTAACAAGAACTAGAACCAAATGTAGCTTTTAATATTCTATGGATTTATGTTGACAACAAGTTTGGATCCTTTTCACATCAGCAGAATAAGACAAATATAATATTAGTGTAATGCATTTTGTAAGGCCACTAATAACAAAACATTAAAACAAATATTTTTCTAGTACATATATTAAAACCTTCTCTATTCCCCAAGGGAAAATATGGCTCTTGAATATAAAATGTATGTATAACAACTCCTTTTCCCAGCAATATGAAATCAATATGAAGTAGTTAACCAAAGAAAACAGACACACTGAGACAGCAAAAGGAATTCATTATTTTAAATTTATGTAATTCAATGTTTCACATCCCATTTTTAAATATTTTTCTCTCTGTAATGCTGTCTTAAGGTTGTTTGTGATAATAGGCAACTAATACAATCTTCTTTGCTCATGCAATGAGAGCTGAACCTCATGTTCCCAGACACATATTTATCTTATAATATGAAAACAAGGATAGGAATATGAATCCAACAAGCAAGAAAAAAAAGGAGAGGCGAGATCTTTTCTTTCCTACTGATTCTTCCTTGCAAATCCTCCTTCCTACCCATTCCAAAAGACAAAGGGCAATAGTGTGTATGGTGGAATGTCCAGGGAGAATTGGTAAAGAGAACAGAAATAAAACAACCTTTCTGCTGATTTTCTACTGCAAGTGCATTCTGGCCCCATATTAAGTTTTGGACTTTATTGGACTTTATTTCCTGTTATATACCTCTCTGATACACTCCTCCATCTACTTTACCACCACCCAATGCCTGAAGATCTTGTTTTCCATCATGGTTTAGCCCATTCCCTCTTGGTGCCCTATATGTTTGGCTCCCTGAACATGTAACACCATACCAGCTCTCTCTTCACCAACGAATTCCTCCCCAAACCTACCTTCCCCCTTAATCTTCATTTCCAACTGTAACTAAGTTTTAGGTATGGGTAAACTCACTCTGCTGTTCACATTCATTCCTTGCCTGTCCCCTTTTCTCACACTCTTGTTTCCTATTTTAGATTGTAAGCTTCTTGAGGATAGGGGCTTGTCTGCTTTTTGCCAACGGAACTCTGTAAGGCTCCATTTATACAGCTGGCACTGTATTAGTGATAGTAATTACATATCTAGAGAGAAAATAATTTGCTTAATGTCCAAGGAGATGTTTTTCTAGATGTGCTCAGTATGGCATATGAAGAAGAATTTCAAAGACAAGCGCATTTCAATTAAAGCATGGAGCCATGAAAGTACCTCCTAAGGAACACTGAACATAAGAATATTCTAAAGCATATGCTCAAACGTACCTTCTGCCCAAGAAATAGACTTTTAGTAGACAGGACAGTGAAGCCATCTGTTGGCGTGCCTTCTGTTGTGCTGTCAGCACTTGCTGATTTGCTGACTTCTCCCTGTTTCTTCCCATGCAAATAAATAAATAAATAAATCCAACTTTAAATAGACAGATATCGCCATACCAAGTACACGTGGAGGGACAAGTTTTTATACTGCAGATACCCCATGGGGGAAAGAAGTTGCAAAAAGGCCCTTTATTAGTGGTCTTGTGAATGGAGACCAGCTCACTACAGGCAGGTCTGACCCTATTGCATTTTGTACTGAAGCACTATGAGCCTTTTCCCCACTGCTGAAATGCAGCATAAATGTTTATGCAATAGTAATGAAGTTGCTGGATTCCTTTTATAGTTAGAGATAGAGATAAAATGAAGACAACTGTGAAAAATCATTGCAGCTTTATTTTTAGGAATATCAGATAGGGTTACCAGCCTCCAGGTAGGGCCTGGAGATCTCCAACTTTTACAGCTGATCATCCCCTGGAGAAAATGGCTGCTTTGAAGGGTGGACTCTATGACATTGTACCATGCCAAGGCCCTTCCCCTCCCCAAACCCTGCCCTCTCCTGGATCCACCCCAAAGTGTCCAGGTATTTTCCAACACAGACCTAGCAACCCTATTTAAAATACATATGAAGCCAATGCAGATATGTATCCAGAGGGAAGTAATCCAATGTGATTTCCATCTGCATTATGCCAAATCAAGATTATACCTGCTTTTCCTCTCCCATGCACTGTTGCTGATAGCAGATGGGAGGGGAATTTGATTTTTTAAAATAATTTTGATCTTGCATTACCTTCTACACTGTAACCCTGATTGAATATGTACCCCTGATGTTGTTTTGAAATCTTTAAAAAGGTTAAGATCTAAAGTGCCTCTAAGAAGAGTTTCAATACCCTCATACATCCGTTGAAGTCAATGTTCTTAGAAATCTGTTATTCTGCTTAGTACGTTGCTGTAAATATACACTATTACTGGCAAGGCAAAGCCATATTGTGCCTGTTTCTTCTCAAAGAATAAAAGCAACCGAGCAGGCAAACAAATATAAGACACAGATGTTATACTAAGAAGCCTGTATTTCATATAATGCAAAGTATAAGCAAACTGGCTTAAATATTTTTAATTTAGGTTTCCGTTGACTTGCAGTACCATTTTTCAAAAATGTATTATTAATCAAATAACAAAACATGTTAAAAGGCATGTTAACGCACAGAAGAAGAAGAAAAAAATGCCACCACAGATTTTTTTAAAGGCCAATATGTGTGTACACTTGTTAGAAACCACACTGAAGCTACCAGATATTCTATATAAAAAAGATTAAGAAGGCAAGAAGGACTGGTTGTCTGGATTGAAAAACTATTCTTATTTTTTCATGATACTCTTCATCTAAGACACAATGCAAGAACAGAGATGGGAGACTAAACAATATACTGGATTACAGACCAGTCTACATTGTCAAAGTATTGGGGCTTTCTCTGGTTGATAACATTCTTTTTCTTTGATTATGCAGACTGGTCCTTAGACCAGGACAAGTGGATATGAAACACTGAAGGCTAAACTAGATATGATGGCACCTTCATGGCCATCTCAGGTATGCTGCTGCCATGAGGTCCCAATCCTGAAGCACGGCAGCCTGAGATGCCCTTGTTTCCCTTCCCCCTGCTTTGGCACTTGAAAAGGAGTTTGGGGGGGGGGGGGACAAGAGCACCTCAGGCTGCTTTACTACAGGCCTAATCACAATCAGGCCCTCATGGCATTTTTATATAACTTTAAAATGGCCTCATTGTCCTCATGGAGGACAGAAAGACACCATGTATAGTTTGGCCCTAAGATTTAGAGCTAAGAGGGAAGACTGAAAGGTCGGCACAGATTAGGACAGTGGTGTCAAACATGTGGCTCGGGAGCCAAATCAGGCCCCTGAGCAACGGGCTGTTGTCTGCTTCCTTCTCCCTCTTTCTTGTTTCCTTCTGCATCACAGCTTACTTTGCCAGGCTTGCTCAATTCCACAGGAGCTACAGAGCAAAGCCTCTGTTTTCTCCATTGGCTGAGGCTCCTCCCATGGGGAGGAGGCAGGGATGGATAGCTTGCTTTTCCAGGCTCTCTCAATTGCACAGCAGAGCTACTGTGCCAAGCTTCTCTTCCTTCGATTGTCTGATGCTCCTCCCCCTCCTGAGCCTCTGGGGAAAGAAGGAAATAGCCAGAGCTTCCTTTGCCTAGTTCCCTGAACCTCACAGGAGAGATACAAAGAAAGCATCTTTAAGACCAACAAATGTTAATGTTTTAAGCATGTTTTATTTTAAGTTTTTTTAAAATCTTTGTGTTTCTCTGTGTGTTTTATAAAGTTTATATCTGTTACCTGGGATTACATTTTATGACACACATGGCCCAGCCCAACAAAGTCTCATTTATGTCAGATCTGGTCCTCATAACTAATGAGTTTGACACCCCTGGATTAGGACTTTAAATGAAAATGTCATGTTTTGTAGAGTTGCCAGTGTTCAAGTGGGGCCTGGAGATCTCCTGCTTTTACAACTGATCTCCAACTGGCTGTTTTGAAGGGTGGACTCTATGACATTGTACCATGCAGATACCCCTCCCCTTTCCAAATCCCACTTTCTCCTGGATTCACCCTCAAAATCTCCAGGTATTTTCCAACCCAGATTTGGCAACTCTATGTCTGTAGATAGGATGGCTTATTAAGAATTGCTGCTTGGGAGGGGGGCACAGTGGAAGGGCTTCTAGCCCCACTGGTGGACCTCTTGATGGCACTTGGTTTTTTTGGCCACTGTGCGACACAGAGTGTTGGACTGGATGGGCCGTTGGCCTGCTCCAACATGGCTTCTCTTATGTTCTCAGGGTATGACCATCTTCAAAATGGGAACCTTTCCATCATAGACAGCATAATATTTTAAACTAAACCTCACACCATAACTACAGTTCTATATCTTGACCAGTTAGAAAAAAATTGCAGTTTGTTTTCCCAGTACAGAAAATAGAACAAAAGGGACAGCTGGAGAGAGAGAGAATCCTAGAAAAGAAATAAAATCTATGGATAACTACCATATTAATGGATGACCAGCACAAACTGAATGGAATAGCAATGGGAAAGACTTCTGCGAAGACAACTTGAGACAAAGAAAACCATCTTAAAGTAAAAAAAAATCTCTTACTATCTCATCAGTATCAAAAATACGTATTTTTATTTCTCAACCAAGCAGGGAGAATGACTTCTGTCAAGGCTTCCCTTGTATTCAGACCTGTGTGCACTACTCCCAAATATGGGACTGTCTAAAAACACTTAGTTCATGATGTGCAAGCTGTCTGGTTCTCCTATAGAGCTGCTGCAATAGAAGTAGAATGTAATATAACTCATAAATATTTCCTTGGATAATCTGCTGCGCAGAGATGAAAGCTTTACAAAAAGGACTTTGCCTACACAAAGATTTTGCTAATGAATCAGAAACCAGGGAGAAGGACTGAATGGGCATTGGCATTTGAATTCTAAAGCTTCAAGTGCTGACCTTGACTTCATTGGAAAAACACAGGGATAAGCAGTATATGGTGCAGTGCCCTCCCTCAAAGATATGTGTGTATAAAGTGCCATCAAGTCTCAACTGACTGATGGCAATCCCAGCAAGAGGTATTCAAGGCAAGTGGTTTGCAGAGGTGGTTTGCTATTGCCTTCCTCTGCAGAGTCTTCCTTAGTGATCTCCCTTCCAAATACCGAACCTGCTTAGCTTCTGAGATCTGATGAAATCAGGCTATACCATGCTGCCTCCCCTTCCCAGAGGGTAGTTTATATTACTTCCTGGGGACAGATAAGCTATCTTCAAATAGAACAGAATTAAGAACATATTTATCAACATACTGAATTCTCAACACGGTCCCTTCTATGGATACTTAAATCTGGAAATGAGAGACATGACCAGACAATACAGATCTTTTTGCAGTCCACAGAAACGTCCCAAGATTGCAGAAAAAGCTGGAAAAAAATCCATCAGGGGGGTTAAATATCCCCAATCACAGAAGCAGCACCTGTAGTTTTAAGACTCTGAGATCTCAATGGCTATTGTGGGGGTTGTTAGGCAACCACAACAATATTGCTAACCTTCAAGTTTTGATTTCTGTCAGTAAAACACAGGGGCAGGGGGAAGAGGTCTTTTCAGGACTGTTTTAGCTTCATAAGTCACCCCTTCCCCCTGCCCCGACGGGAGGACTCAGTGGGCCCAGGCTTGGAAGCACTAAAGGAAGACTTGAATAACTCACTCCGGTCTAGTGATGACTACCTGATGACTCACCCAGGTTTGAATCCCCAATCTGCTATGAACAGGTGGCCCTGGGCCAGTCACTCACTCTCAGTATAACCTACCAAGGTTGTTGTGAGGATAAAATGGAGCAGAGGAGAATGAAATAAGGTGCTTGGTTACCCACTGTAAAGAAAGGCAGCGTATGAATGAATTATGGTAAATAAATAATAAATAAAGCTGAAGACAAGGGAAGCAGGGTGGGTTGATGAATGGGAAGGAGAGAAAGAAGCAGGGAAAGGGAAGAGGATATGGAGGCTGCCAGGATAAGAGAAAGGGAATATAGTGTGTGTGAAGGGGGTGCAATGGGAAATGAAGTAACATCTGCAAAACCTTGCAGGTTCCCCACATGTAAGCACTGAAATATTAAATACCAAAATACCTTTGATTTTCTTGCACCTTTCTTGCTACCTGTTTTCTTTGTCGTGGTTTTTTTCTGTGAAGGAGATTTTGCCTTTTTAGCTGGGGGTGGAGTGATGATAGCTTCCAGTTTTCCTTTTGATCCTCGTTTCTTTGCCAGCAACTCTGGATGAATGTTTGGTAATACACCACCACTAGCTATGGTGACACCTTTCAACAGCTTAAATGCAAATAAGACAAAAAAACCCACTTTTAAAAATGCAAGACTCCTTGCAACTGAATCCACAGAAATGCTTTGCTTTGATTTCTTAGTTACAAAGCAACATGGTTACATGGTGGTTTTCAGTTCTAACAGTGGTAGATACATTTCCCATTCTTTTAATTAAGCTGGGCCAACTACAAACATTTTCAAAGGTCCTGAATTGTAAATCTGAAGTTATGAAAGAATTGTTTAAAAGCTCTAAAGGAAATTCTAGCACCTTACCTGATTTAACTCTTCATCATTTGCTACAGCCAATAAGATATGTCTAGGAGTGACACGGCCCTTTTTGTTGTCCCGTGCTGCATTTCCAGCCAATTCAAGAATTTCCGCTGTCAGGGAATATTTTTAAAAATCTTAATTAAAAGGCATTTTTAGGTGAATACCCACACACCCAACACTAAACAATACCACTTACACCTCATTGGCAAAAACTAAGGCATTATTTGTTTGTAAATTGATTGCAATCACCAACATTGGGAACACTGCTAAGCCTTCAGATTTATAAGAAGTATATAGGACTTTATATCCAGTTAAAACATGTCTCACACAACTGCACATTAACCCAATTTATTCCTGTTTAACACTAGTGTGATGTCCCTTCTCCACTCACACAAAGTGCCTACCACACTCTACAGCCTCTCTTTCTCAGGTTCTGGCTTACATGTTGATCAGGATGGCATACTCACCACCTTTCTTGTCTCTTTTTAGACATAGAGAGCCAAGCCCATTTCACATATCAGATCCTCTCCTACGGTTACCAGCCTACAGGTGGCAACTGGAGATCTCCTGGTCTTACAATGAATCTCCAGACAATCAAGATCAGTTCTCCTGGAGAAAACAGCTGTTTGGGAGACTGGATCTATTGTATTATACCCTGCTGAGGTCCATACCCTTCCCAAACTCCATCCTCCCCAGGCTACACACCCCAAATCTCCAGGTATTTCTTAACCCAGAGCTGGCAACCCTATCACTCACAAAGACAGCAGCAGATAGATAAGTCCAACCCCCTGTGATAACAGGCCCTCACTCAAACATTTCATTGAGTTATTGGGGTGGGGCTCTTACACTGGTCCATAAAACCATCTGAAAGGAAAGAAGACTTCCCTTGATCTTCTAACTTATTAGAATCAAAATCTTCCAACAAAGACAATGAAAATAATAATTATGAAGAACTAAAGAGAAGGAAATCACTGTTCTTATTTTACTAAAGTAATCTAGCATTTAAAATCTGCTGTCCTTAATTATGTTAATATTGTACAGAAAAAGATGGGCAGCTTTTTTTAAAAAAGTCTTTGTAAAGAAGTAACTGGTGGACTTAATGTTACTTTCTTTTATTTCATTCCTACAGGTGTCAACAAATGATGTAAAACAGACTGCTGAAAAATGCACATATTGAGTTAATAAAAATATCTGCAGCTTCTTACTATATTTGTTACATTTAAAAGCAACAGTAAGCACGGTCTGATAACCTTATCAGGGTATCTTGTAATAAACACTAGTCAACACAGAAATCCACAAACATAGTCATACTTCTGATCATACAACGTAGTCAGTTCTAGATATTTCCTTATTTAGTCCACTGCCTAGTCTATTAAATCCATAAAGAGGTTCTCAGTATATCATCAGAATTCTTTAAAACTCTAAATAAAAGTTCAACAGACTATATAGGTATTGGCAACGGTAGTACAAATGAGTATTCTGATGACATATTTCAAAATGCTTTGATGAAAACACAGTAATGCAAAGGCAGTGTGATGTACTAGCTACAATGTCAGATTACGATCTGTGGGACTTGGGTAAAGTTCACAGTGTCCCTTCCAGGGAAAACAGATTTCTAGAAGCGACTGTCATCACTTCTAGGTTTTTCCTAGAAGCAATGTCACGCTGTCGCTGACAGTGTCCCACCCATGTCTTGGTCCCCCCAGGCAGGGCTGGTGCTGGGGTCTCTGGCATCCAAGGTCATTCCCCGCCCACACCTGTCCTGCCACCCACACCTGCCCACAGTGAGGGCACATGTGGCAAGTGAGGCCTGGGCAGGCTGGGCGAGCAGCACATGTGCTCTTGGAGGCATTCCAAGACTGCCACAGTCTTGGCAGATCTCTGAGAGTGCACTGCACATGTGTGGCTCACCAGCACCCCGAGAAGGCTGAGTGGGGGGTGCAGGTGAGCTGCATGTGCACTCTCGGGAGCACACAGAGACTGCCCTTCTTAGGGCAGACCCGAGAAGACTGAGCAGGAGCTGTGGGTGAGCTGTGTGTGCACTCTTGGAGGAGCTCCAAGACAGCTGTAAGAAGGGCAGTCTCTGAGTGCCTCCAAGAGCGCACACGTTGCCTATGCTCAGCTTTCCTGGGTTTGTGCTTCTAGCAGAAGCACAGACCCGAGAAGACTGAGCAGGGCAGCATGTGTACTCAGAGCCTGCCCTCCCTTGCCACAGAAGCCTTTCACGGCAAGAGGCAGCAGCCTCCGAGCACCTCTGAGAGCTCCTATGGCTGGGTGGTGCCCTAGGCAGCCACCTACCCTGGCCTAGTCAGATGCGGAAGCCCTGCCCCCAGGATGCCGCCAGTTGCAAGGCATGCCTGGGTGGAGAAAACTATTATATGTCACCAAACTTTTATTTTGCAATATATTGAAATGCATTCATCTATTCAAATATACTTCTCCAATACATTACATATTTTCCTCCCCCCCACACTCTTATTCATGACCTTCGCTGGTATTTAAAACAAATTAAAAGCATATTAAAGGTAAATTCACAATTATAGAATCTTTAGAGAAGAAGAAAATATATATATATATATATATATCATTCACTAACCTTCTCTCTAATAACCACTTAGCACTTATTAAACACAACGCTCATAATTATTAATTCAGTTCCAGAGTTCCCTCTATCTTAGTCTTATCTTAACTCTCATATATATATATTTACCAAGTAGCTATGTTCTACTAATATTTTTATCACAATAGCACAATACCTCTTTATCATTAAAAGTTCAATTAATGTTGTCATACACTACTATATATCTTTTCACCATTATAAAATTTTTACACAGAGAGTTACACAAAGAGTTATCTTTCCCCAACCCTTTCTCTATAATTCACTTAATGCTTATTAAACACAAAACCCAAAGTTATAAAATCAACTCCGGAATTCCAACTGTCTTCATTTTATCTTAACTCATATATGCATAATTACCATGTAACTATATTCTACTGATTCATTAATCACAAATCTTCTTTATCATTTAAATTTCAGTTAATGTTGTCATAAACCAGTAAATGACTCTTCACCCTCCATTGTGTTTCCACGTAACTTTGAAATTTACTCCAGTCTTCTTTAAACTTCTCCAAGTTATTGTCTTTTAAGATTCTAGTAAGTTTGTCCATTTCACTCCAGTTAAGAACCTTTAAGACCCAGTCCCATTTTTCAGGTATTCTGTCCTGCTTCCACATTTGCATACAGTGTTCTCGCAGCTGAAAGCAAATACCACAACAATGTTCTGTCTTGCTTCGGAAAGCTTTCCATTTGTAATCCCACCAGAAAGACATCTGGTGCTCTCTTAATATTATAACCCAAGATTTTCAAGATCTCCTGTTGAATCATTGTCCAAAATTGTTTCGCCTTTTCACAAGTCCACCACATGTGGTAAAAAGAACCTTCATGTTTTTTACATTTCCAACACCTATCTGAGGCTTGATTACTCATTTTTGTTAACTTTTTAGGTGTCATGTACCATCTATACAGCATTTTGAAACAGTTCTCTTTTATGTTATAGCACGTTGATATTTTCATTGAATTCTTCCATAGGTGTTCCCACGTCTCCATCTGTATTTCTTTATTAAAATTAATCGCCCATTTAATCATTTGAGGCTTCACCACCTCTTCTTCTGTAGACCATTTCAATAGCAGTTTATACATCCTTGAAATCAATTTTTCATTCTCGCCCAGCAGCATTTTCTCCATTTCTGTTTTCTCTTGTCTTATACCTGTCCTTTTAATGTCTTTCGCTATCAAGCTTTTAATTTGTAACAGCTGAAA
Source organism: Heteronotia binoei (assembly GCF_032191835.1). NCBI lineage: Eukaryota > Metazoa > Chordata > Lepidosauria > Squamata > Gekkonidae > Heteronotia > Heteronotia binoei. The sequence goes on along the minus strand of NC_083227.1, from coordinate 133,757,409 downwards.
CCAATCAAATTTGTCCTGCAATTCTTCAATCGATTTCATTTCAACTTTGCCCCCCTTGAACTTTAGCAGTTGTTCGTATGATGCCCATTTCCCTTCCCTTACACTTTGCGGCATACTTATTACTTCTGTTGGCACAATCCAAAGTGGTTTCCTCTCATCTCCATATTTACTATATTTTTTCCAAGTATTCAGCAAACTCCTCCTTATATAGTGATGTGAAAAAAACCCGTCCATCTTCTCTTTCCCGTAGTACATATACGCATGCCAACCAAATATATTTCCATGTCTTTCTAGCGCCAATAATTTTTTGTTGATCAAAGTCATCCATTCCTTAATCCATACCAAACAAACTGCATCATGGTATAGCATTAAATCAGGTAGTTGGAAGCCGCCTCTTTCTTTCGCATCTGTTAAGATTTTCATTTTAATTCTTGGTTTCTTGCCCGCCCAAATAAACTCTGAAATTTTTCTTTGCCACAGATTAAATTGTTTCTTATCTTTCACTATTGGGATAGTTTGAAATAAAAACATCATCCTTGGTAGAACATTCATTTTAATTGCAGATATCCTCCCCAGCATGGATATGTTTAGTTTATTCCATTTTAACATATCACCTTCTATTTTATGCCAGAGCTTTTCATAATTGTTCTTATATAAGTCAATGTTTTTCATCGTCATCTCCACACCTAAATATTTTACCTTGGAGGCAACTTCACATCTAGCGGCATTTTGTAATTCTTTCTGTTTATTTAGTGTCAGATTCTTAGTAAGGATTTTCGATTTTTCTTTATTAATATAAAAGCCAGCTAACTCACCATACTCTTTAATTTTCTTTAACAACAAAGGCGTCACTTGTACTGGGTTCTCGCTGATGAACACACATCGTCTGCAAAGGCTCTGTATTTATAGGAAAAACCTTTCAACTTCAATCCCTCTATTTCACTATCTTCATCAATTTGAGTCAACAAGACCTCTAGGGTCATTATAAACAACAATGGAGATAGAGGGCAACCTTGTCTAGTGCCTTTGCTGATCTTCAGTTGTTCAGTTAAATCTGTATTCACACAAAGTTTTGCCTGTTGTTCTGTATATATTGCTTTAGTCATCCTTATAAAATCATCTCCTAAATTCATTTTCTCCATGACTGCAAACATAAAGTCCCAATTAAGATTATCAAAAGCTTTTTCCGCATCCGTGAAAAATAAGGCCACCTCCTTTTCTGGATGTTTTTCATAATATTCAACAATGTCTATTACATTTCTAATGTTATCCCTTATTTGCCTCCTAGGGAGAAAACCTGCTTGTTCTTCCTGAATAGAAATGTTTAAATGCTGTTTGAGTCTTTCCGCTAAAATTCTAGCAAATATTTTGTAATCATTATTCAGTAATGAAATCGGTCTATAGTTTTTAACATTCGTGGAGTCTCTTTCTTCTTTCGGTATTAATGAAATAACCGCTTCTTTCCAAGAATCTGGTATCTTCCCGTCTTCTCTAATACAATTCATCAACTTTTGCATTTTGGGTACTAGTACATCCGCCAAGACTTTATAAAATGGGTGGAGAAAACTATTTGCCTCCCTGAGTTCTTCAGAGAAAATGGATAAAATTATATTCAGTCTGATGTGCCACTACATTCTTGTATTCACAGCAAGATATTCCAGTTTATCAAATTTGATTAGGTGCTTTCCGCATAGGTCATTTCCCCCAAATTCAGTGTTCTGGGGGGAGTGTTTTTCCTGCTTCCCCACAGCATGCTAGTACATTCACTCCAGAGGTTCCCCTAGCTTTTCTCTGATCTTTCTCAAACTTGCTTTGCTGTAAAGTTTTGTGAAGGACCACAGTAAAGCCTGGATGGCTGATGTGTGAGTAGAAAAATTCAGATTTTCTGGCCCACATGGCACCCATTTTCTCTGTCCCTGCAGCAGCCATTTCCTCCCTCCATCACAGGGGTTTGTTTGTTTATTCATTTATTTTTAATTAGCACTAGAGTATAGTCATATTGATATACCATTGTAACAACAGGTTCTCTGAATTCTGGACTTTCATGTTTTTTAAAAAGTCTCTAGCCTTTTCATTTGCAAAGATAAAGGGAAAAGCATAGATTTGCAACTGAAAGGGCTACTGTTAAAAAAAAATGAAAGCTGGGAATTTATAGACCCTGTTTTACAATGGTATCTTGCCATAATGATATTCTAGTTCTGATTAAAAAAAAAAAAGCAAAAGCCCTAGTAGCCCAGTGGAAGGGTGTAGCTGGTGGTGGTAAATAGGGGCAGTGAAACTGCAGGGAAACCTGCCAGATGGAAGCTCTGTTGCAGTTGCCCTTTATCTCTGTTGCACAGAGACTCTGTTGCAGTTGCCCCCTTGTGGAGGGAGGGTGGCTTAGTGGTAGAGCATCTGCTTGGGAAGCAGAAGGTCCCAGGTTCAATCCCTGGCATCTCCAAAAAAGGGTCCAGGCAAATAGGTGTGAAAAACCTCAGCTTGAGACCCTGGAGAGCTGCTGCCAGTCTGAGAAGACAATACTGACTTTGATGGACCGAGGGTCTGATTCAGTATAAGGCAGCTTCATATGTTCAATATGTTCAATATCTGCAGCCACACCAGCAACTAAACCACAAAAGCCTGTCCTCTTGTGAACGGCAGCCTATATACTAAGAATGTAGGGGCAGACTGTGGATGTATCTGACATTTAATATTTTCTTCTATGCACCTCAAATCATCTGTTTTGTATCATTCATCCACATAGTAATACATAAAAACGTCGTGTCATGAGTATCAAGAATTTCACGTTTACCATAAAAAATGCAGAAGAAACATTGCAACATATATACATCAATTGTGTTGGGTATTGTGTAGGAAGGGCAACAATATTCATGAAAAAGAAAACAAGCAAACCTAGCACTGACTAAGCTGACATTTATAATATTTCTCCAGCAACTATAATCACAATTACTATGATAAGCCTGTTATGACACTTACTGGAAAACCTTTGACTACTTTCTAGATAAGCTAAACATTGTATTTTCAATATCCTTGTATTCCTTTAAAAATTGCACTGAAAAGAGTATTTTATTTTTATTTATTTTATTTTTGCTGATTTCTATTCTGCCCTATCTTGCAAACAGGCTCATATGTATTTTAAGAGAGTATTCAGATATGATTTAACATGATTTCATGTGCCTGGGGCTAAAACTTTCTGACAAAATTTTAATTAAAAAAACCTTGGCAAGTTAATGAAAAAAATGAATGAATTTCCATGCACCCCATCACATCCTCACAGAATTGCCATAAGCTGAGTGTTCAGGGGCATTTCATTTGTTATAATTCTAGCAAGGCTAAGACATCATTTTGCTATTATCACCTTGTGCTTGGAACTGTAACATATGAATCAGCCTAAGGCCATAGAATTATAGGAGCTAAACACCTGCTGTGCTCCAGATGCTGTGAATACTCCATGGAGTCATGTCTGCTCTCGGTTCAACTGAGTCTAGTGAGCCTTTGCTACTGTAAACCAAATGGTCTTCAAAATTCTTAGAAAGGAAATATAATTTAGGCCTTGAGATGTATTAATGGCCAGGGATGATCGTGGATACTTGAGTAGGACAGGGGTCATGCAGACTGGTTTACAGGGAATGGCTGAAGTATATGCATGCTCATTGCTCAATCATTGTAGCCTCAAATGATGGCTTGCTTGGTTGAATTAGCCAACATAAATTAATAGCCGCAAACTGAACTTTCATAACATTCATGTCAGCTCAAACACTTTCTTTTTCAGTGGAGCCAATGATATTTATTTGTAATAAATTGATGAGAAAAATATGCAATGTATATACATATACAGAATTAGCCTGAAGAGAGATTAATGAAGTAGAATTGGCCAAAAATAGAAAATATGTGAATATTTGCAAAATGATTTGATCCATCTCCCCACAAACAATAATAACATTTGGAAACACACACAGCATGTTCTCTCCCCTTTTTCCACATTGAACCTTGCTGTAAATTCAATTAAGAATCTGCATAAAAATTAGGATTGCCAGATGCCCCAGTGGGGGGAATTACCAGGAGAAAAAGGAAGGTCCCTACCACATTGCTGGCACTGTGCAAGAAGTGATGTCATCATGCCAATGATGCCGAGGCAAAACTCTGGTATTTGGGCAAAAACTCTATGGGCGTTTTCGCACTCACCTTCAAGTGGTGCGACCACCCTCCTCACGCCGGCGGATCTGCAGGGATTTCGCACCAGAAGCGCCGGCGCACCCAAAAGAGCCGGCGACTTCCGTCGCGAAACCAGCTCAAACGTTTTCCTGCTTCTTGGTGGTTTCCGTTTGAGCTGGTTTCGCGACGGAAGTCGTCGGCTCTTTTGGGTGCGCCGGCGCTTCTGGTGCGAAATCCCTGCAGATCCGCCGGCGTGAGGAGGGTGGTCGCACCACTTGAAGGTCAGTGCGAAAAAGCCCTATGATAGAAGCCAGTTTTACCATAGAGTTTTTGCCCAAATGTCACAGCATATCTAGACATTGCTGGTGTGATGACATCACTTCCCATGTGATGCTGGCAACAAAGCTTGAGCCTTTATCTTTCTTCTGGTAAGCCCCCGCCCCCTATCCTCTGCCAGTTGCCAGGATGGACCTGGCAGCCCAAGTAAAAATATCATGGAACATATTTCCAAAAAGGTTCTTGCTACCAAACTGTTGAAGTATTAGCAGTTTTCTGATGCAGTCCAGGAAGACACAATAGAAAGAGGTAACTGAGTGATATAATAATAAAGTGAAACAATAGGGATAGCTAGAACCTCTTTAGCCATCTGGTTTGTGGAGTGTTTTTCTGAAAACTCTTATAGGCTCACTATGCCAAATGTATATGTCTGCCTGGTTGATGACATATTTGCTCAAGTGGACATATTAACAGGCCGTATTTTAGGCAGGAGTTCACAGGAGTGGAGCTCTGGAACCTCTAAATTTTATTGAGCTTTCTTTCTTCCTTCCCTTCCCCCCCCCCCCCCAAAAAAAAAAAATATTTGCTTCTGGGCTCCATTGTTTAAAGCCCCTGAGAGAATTTTGCTGAACTCTTAAGATTTGATATCACATTTCTTCCTTGGAAGCAGAGTCCTTCTGACTACATTTATTATGAATGCAGCAAGGTCATTGAAGGGGGCAAGAACTAGATCCTGAGGTTCTAATATTTTCCCCACAAAAAAATGGGAAAATAACCAAAACATATTATTAGGGTTGCCAATCCCCAGGTGGGGGCAGGGGATCCCCCGGTTTGGAGGCCCTCCCCCCGCTTCAGGGTCGTCAGAAAGCGAGAGGAGGGGAGGGAAATGTCTGCTGGGAACTCTATTATTCCCTAGGGAGATTTATTCCCATAGAAAATCATGGAGAATTGATCCACGAGTATCTGGGGCTCTGGGGGGGCTGTTTTTGGGGTAGAGGCATCAAATTTTCAGTATAGCATCTAGTGCCTCTCCCCAAAATACCCCCCAAGTTTCAAAACGATTGGACCAGGGGGCCCAATTCTATGAGCCCCAAAAGAAGGTGTCCCTATCCTTCATTATTTCCTATGGAAGGAAGGCACTGAAAAGCTGTGCCGTCCTTTTCAATGTGATGGCCAGAACTCCCTTTGGAGTTCAATTATGCTTGTCACAACCTTGATATTGGCTCCACCCCTAACGTCTCCTGGCTCCACCCCCCAAAGTCTCCTGGCTCTACCCCCAAAGTCCCCAGATATTTCTTGAATTGGACTTGGCAACCCTACGTCTTTATGGAAATGGAAATCTTTATCATACCACTGTAAGCACAAAGGAGAATGAATTTAAAAGTGTGATGGGAGTAAGGGTTTTTTTTATGACAATTCAAGAAGCATTTGAAGGTAGATGCTGAGCCGATATAATTTAGTACACCTTCCGGTAATGTCAGTGATGTGTGGCATATGCTAATCAATTCCGTAGGGCCTGCAAGACTACCCTTTTTCAAACGGCCTACGCTTAAATATGGATTTAGTCTACTATATCCAGCCATCATAAACTACTGAGGAGAACATCTAGAATATAGCACTGTAAATGTTAGTTTCAATTGTAATTTTGATGGTTTTAATTATAATGGTTTTAATTAGTAAATTATATATATTGCATTGAAATAATGTTTTTATATTGTAATTTGTAAATTTTATATGTTGTGAGCCACCCTGAGCCTGCTTTGGAGGGGAGGGTGGGATATAAATAAAATATATTATTATTATTATTAATGAGTTGTGCTAATGAGCTCTGGCACCTCTTTTTCTATGAGATGACCCCTGCATAGTAACATTACAGAAAGGAAACAGCCATTTTTGAAAGTATATTAATCTTAATTGAAATATGCTAGCCACAAAACCTGTGGTGGCATTATTTCCAAGGAAGGTTCATAACAACCAGAAGTATCTCACATGCTTTTTAGTGGCTTCCTAGCAAAAGTGTTGTGAAGGTATTTGAAAGAAGTTCTTCCCTGAAAGTAAAATGATTTGCCCTATCACATCCCTCCCTACTAGTTCCAAAGTACAATGCCTCAGAACAGAAAATTCCTTAGTCAGAAGGCCTATCTGCTCTCCCAAGAGAAGGGAGAGGAAACAATAATGAATCCTGAAGCCCACAACTGAAAGACAAAGGTAAGAGAAAGACTGGAAATGGATGGAACACTCAGGAGAGGGAGGTGGGATTTACTGAATCCAGTGATATCACATTTCTTCCTTGGAAGCAGAGTCCTTCTGACTACATTTATTATGAATGCAGCAAGGTCATTGAAGGGGGCAAGAACTTGATCCTGAGGATCCATTCCTATTCCATTCCTGTGCGGCAAGGTCAAAGCTCAAGCTGAGATTCAACTTAATTTTCTGACATGGAATGAAAATGTGAATTGCCTTCAGTTCCCTTGAAGTTTCTGAGTCCTCAGTGTTATTTGAGAGCGGGAGCGGAATACAGTGTGCAGGTCAGAGTTGTAGTATTAGTTAATATTGTATCCTTCCCCAAATCTGTATTCAATTTTACAACCTTCCCAAAGTGAGTATGTTGAGTTAGCATAGCATGTAGAGGTAGGTGTCACGTAGTATCTGAACTATAAGCCAAAAAGTTTACAGATTCCAGTTTCAGTCACAAGCTTGATATAGCATTAAGCGAAGCCACTCTTCTCCAGTATTGAAATGAAATATTGTCATAAATTTCAGAGCTGATATAAGAATCACCATAAAAACAAATGTCAAGAGTCTGAAACTTCGTTTGCTAATAAAGAGACTCAATATTATTAATAGCTTTCTATTCTGCTCCTGCTCTCAAATAGCACTTTAATTAATTGCTCCTATCCCGCCCTGCTTCTATATAACCTGGACCTAAGACATCTTCTATCCTGTAGAAATCAATTTGTTTTCTGAGAAGGTGCCACTGTTAAGGCAAGGAGGTGGGAGCAATTTCTGCTCAGGATTGACAAGGCAGAAACAAAAGGGTGAGAGCCTTACTCAAGTTCTGCCTTGCACTTGAAGTTGGCTGTAACACAGCCCACAAGCTTTTTTTTGTTTCCCTCTTTAGCAACACATTCTCTATTGCTATCCTGTATTTCCCAGGAACTGCAAACAGATTTTCTCTGTTACTCTTGGCATCTGAATTAACTATAAAGAGGAGCTGTATTGTAACCGAAGAGTTCACAAGTGTTGTTCTTTGAAAGCTCAGAGGAACATTTTATTGTCCCTCACCTGCTTCTTACAGCAAAGAAAGTGCTAAGTTTTCTTCCTTGGACAGGAAGTGATTTTGAAAGCACAGTGTTCTAAAAGTCCTTTAGGGAAGTTAATGCATACTATTTCTTTTTCAGACACTGAAGAAAATGTGATTTAAGAGGAAGGGTAAAAGTTTGTGATGACATCAGAAAGAACTCAAAATGAAGACAAAGAGAAGTCCCCCCCCCCATCTCTCGCTCTTTCTCTTTCTCTCTCACACACAACACACTAATTTTAAGAGACTTGCAGTACAATCTTAAACAGTTACAACCTTCTACGTTCACAGATGTCAATGGGCTTAAATTGCTAAGGATTGTACTGCTTAACTAGTACACCATAACAACTTAGAACTAGTCTGAGAAGTTAGTTTAAAGCTCTGATTTCTAATTTTTTAATAGCCAACAGCAGTATTCAAAAAACAAACCCTTAACCAAGAGATCAAGAACTCCAGCAGTAGCTAGTCAAGAATCTAAGGGAAAGCCCTTCAGGATCTTTCCCTACTCCAGGAAATTTAAAAATCTCCTGCAAATGATCCTGCTGCACAAAACTTCTGTAAAGATGGAAAACTATGAAATATTAATTAGAACCAATAATGCCCCCAATTAACTTTGCAGTTTACTGACTTTTTTTTTTAAAGGCCTGGTTTGTGGTGTCACAAACATAACCCGTTTTAAGCATTTTTTTAAAATGGCAAGTCTTGAGATCAGGTTAAGTTATAAACACCTCAGCATATTTATAACTATTGTACTGTACTATATTATTTTATTTTGTTATGTTTATGTTGTGAAAATACAAGAAATAGTTAATTAAAAAAAACCAAACACCCAGCATATTAGTCTGAGTGGTATGGGTTCATTGATTTTTAAATACATAGGAAATATGATTGCAAAGTTTTGCCCCCAAAAAAGTGTTTCCATTGATTATATTAAGGATTGATGACACCGAAAAGTTAGGGCTCAATAAGCAAAACACAAAATTAATGCATGCTTACTTATCTGTCTTGTTTATCTACTGATACAACGTAAGTATCTAAATAATAAAAGGCACAGCTGGTGGTATGGGTATCTCTCACTATCTAAGATGAAATACAGATCCACAATCCAAAACTGTGGACACTCTGTGAACCTATGATGCTAGTCAGACTATTGGCCCATCTAGTCTAATATGGCAGTGGTTCTCCAGGCTCTTGGGAGAGAAATCTTTCCTAGCACTTGCTATCAGAAGTCCTTTAGCTGGTGATCAAACATGGAGCCTTCTGCATTAAAAAGAAGAGCCATAGCTCCTTCCTGCTTGAGGCATGAATAAACAACTTCTTGTGAGCTTCCACATTTACTGTACTGTCAGAGGCAGCTCAGTACAAACAGTGGAGTTGTATATATAGTGTTTCCTCCAGCATGGTAGCAAGTGAAAAGCCCATGTGAGAACAGACTAATTAATTTATATTCACATCCTCCTATGGCAGATATGTTGGGGGACAGTGGTTCAGAGAAGCTCCTGAAAACAAAACAACAGTTCTGATTAGTCTAGCATTGGCATGTCATGAATATTAAATTTAAACCAAAGTTCAAAACCATGAAACTGATAATGTGAAATTTTACAAGACAGTTGAAAGCTGTGAAATCTGAATGTAGGGCAAACTTCAGATACATTTCTTGCCCGAGCATAATGGATGTTTCTGATATGCTGCTTAAATGAGAGAATATTAGTCAATTCCAAATGTGCATGATTGCTTCCTTTTCATATTTACTTATATTCAAAAGTCCTTGTAGTTGTTAGGTGTTCAAGACTTGGACTCTCGCTATGCAAATATGAATATACCTGACATTTCTGACTTCATCAAGTCTGATTAGATTTATTTTATTTATGCCTTTTAGCGTGGGGATTTCACATCTTGAGAAACCACGTCTCCTCTTTCAAAACCCTTTGTCTTTCTTCACCTCACTAAGATGAAGTCATAACTCTGAGAATTCAGTTACTAACCACTAACAGATGACATGTTGAACAACAGCCATTTTTTCAACACAAAAATTTTCAACAAGAGAAAAGTAAGGAGTTTCTGGAAAAGCGTGAAAGTCAGTCCTTCATCCAAAAGAAATCCAAGAGCCATCTCTAGAAACTAAAGAAAGAAGGATGCTGATATAATCATGAGAAATCACTATGATACCATATGGCTAATTTTAGGTGAACGATTCTCTTTTAGTTTTAAAAATAATCATTCTGTTTATGTTTTACTAAATTCTAAAAATGTCTCATTATGCTGGAAAGTTTAAACCCAATCATCTATTATTACTACATTTCATGCATTCCTTTCCTTGGACACTCCTTACAATCCTCACTGGAATGCCTACTAACATTAAAGACAGAGAATCACTCAATATCTCTTTTTCCTATATACATTCCCTCTCTTTCCCCCTAAAGCCAGATTGACTTACATTTCTGGAAATCTGATTCACTTCTGTTTGAAGATATTTATTATACTGGTAAATCCTCTTTTTCCTCTGGTTAACCCCCCCCTCCCAAAAAAAATTGTATTTCTATCTTTTCACCCTTGTTCACAAATTATCATTTCTATAGGACTCTCACTGTATGCCTCTCAGATACCTTGATGTTCCAAGTAACATGCTGAACTTTATGACATTATTAATCTACAGAATGCAGTCTAAAGAATGATCAGAAATGTCAAATGTAAAGGCAGTTTTCAGAGCCTCATAACAGGAAGTCAACGTAATCTTGAAATTTTCATACTTAGCTTTGTCTGGTGTGTATAAAATGCTGTTGCCTTTGCCTACCAGTTTACACTTTGCTGTTACTCTTAACAGTTTACATATGCTATTTTCTTTTAAATATACTTAAACATGATTAGTCTAAGTGCTGACAGATGTTGCTTGAGTGAATGCAGCATATATATTTTGTCTTGGCTGGTTTACAACACTGGACAGACCTAGTATCTTACAATGTTCTCTTGGCATTCTCTCTGACATGTAAAGGCATTTGTTATAAAACTACTTTTACACAAATTAAAATTGGGAGATGGGATAGAATGAGGTGGTATGCTAGTCATGCACCTTGTATGTAATGGAAGATAGAGAATACTAACAGCAATATAAAGAATGGAATGACCAGTTATTAAACATCTAGTTTAGAGTGCAATGTTGATGATGGCCTTCCACAGTCTGTACTGATGTGGAGCAACACGCAAGCAGTACTGAGACCCAGGCTATATTAAAGGCTGACACATAAAAGTGCAATTAGGAAAGGCAATGGAAATAGAACTTGAGTTGCATTAGAACTTGAAGAGTTGCATCTGTGAAAACCAGTAATAAGAGTCCTGTATGAACATGAAGCTACTTTGTAGATTCAAGTTGCAAGTTAGCACAGTGGATTCTCACTATTGATTGACAGATGAAATGGCCCAAACCCATGCATCTATTTCCTTTGCTATTTCCAACTCGGAAAAAGTCCTGCAGTAATGTGTCCTGAGCCTAAAGACCTCATTAGCCCTGACTTGGATGATTTTTACTAATTTTTAAGAAAGAGATTATAGCCTTATTCTTTCATTGCGATTGTATATCATAGAGGATGCCACTGTAGCTTTGTTAGTACTTTTGGTAATTGCCACAGTATTTTAAGAAATGGATAAATATTAAGGTGGACCGAACTATGCTCTAAGTAGCCTTCCTCCAACTTACAGCAAAGTAAGTGATTCTTTCTCCAACAGAAGAACAACTTAAACTAGAGGAAGACTTCCAACTTAAGCAAAAATGTTCAGTGGGGTACAGGGCTCATTTTGTAGCAGGAACTCCTTTGCATATTAGGCCACACACCCCTGATGCAGCCAATCCTCCAAGAACTTACAGTAAGCCCTCTAAGAAGAGCCCTGTAAACTCTTGGAGGATTGGCTACATTAGGGGTGTGTGACCTAATGTGCAAAGGAGCTCCTGCTACAAAATGAGCCCTGGGTATAAATATTTTAATATATGAATGAATAAATAAACTTCATCAGTGGGGCAGAAAGACCAGGGTAAGATCCTCTAACTATTACCATATTTTTATAATTCTGCATTAGATACAGGCAGACATGCAAAAATTTCAGCAATTAGTGTAGATACATGATCCACACTCAATAAATTAAGGTTGGTTTCATCAGCATGGCTTTCTCCTATGCAAGAAAAAAGTACAATAAAAGGACAATGTATACAATATCCCTATAATATACCGTAATACCCACAATATTAAGCTTCTGCTATTTTCATTTCTCCAAATGGAATGTCAAAAAGAGAATATCAAAATTATCGTTTTAATGTTTGTGAATGTTGTACTTTACCAAATGGGGTATAAAAAGGGGGAAATAACAAGCTGTAAGTGTGAACACATAGAAGAAGTTAGGAAAACAAAATAGTTAACGAATAAGAAGGAAGGATCCCACATTAAAAAGATATCAGTCGAAGTGTCACTCAATAATCAATGCAAATGTACTATTAAAAAACCTGAATCAAATATTACATTTAGAAATAGCTGGATATCTAACAAGGGAAAAATAAATCAAACAGAATTCAATAGTATAAAATATGTTTTTAACTCTGGTATAAAACATGTTTTTAACTCTTGCAAGTCATCCATTAAAAACAGATATATTATACTCTGTGGAGACTCCAATAAATACTGTGGACAGTTCCTGATATCATTTAAAAAGTGTTAGCTATCAACATAGAGGAAAGGGAATAACCTTCCAATCTCAAAACATTTACCACTTTATATTTCAACAGTACTATAATGATTTCAATGAAACATTATCATAATGTTTCTAAATGTTGCAGAGGTCCTTCTTTGCAGGAATAGAAAATTTCAAGACAGGATTTTATAGTTTGTTAACTTCTTACATAGGAAAAATGAAGCTATACCACTCTGTTCAGTATAAAATATATGACTTGCTCATGAAAGACAGTGAAAGATGTTTCTTGTCTCCTTTCAGTTAAAACAGAAAAGCAGCAAACAGCTACACTAGTTACCGAGAATTAGGGTTGCCAAGTCCAATTCAAGAAACATCTGGGGACTCTGGGGGTGGAGCCAGGAGACTTTGGGGGTGGAGCCAAGAGACATTAGGGGCGGAGCCAAGATCAAGGCTGTGACAAGCATAAATGAACTCCAAGGGAGTTCTGGCCATCACATTTAAAGGGACGGCACACCTTTTCAATTCCTTCCTTTCATAGGAAATAACGAAGGATAGGGGCACTTTCTTTTGGGGCTCATAGAATTGGACCCCCTGGTCCAATCTTTTTGAAACTTGGGGGGTATTTTGGGGAAAGGCACTAGATGCTATACTGAAAATTTGGTGCCTATACCCCAAAAAACAGCCCCCCTCCAAGCCCCAGATACCCACGGATCAATTCTCCATTTGATTTTGCAAATAATTGTAAAACTATGTCCAGAAAAATCAGCAAAATTGTTCAAGGAGTTCAAGGTTAAAAACAAGAATGTTGGAAGAGAAAACAAAATGACCAATGCTTATGGGAGACAGGAAGTCATAATTAAAACAAGCTAAAAACTCTATTTTACAAGGTTGAAACAGAAGACTGTGAAGCAATAATAGGGTTGCCAACCTCATGTAGGATGTGGAGATCTGTCAGAATTACAACTGATTTCCAGACAAAAAAAAAAATCAGTTCCCTTGGAGAAAATGACTCCATGGCATTATACCTTGTTGGGGTTCCTTCCCTTCCCAAACTCTTTCTGAACAGCAGGGTGAGGAAAGGAGGAGGTTGATGGACTGCAAACCCAAAGATCCCTTGGACATGCAGAAATGATGACCTTTTTTTTAAAAAAAAAAATCCCAACGCTAGTTGCAAATATTGAATATTAATTTCCATTTTACTCAGAAGAGATTCGGTCTCACTTACTCTAAAAACTGATGTTTGACTTCTGATCCATATATTTTGTCACAATAAAAATGTCAAAAAGGAGAAAAAGTCAATGAAAATCAATTTAAAAGGGAGTATATTTAATTACAAGAACTGGATATATGACATTCATATATATACACACATATATATCCTAATCCTCTCTATATAGTTACATGCATCTTTCATAAAATAGACACCAAATATAACAAATGTTCAAAAGTCACTGTAATGAATGTTTCATTGTTTCACATCTTTTTCCCCTCCCTCTCCTTACAATGCAATCTACAAATAACTTTCAAATCTTGGCCCAGCATTCTACTTTGAATCTATGTTTTATTGTAAAACACAGTGGCTGCAGCCACTAACTCTTAAAAGTAAAAGTGTGCACTAAACTATGTGTTTTAAGGAACAAGGCTATCATGGGTATATAAATTATTACATTTTTTTCTGAGTAGAAAAAAGGTAACAGAATGGATCAGCAGTTCTATGCAACAGATTCTGGCACTTAAGAACCTGAGTTGAATGGTTAACCATACCAACTGGAGAGGCTTATTTTTCAGATGTTCAATGAGTTGGGACAGGCCTCCACACTGAAAATGAATCATGATTAAACAGCAAGAAAATGGTTTGTTGAAGTATCTGAAACTCCACTGGTGATGTCATAAGCATGAGAACAAAGCTTAAAAGTCACCAGAACCCAGAGATGAATTGCAGCTCTGGAATTCTGAACAGTGATTGTTTTAAATTTTACAAAATGCATGGGACTGCTAATAAAATAAGGCTGTGGAAAAATGTTAATGGAAAGAGCAGACATTTCAAAGTTCCTCCCTACCTGATTTGTTTAAGTGCAGAACAATGTAAATCAAAGCAACTTTTCTTGCAGAGGGAGGGGATACTGTAGATCTCCTGCTGTTTTATAAACTTCACTTTTTCCTTATTTGCTGTAGGAATATTTTTCTATGTGGGGCAGCCTACTAATAGAAATGCCCACAAGTGACATTGCTCCTACTTTTGAACTATGCTTATAATTTTTCCATTAAATTTTTAAAATCTTTTATAGCTGGGAAGACTACAAGTATACTGAATGTCTATAAAATACATGGAAAATGCAGGAGGGAAGTATAGGGAAAAAATACAGCTTGTCTAAATTAAACAAAACCTGGAATAGTTAAAAATTAGTTCATTCTGGCCTTTGAGCTATCAAATTCATTAAATGTTTCATAACTTTAAAAGGTAAAGGTAGTCCCCTGTGCAAGCACCAGTCGTTTCCAACCTGGGGTGACATCACATTACAACATTTTCACGGCAGATTTTTTGTGGGATGTTTTGTCATTGCCTTCCCCAGTCATCTACACTTTACCCCCAGCAAGCAGGGTACTCACTTTACTGACCTCAGAAGGATGGAAGGCTGAGTCAACCTTGAGTCGGCTACCTTGAGTCAACCTTGAGACCGCTGTTATGTGAATGAGTCTGAGAAACCTAGGTATTTTTTATTAGTTAGCATGCATTACATCTTTGGATAGAGGCTGCAATGCTATAAAAAGTTTTCTGGGGGAAAGCTCCACTGAATAAAAGAGGACATATTTCTAAGTAGACTTGCTTAGAATTACTCTTGAAATGCAACAAAAATGAGATGTATGAATTGTGAAAATATTTATCTGTTCAGGCCAACAGAACTGACAAGAAAATTATTTTATTATCAGACTTTGAAAAGTACCCAAGAGATGTTTTCCTGGTTGCTTTGTGCTTGACAGGATTTGTACTGAGATGTCAACTAAAGAGTGGCAGACCAGACACATATTGTTCATTAGATCAGTGGCACCAGGGACCAGTTTTGTGGAAGACAATTTTTCCACGGACCAGTGTGAGGGAGCTGCTGGGGTTCTTGCCACTCCATGCTGTTCCCTAACCACACCTCATCCCTGCCTCCCCATGGGAGTCTTTAAATGAGGGGTAGGCGAAGGTTGCTGCTATGCTGCCCCTTCCGCCCACCTGGGGCAGATGAAAGAGGTGGTGCTTCAGAGCGAGGCCACGCTGCCTCTTTCATCTAACCAGATCCCAGGCGGACAAAAAAGCCAGTGCAAGTGTTTCTGCCTCACTCCGCAGTCCAGTTGCTAGCAGGCCACAGACTGGTACCAGTCCATGGCCCAGGGGTTGGGGACCCCTGCATTAGATGATACAACATTTTTTCCCCTCTGTTTTAAAACAGAATAGCCATCACCAAAAAAGGCCACAGGTGAAGCTGGCATGGCAAAGTCAAACTAGTGCAGGACTACCAGTGCAGATCAGCCACACATGGAA
This sequence comes from Heteronotia binoei, assembly GCF_032191835.1. NCBI lineage: Eukaryota > Metazoa > Chordata > Lepidosauria > Squamata > Gekkonidae > Heteronotia > Heteronotia binoei. Next base: position 133,741,471 of record NC_083227.1, on the reverse strand, counting down.
ACCAGGGCGCTAACAATATAATGCCTGAAAATCTATTGCTCAGAAAGCATAAAAACATCTTCAGACAGCCAACCATGTAACATCCAGGCATTTTGTTCCATCTATCAGAAATCTGGCAAACAGAATCTCTCATGAGTAATCTAAACAACAAAGAGAATCTTGTGGAACCTTAAAGACTAAAAACTTCATCATGTTGTAAGCTATTGTGAACCACACTGCACTTCATTAGATGCATGAGGAGCATGATCTGGCCTCATTTTTGACAGGTTTGTTGAAAAACAGACGAATTACAGGCAGTTTAAACATTTTTTATTTGACCTTGCTTGCAGTACTTTATTTGTATACAAATCTCTTATTACTTGTTTGTCAGAAAGACACCTGGCAATGTGCCCTTGCTTGTTTGGTGAAAATCCAGGGTATGTTAAAGAAATACTGAGGGTTCAAATTCCTTATTGCAATTACTCATTATTACTCACTGAGTTTCCTAAGAACAGCTGTCTCATACTTAAAAGCAGTCTGCTTAGTGGATTATGCACCCTAAAGAAAAACTGCCACAGAAAAGGCAGCCCTGGTTGCAGCAGCGGAAAAGCCCCCCCCCCCTTTGTATCAGGCAGGGTTGGGGGCCCTAACATCATCATCATTATTATTATTTACGTTTAATGAATCACCCTATCCCAGCTAGCGCCAGGCTCAGGGCGATGTACAACAGTAAAAAATACATATATATATAAAATCAATTACAGTAAAAAATTACAAACCCTGATGGTGTCTTTAAAGTGCTCTTAGTCAGTACATCACATCAGGGGTGGGGGGATCCCCCCAAGAGGGGGTGGAGAGGAAAAGGTGCCAGCATGGCAACTGTCGCTGTTCTTATGCAAAGGCTTGGCAGAACATCTCTGCCTTACAGGCCCTGCGAAACTGTAAAAGATCCTGCAGGGCCCTGATGTCTTCTGGCAGAGCATTCCACCAAGTTGGGGCCAGACTGAAAAAGCCCTGGCCCTTGTTGAGGACAGCCGGACCTCTTTCATGACAGGGATTACCAACAGATTTTGACTACTGGAGCGCAACGCCCTTCCAGGGACATAGTGGAGGAGGCAGTCCTGTAGATACATCGATCCCCAGACCACTCAAGGCCTTAAAGGTCATAACCTTGAATCTAACCTGGTACTCAACCGGCAACCAGCGTAGCTGGTGCAGCACAGGTAGAATATGTGCCGTCTGTGGTGTTCTTGTCAGGACTCATGCTGCTGCATTCTGAACCCATTGGAGCTTCTGGATCAGACTCAAGGGTAGGCCAGCATAGAGCAAGTTAAAGTAGTCTAGTCTGGAGGTGACCGCTGCATGGATTACTGTGGCTAGGTCCAAGCGAGATAGGAGGGAAGCTAGCTGCCGAGCTTGACGGAGATGAAAAATGCCACCTTGGCAATATGTGTGACCTGGGCCTTCATTGAGGTGTCCAGTGCCACTCCTAAGCTCTTGACAGTAGGCGCTGGTGTTAGTAGCAGTTGGCAGTCTATGCTCCAACTCCAACCCCGCTCCCTCCAACTAAAGAACCTCCGTCTTTGTTGGGTTCAGCTTCAACATGACACCATGAAGTGTTACACTAGCTATAAATGAGACACTTAACCAAAAAATTATAACCATAGTTCAAAGGTAGGAGAAATGTCACTTGTGGGAATTCTTAAACCTCATTCACAAGAGAAAGGTTTGATAAACTTTACTTTGAGCACTGGCTTTCATATCGTAACACCAAAAAAAGCTTTTTTTTCCTAAAAAGGTCAGGAAAATCTTGCTCTATAAGGTTTATAATACAGTCCTAAGTAGAGCTACTCCTAAATCCACTGACTTCAATGGAGTTAGAGGGGTGTAACTCTGCATAGGACTGCACTGTTAAAAACTAATAAATGATAGCAGAACCTGGGTGAGCTAATGACCCAAATGGAAACACCCTCTTACCATCCTGGGGCCTTGATCAAGTGTGCTTGTGTCACATATTCTAAATGTAGGACCGGCACCATATTCTTACTCAAAATGGACATATTAATTTCTGGTTTTAAAGCATTTTTAAACAAACACAGGAATGAGGGAAATGAAACATGTATAAAAAGTGATTTGTAAGCTCTGTATCTCATAAAGCAAGCAGATACATAAGTAGCAAAAAAAAAAAAGCCCCATCTCCCACCAGTGTTCCCTCTAAGCTGAGTTGGTGTGAGCTAGCTCACAGTTTTTTAACCTCCAGCTCACACATTTTGTCTTAGCTCAGGAAGGATGGCCCCAGAGCAAACTAATGTATGCAGTATAGCTCACAACTTTAATGCCAGTAGCTCACAAAGTGGAATTTTTGCTCACAAGACTCCACAGTTTAGAGGGAACATTGCCTCCCACCTAAAATAATCTCAGCTCCTTAGAATGGATTTAATTAAAAGCAGACAACGTGCTTTCCTCAGTTTTCTTTATAATATTTTCCTGGGTGATATATTTGTTGAGGTTACACGTCATCATGTTTACAAATTCCCATGCTATGTTTTCCAAAAGAGCTTCATGCTTCAATTTATTTTATTTTGTGCACTCAGGATACTTCAGGTCACAGAAGTGAGCAAATCCTATTTAATTTGTACCATATTTTGTTCATTAACGTTACTTGCAACACATTTCAGGACTGCTGCAGGACATTCAGTTAATATTTTATAAAGTGCATTCTGTTCAGAAGCAAAGGAAATACATATTACATATTACACTGGAAAGATTACAATTATACAATGGGGGGTTCCCCTCCACAAGAAATTCAAGAGACATACGAGCATGGAATTTGATACAGGTGCTTACAGGATAGAATAAAATGTCTGTCCAGGAGAAATAAAAAAGGTCAGAGATACTATTTTGGGTAACAGAAATGATTAAATAATGAGTTTGCCCTTCCAAATAATATTAAGTTGACAGTAATGGTTTTCAGTTTTTATTGCTTCCCTTTTAAGGAACTGGCATGAAGCTTCACTCAGAACTCTCTGAACAGCAAGGTATGTGGAGCAGGGGTGTCAAACATACAGTCTTAAGGGCTGGATCAGGTTCCCATAGGGCTCTTATCAGGCCCACGAGCAACTCACTGTCATCTGCTTCCTTCTCTCTCTCTCCCTTGCTTTCCTTTTGCATCACAGCTTGCTTTGCCAGGCTTGCTCAACTGCACAAGAGCTACAGAGCAAAGCCTCTATTTCCTTCATTGGCTGACCAGCACAGGAGGCAACTTATGTACAAACTCTCACAATACCCAGCCATTTCATGTTTTTCCCTGGGTCTTAGGCTCAAATCATTGACCATGAGATTTCTGAAATGAATGTCAATAAATCAAAAGTAGGTTTGCAACTTACAGACACACACTTGAGCAACACCTGAACAGCATACTCAAGACTGCGACAGCACAAGCATTGTCTCCAGATTATGATGCAATAATTCAGAGCAGGAGGTGTCAGTTATCAGAGACTGTTAAATAACAAAATATTGTACAAGTGCTAATCTTTTAAGCATTTTAAAGTTTTTTTAAAAAAAGCTTTGTGTTTGTCTATGTCCTTTGTAAAGTTCGTATCTCTGATACCTGGCATTACATTTTATGACACACATTTATGTCAGAGTCGGCCCTCATGAGTTTGACACCCCTGCTCTAGACCTTTCCAGGAAGCCAATATTGTCTGTCACCCTCTCAGTGGCCAGTCTAACCCACTTCCCTCTAGAACAGTAACTAGTTACCCCTTCATTCCTTAGAGATGAGCCCTTCTGAACCAGAGACATTTCATCTCCTGTTGGCTTTCCCCCAGGATTCAGTTTAAAAACTGCTCTGCCATCTTTTTTATTTTAAGCACCAGAAGCCTGGTTCCTTGTCAGGACAAGTAGAGGCCATCTCTTTTGCACAGGTCCTGCTTTTTCCAAAAAGCATCCCAGTGTCTGACGAACTTAAACCTTCCTCCCTACACCATCTCATCCACACATTGAAACTCCTAATTTATCAGAGCCAATAACTGCAGAGCTTCTGGAGTATATTTGTCCCAGGGCTCTTACTGTACACACCAGAATCCACCCTACAATGAGGAGAAAACTCAGGGGCATAGCCAGGATTTTTTAGATCTGGGGGCTTTTAAAAAATTCAGGGGGCACTTGAATTTTTAAAAAGCCCCCCTGACCTAAAAAGGCAGGGCCAGCAGGACAGGTCTTTCTGTTTCTTGCAGCCAGCTGGCTGAAGAAAGCAGGGAGACAGTTGCTCCCAGAGGGGAAAAGGAGGCAGGGCTAGCTGGCCAGCTCTCTGTGCTTCTTGCAGCCAGCCGGCTCCAAGAAGCACACAGACTGTCTCCACCTCTCACTTTCCTGTCCTGCTTGGCTGAGCAGAAGAAGAAAGAGAGGCAGGGCCAGCAGCCCTGGTCTTCCTGATTCGTGCAGCCAATGCACTGTGAGAAGCATGAAGACCTATCGCCTTTCACTCTCCCACCTTCCTCAGTTGAACAGGAAGGAAGGGAGAGATGTGGGGCCAGCTTGGGGGGCCTGAGTTGAGGGCCCTCCCCTATAAGTTGGGGTGGGACTTCCAGAGGCCCCCCCTATAGCTACTGGCCTGGAGGAAATGAGTTCCCTTTGTGCCATCCCTGTTGGGTCCAGCATGTGGATATTACCAGGCTCATGTCAAAGAGGAGTGTCAGTTATCAGCACAAACTGGTTGGCTGTTTCCATATATGGCTGACATGGGGTATGACTGGTGTGGTGGCCCATGACTGCTGAGTTGAAAAGGGGATGCAATGAACTCTAGTGCAATTGCTATGCTCTCTGGAACTGGGTTTCTTTGCACATATGTTCTATCTGATGAGTCAGCACAGGATACATACTAATGATGCCTTTTCAGTGATAACCAGCTCTTGGGGCTTGGATTTGAGCTACCAGATTTCCTCAGTTCTTCAGAACATTCCTCAACAGAAATATTAAAAGTGTTCCTGAGTAATCTGCTATATTTTAAGAGGAATGTGTGCCTATAGGAAAACGAACAGTTGAACAGATACCACCTGGGAGACCCCGAAGTGTAAATTCATGTACAAGACATTGCATATGGATTAGGTCTCCTTTCTGTCCTTCCAACAGAATTCCAGGAGTGTCATGTGTGATTTGCCACACCTGTCACAAACAATGCTATAGATCTGGCTTGGTTGAAACAGCTGAACTATCAAGACTTACAACAAAAATGAGAGCTTAATGCTGCACATGGAAAATGAAAGAGGTAGAACCCTTCTTTCTTCTGGACTAGTTCTCTGTTTACAATGGAGTTGTTTCTGTGAAGAAACATTCAAAGTTGGTCTCTGGCCAAGTGATGCATTTCATTTTGCCATGCCAACATGTTTCCATTTAATTCTTTGGCATATGTTTCTCAGGTTTTAATTACCAAGAAAAAGAAACCATCAATGCTCACCTGTTAGTGAATCTTCACTCCCCATCAGGCCTGTAGCTGGAATTTCAAAGGTCGAGGGCCATAAATAATAGACAGGGGCTCTTAGCACCCCACCACCACCTTGGGACTCAGAGTGCACAACTCAGAGGGCTTGTTCTTCCCTTCCTTCCTACTCCTTCTCTCCTTTAAATTGCACAGGAGGCCAGCAGCTGCTCCTGCTGCCCCTCCTGCACAATTTAAACAGTCCTCCCCCCCACACACACTGTTGCCTCCTAAGAGGCCAAGGGGTTGAAAGCCGAGGGCCACCTCCTCCTTCCCATGTGGCAGCAGGGTGAGAGAGGGAAGGCTGGGGACCCTGAGTAGGGGCACCCTGACAGGAAGTTGGGGGCAGGGCCCCCACGGGCCCCCCTGTAGCTACAGGCCTACTCTCCACCCACAAGTGGTTAGGTTTTGCATATGTATGTTTTCATTTGCCTAGAGCTATTTCTTATCTATATAGATATTTCCACACTATCCCTGTGAATATGGATACTGCCTGCATGTAACACTGACTATTTGTCATTCTTCATAAAAAGCATGTCTGCAGGCCAGTGTGAGCATTAAAGCCCCGCTTCTGCATAGAGGCATGTCACACAGTAGCCTAACAGTTGAAAATGCTTTCACACTTAAGCTGGCTCTGTGTATCACCTCTTGCCAGAGAAGGTGTTTTTTGGTAGCTTCTACACAACGGTTATAAAGATTAAATATGCTCCCAGACCTTATTTTGGCAAACGTAACTGTACATTGTGTATAATAATTATATTTAAAAATATGTAATTGAATTAAATGCACAAAATGTAGAAAGCAAAACCAAACTTCACAGTTATACAATTCCTTTAAAAGAGACAGAGAAACCAAAATGTCCCAATTGTCCACTTTCAGATTTTCCTAAAAAGCTGTTCTCTTTGCTGTTCTAACTGACTGCTTGATACTCTGATCCACTGCAGTTATGCAAAAGTAGCTTCATTGGAGCAAATTTCCCCCTAATTTCAGGGCTAATTATTGACAGTAGCAATAATTTTATAGTGTACTTACAATCCACTATGTGCATTAGAACTGCCATTTTGGTTGCCCTAGGGGAAAAAACTTGCAATAATTTGCTATTTTTTTAAAATGCACCTTGCCATATATAGCCCTATCAGAAGAGTCACAATACATGCATTAAACAACAGGTTTTTACAGTAACTCTTACTGCTAACACTACACATCCATATGCATGCAACTTATGCATCACAAAAGACTAAAAATGGAAGCCTAAATATCTTAGTGAGAATCCACTGCAAATGGAATTTAGAGGGCTTACAACAGTTAAAAAACATAAGAGAACATAAGGGAAGCCATGTTGGATCTGGCCAATAGCTCATTCAGTCCAAAATTCTGTCATGCAGAGGCCAAAAAACCAGGTGCTATCAGGTGGTCCACCAGTGGGGCCGGGACACTAGAAGCCCTTCCGCTGTTACCCCTCCCAAGCACCAAGAATACAGAGCATCACTTGTCCAGAGTTCCATCTATGCCTTGTAACTAATGGCCACTGAGGGACCTATGCTCCATAAGTTTATCCAATCCCCTCTTGAAGCCGTCTATGCTTGTAGCTTGTAGTGAATTCCATGTGTTAATCACCCTTTGGGTGAAGTACTTCCTTTTATCTGTTCTAACCCAACTGTTCAGCAATTTCATTGAGTGCCAATGAGTTCTTGTACTGTGAGAAAGGGAGAAAAGTACTTCTTTCTCTACCTTCTCTATCCCACATATAATCTTGTAAATCTGTATCATGTCAACCTTCAGTCGACATTTCTCCAAGCTAAAGAGCCCAAAGCGCTTCAACCTTCCTTCATAGGGAAAGTGTTCCAAGCCTTTAATCATTTTAGTTGCCCTTTTTTGCACTTTCCCCAATGCTATAATATCTTTTTTGAGGTGTGGTGACCACAGTGATCCATGCAACGGTCACTTCAAGGCTAGACTACTGTAATGCCCTATACATGGGGCTGCCCTTGTGCCAAACCCGGAAACTGCAGCTAGTGCAGAATGCGAAGGCCAGACTGTTAATGGGACACCCTAAGTGGGAGCACATACAGCCTAGACTGCGGGAACTGCACTGGCTGCCAGTTGTGTACCAGATTCGTTATAAGGTGCTGGTTACTACCTTTAAAGCCCTATATGGCTGAGGACCTGCCTACCTTAGGGACCGTCTCTCCCCATATGTTCCCCAGAGAGTGCTGCGATCTAGCTCGCAAAATCTGCTGACAATCCCTGGGCCAAAGGAGGCCAAATTGAAAATGACAAGAGAGAGGGCCTTTTTGATTATAGCTCCCCGCTGGTGGAACCAGTTACCAGAAGAGATACGGGCCTTGCGGGACCTTAACCAGTTCCGCCAGGCCTGCAAGACCGTCCTCTTCCAGCTGACTTTTTAATGTGGAATTATTATACCATCTATAACCATTTAATGCAATGGCCGCCTATTGCCTGCCTTTTCCCGTAACTGAGCAAGGACGTATAATGATATTAGTCACTTCGGGGGTCCTGTTGATAGCTAAGGAGGGGATCATTGCTGAATAGATGTCTCTCCCAAAGACTCAGGCACCGAAGATCGAAACAATCAACCACAGTCCTTTATTTACAGAAAGGCTTGAACTGGGGGTGATGGGATGTTTATACAGAGGATAGTTTGTGTCTTCTTATGAATAACAGTTTATATACAGGCTTGACATATATGTAGGCTTGACACCTTCAGTAGGGCACTGAGGTTTTTCAGGGTTCACAGTCCTTTTATTATTCCCTTCTCCAAAATCTACTCAGGCTGGCCTTTTGGGCTTTATGTGCCTGGTCCCTGGAGTCATCTGGTGTGACAGCCCCCAGCTCTCCTGACTCCCTCAGACCCGCAGCTCTCCCTCCGCCACCTTATAAGTTCTTAGGAGCAGTGTAAAATATGTCTGTGACCATTATTGTCTTCCACCTTGACACTCTCCTCTTTCTCTGAGGGCACCCGCGACCAAGAGATATGCCCTCCACAGCCACCTGGCTGATTTCACCAAGCCAACCGAGTGCTTCCCTCCCCACGAAGTCTCCTTCACAGCACTCTGTCTCCAACTCCCTGTTTTTGACAGTTTTCTGACAGTTAACCCCCCACTCCAGACCTGAGAGTTCTGAGCGCACCTGGCCCCCACCCTCAGGTCACATGACTCAGTGCTCCTTGAGTCCTCAGCTACTACTTTAACCCTTTGATTCCGTCACAGCATTGTTATGCAAAGCTATGTTATATTTGTAGCACCAAACTAATCTGTGGTTTTAAATTCTGGTTTTATTGATGTTTTAATATTTAACTGATGAATAATTGTAAATTGGGGTATTTTATTTTGTTTTATTATTGTATTACTGTATACCGTATTTTATATACACTTTGCACTTGGCCATGTGGAACATCATTTGCCACATTAACACCCACCTCCACCCCACCCAGCCTTGACAATTCCCGGGTTATCACCACCCCGAACAATTTAGTGTTATCCACAAACTTAGCCACTTCACTGCTTACTCCCAACTCCAAATCATTAATGAACAAGTTAAAAAGCATCGGACCCAGTACTGAGCCCTGAGGTACCCCACTGCTTACCACTCTCCACTGTGAAAATTGCCCATTTATATTCACTCTCTGTTTCCTATTAACTAGCCAGGTTTTGATCCATGAGAAGACTTGTCCTTTTACCCAATGACTACTGAACTTACTTAGTAGTGTTTGGTGAGGAACATTATCAAAAGCTTTCTGGAAATCAAGATAAACAACATCTATTGGGCCCCCCTTGTCCACATGTTTCTTCACCCTATCATGTTTGTTCACCCCTTGTTCCAGCCTATGATGCACTACCTCCAAGATAAATATTAAACCTTGATGTCACCTAGATTTTTATGCATGATAAATTTATGTTATGTTCAGTTATTCTTCTTTTGGACCCTTAATTATTTTTATACAATGCAACCACTAAGGCAGCAATTTTAATTGTAAGACTAACATGAGGTAGAAAGAGGGCTGTTGAAATCCTTTCCTGTTGTGGCATTTTTCACTGAAAATCAGGAAATATTCCCCACAACCCCAGCTCTTCTCTTCGACTTCCAATTGCAACCTCAGCAGCATCCTTGTAGAAAGATAATTCAGAGTTTTTTAAAAGAGTAATCACTAAACACATAACATGTTCTATTCTCAGGCTAAGTATGTTTTTTCTATTATTAAACAACTGGGTTGTTTTATTTTGGTTTTTTGTATATTCTGCAGATCTTTGTTTATATCCTTGGATCCGGTAAACTTACCAGTAAGGTATTCAAGTACAGCTGCCATATACACTGGAGCACCAACTCCAATTCTGTATTTTGGATGACCTTTCTTAATATAACGTAACATTCGTCCTACAGGGAATATGACCCCAGCCTTTGCTGAGCGAGAAGTCTTGGTTGACTTCTTTTTTCCACCTCTGCTGGACATCTTCTGTGTAAAAGGTCTGGCTCAGCACACTAGAAACAAAGGAAAAGCTAAGGTTACAAATTAGGTCTACAGTAAGTTACTTTTCAAACAGCTAATGATATTTTCACAGCCTTTTAAAGAATCACTGACAAAATAAGCCAAGCAGATTTGTGAAGGTACTACAGTTCCTCTGCAACGATGCAGCATTATGTATAGAGGTAGTGCTATGCTGTCAGTAATAACAGCAAATAAAATACTAAAACAGGGGTGGCCAAACTTGCTTAAGGTAAGAGTCACATAGAATAAACATCAGGTGTTTGAGAGCCACACGACATGAACAAATACTACACACACATTTTTATTAAAATTCTTAATACTGTATTTGCACAAAAAGATAAAATACTTATGTATGCACTTTACAACACAACCATGCTAGAAGGAGACTTTTTAAAAAACAAAAGCTGGGAGTAACAGTCCCCATAAGACCAACATAGGGAAAGGATAGGGCATTATTTTTGGCACCAGTGGGAGAAGGAAACACAAACATGTACCACAGAAATCACTAATCACCATTTGCATCATTATGCATCTCTCTTTGCCTTGACACCTTTATGCATCTCTCTTTGCCTTGACATTGTCCACACTATCACTATGTATAGTCTGAATTCAAGTCCATAATTCTACAGAATTTTGATTTGGACATTTGGTACATATTGTGTATTTGGTGCTAAGGATGCCAAATCCTCATGAGCTGAAGATATTTCTGTGTATGTATGTGAGAATGATTTCCATAGATTCCTACCTCCAGGTGTACCATTCACATCCTATGCAGTTCTCAGGAATTTTGACCTTCAAAAAGCATAGGAACTGGAGCAGAAAAATGGGAAACAGGAAAGAGAGACAGTGTGGTGTAGTAGCTAGTATATCAGAACAGGATTTAGGAGACCTGGGTTTAAGGCTCATACCTAGGAAATTTTATGTGGGGAGCACTGGGGGAAGCAGTGCAAAACCCACAGCCCCCTACCCCTATCTGGGATCTGGAACTGCTCAAGCCCCAACCCTCTTCAGTGGCTTTGGTGACAAGGAGCACCGGGACCCTCCAAGCCTAAGTCATCTCCCTCCAGCCCTACCTGGTGGTGAGGGATTGAAGAGTTGTTGCTGATGGCTGAAGAAGTCCACGCAGTCTCTGCCTAGTGGAACTGGGTGCAGCTGCAGGTATGTCCAGTTGCACCCCCCCTGGCCAGCTCCAGCACCACCTGGCTACCCACGCTTTTGCCTGAGCTGAACACTAGTGGTGGGGGCAGCTCCATGCCATCCAGCAGTACAATGAAGTGCTTCAGCCAGTCAAACAGCATGGCCAAGTGGCAGCACTTCTCCTCCAGTCCCTCTGGCACTCACCTGCTGGAGCCTCATGCTCAGGCCATGTTCCAATCATTCCCTGGGGGTGAGCCTGGCTCACCCATCCCACCCAGAGGGACAGGTTGAACTGAGCCCAGGCAGAACTGTGGGGTGGAGTTTGAGAGCTGAGTGTGTGTGCTGAGCCCAAGGATGAGTGCAAGTGCCCAACTGGGACTCACTCGATCCACCGGGACTAGGGAAATTGGAAGTCAGGGTGGTAAGTGGTGGGGCCGGGTCCTTTGCATTGGAATTAAAGTGGTAGGGCTCAGACCCTGAGGGCTCGACTGTAGCCATGGGCCTGATCATTCTTCCATGGAGCTCACTGCATTATCTATGGTCAGTTGTACACATTCAGCCTAACCTGCTTCTCAGGATTGTTGTGAGGGTAAAAAGGGGGAAGAGCGAACAGTGTATACTACCCTGAGCTAATTGGACAAATGGTGGAATAAAAATGTACTAGATAAATAGACTGCTAAACTCCAGGACACAGAAAGTCCTACTAAGGATCCAAATCATAAAATGCCAAGGACAAAACCAATATGTTTGATCAAACTTCCCCTCCTTACTAAAAACCAGATTTATACAGATACAAATTACCAATCTAACTCTAACTCATACTCAAAAGCCAAAACTCCCACAAATCCCATCCGATCCCAACGATAAAGTGCTACAATTAGGGTTGCCAGGTCCTAACTTTGAATTGGTGAGGGGCTCTCGGGTCCTCCCCAGGATCTTCTGCCCTGCACACAGTGCAATTACATCACCTGAAAGTAGCATCATCACACTGCTCATGTTGCGCAGCGATACTCTTAAGTTTTGGGAAAACTCTATGATTTTGAGCCGAAATTTACCATAGAGTTTTGCCAAAAACCTTAAGCATCATTGCGCAATGTGGTCAGTGTGATGGCATCACCTCAAAGTAACATCATTGTGCCATGTTTGGGGGCATTTGCAAGCTGGTGGACAGCAGGGAGGAACTCATAAAAGTGGGGGAGCCCCCCAAGACTGGGGGGCCTCGCAACTGTAACTACAATCAATAAAAAAAACAGATATTAGCTCCAGATTATAGGAGAAATAATAATAATAATGAGAAGATGAAGATAGAAGAAGATATTGGATTTATATCCCGCCCTCCACTCCGAAGAGTCTCAGAGCGGCTCACAATCTCCTTTACCTTCCTCCCCCACAACAGACACCCTGTGAGGTGGGTGGGGCTGGAGAGGGCTCTCACAGCAGCTGCCCTTTCAAGGACAACCTCTGCCAGAACTATCGCGGACCCAAGGCCATTCCAGCAGGTGCAAGTGGAGGAGTGGGGAATCAAACCCGGTTCTCCCAGATAAGAGTCCGCACACTTCACCACTACACCAAACTGGCTCTCCAGTTGGTAAGCAAGAAGCAGCTAACCAATTTAAGTTTGAAAGTCTCTTTCCTCAACTCTAGCTATATACAGAAGCCAGCACAGCATAGTGGCTAGAGTGTCAGATCAGGGTCTACCAAATGAGAAGGGAGCACTCCCTGGAGAAGATCCTGATGCTAAGAAAGACAGAAGGCAAAAGAAGAAGGGGACGGCAAAAGATGAGATGGCTGGACAGTGTCACTGATGTAACAAACACGAATTTGAGCAGACTTCGAAGGATGGTGGAAGACAGGAGGGCCTGGTGTGACTTTGTCCATGGGGTCGCAAAGAGTCGGACTCAGCTGTATGACTGAACAACAACAATGGCACTTTACACACACACACACACACACGGAACCTCTTTTACCCAAGAGGAAGCTGGACTTCTTGTGATGTCTGTACACATTTCTGTAGTCCCAAATATGTTAAATGAATAAATGCTGTGACTATTCAGTGGAGAGAAAAAGGCATTTGGCAGATGGTCACAGTTTCTTTAGTCATTATTAGAGGTTCACACATTGAAGGACTAAGTCTAAGTCCTGAAACCAGATTCCAAGGATATACCCCAGTGAAGCCTGACAGCAAGTTAATACTATTTGCTTCATTTATCTCTTTAGGAAAGGATAAGGATGGGCAATTAAACAACCTACTGGGATTTGAAACTATGGAATTTATATCCCCATCAATCATGCTGTTTTACTTCACTCCTCTCCAGGAGTTCCATAGACTTCAATATGACAACTTCCTTCCTACAAATATAATTGGACTCTACACCCATGATTGATGACCAACAATTGCATGTTAATTTACTACCTTACCCAGACTTGTTGCTGATAGATCTGCCAAATGCCTGTCATGTTTTTTGTGTTTTTGCAAGAGTATAGGTATTAAATTAAAATGTCCAAAAACTCCTTGGAGAGTAGTGGTTTACAAGCTCACAAACCATGGCTCTTCTGGGGGCTAGTGGTTTAGAAAACTAGTCCAAATTCCTAAACCTTTGATTTCCTGTAAAACAAGCCTGTAGTGGCTTTTTCCTTCACCCCTATGGAGAGAGACAGCTTTATAAACAACATTTTATAAGCCAAAGGAAAACCCAGTGGTGTGTATTAACCACAGGAAAATCTCCTTCTGACCCCAACCTGGCCTGGCACAAAGGAGAGCCTTTTCACAGTGTTTTCTCCCCACTTCTCTTCTCAAAGCATTTTCCCACTCCCTGTCTATTATTAAATCGTTATGTCTATATGTAGAATTTTGTTTGCATGTTCCCTCCATTAACCATTTGTCCCTGTATTGTTCCACTGCTCTTGCTTTTGTGCTCTCTCTGCACTACCAGAATCTATCAATATTTGTGTCAGGCACCTCAGTTGTCACAAAATGAAGTAAAAGCAAGTTCACCTAACTCAAACTGACATTTTGCAACTTCTGCAATGTGATTTCTGATCTGTGCTGACATGACATAGGAGCTCTAAAAACAAATGTTGAAATATATACTCCAACAGAGATTTGAACATTTCAAGGCCTGGGACCCACTGAACATAGGACCCACTGAGCTGCAAGCACCTGAGAGGAACTCAGGTGCCAGGATAAGGGGCCATAGAATTATGACCTCACTAGGGTCAAAGGGGAGGGGAGGGACTGTCACTCAGTGATAGAGCATCTACCTAACATGCAGAAGATGCCTGGTTCAATCCCTATGATCTCCCGTTAAAAAGATCAAATAGCAGGGAATGTGAAAGACCTCTGATTGGAGCCCTGGAGAGTTGCAACTAGTATTGTTAGAGTAGACCAGGGGTGTCGAACTCATGAAGGCCAGATCTGACATAAATGGGACTGTGTGGGGCTGGGCCATGCGTGTCATAAAATGTAATGCCAGGTAGTGGAGATATAAACTTTATAAAGGATACAAACAAACACAATTAAATATATTAGGGGTTTTTTACTTAAAATACAAACATGCTTAAAATTTTTGCAAAATTTTATTTAAAATGGAGGAATAGTAGGATTTGACAATGCAATTTTTAACATAAACATCAAGAAAAAGCACAAGGATTACATCAGAAACTAAAAATATAAAATGCTCTGAGCCTAGGAAAACATTAAGTGGCTGGGTATTGCAAGTTTCTCCCCCACCCTGATCTACTCAGATTGGCAATGGCTCCCCAGTGTAATATCCCCTTTTGACTGTAGGTTCCCAGGTTAGAGTACTCACTAGGCACCAGTTCTCAGGTCCATTCAGCAGAGACAAGCTGACTCAAAGCATCAACCCTTTATTTGCAAGAAGACAAGTCCAGGAAGCAACAGCTTCAACTGGCCATACAAATGCTGGAAGTGAAACTACTTGAGCTCCACTCCATTAAAATACATTGTCTATGCTGCAAAGTTGCATGGAAAACATGGAATGGACTTTCCATTAAGGTCTGTGGCCCAGATAGACTACTCCCAAATCTTAGTGAAAAATCCATTCCACATTTTCTTTGCAGCTATGAAAGCCCAGAACAGCTTCCTGCTGAAGCAGGCAAAGACAAGGCAGAAAGATGTGGGTACCTCACAAGCCTCAGAGCTTTAAAGGGTGAGGACAGGAGTAGGAGGAGTACAGGTGAGGGCAGGATGAAAGAGCTGTGGGACTGATTAAAGTCCTGGGCAGGCCAGTTACAACCTGCACATGGTAAATTTGACACCCAGAGTAGACAATACTGACCTTGATGGGCCAATGGCCTGATTCAATATAAAGCAACTTTATGTGTTTAAGATTAGGACCATCACCAGCATACTAAAAGATTCTAAAACAGGAACCATAAACTGAGAACCCAGAGGTGCACCATATCGAGGAACAAGCCAAAGAATGGAGGAATCTTTAAAGTACTGACCATGCCTAAATATCCTGCCGCTAAAGCTGCCAGGTCTTTGTTGGAAAATACCTGGAGAGTTTGGGGGTGGAACCAGGAGAAAGTGGGGTTTGGGGAGGGGAGGGGCCTCAGCATGGTACAATGCCATAGAGTCCGCCCTTCAAAGCACCCATTTTCTCCAGGGGAGCTGATCTCTGCCAGCTGGAGATCAGTTGTAAAAGTGGGAAATCTCCAGGCCCCACCTGGAGGCTGGCAACCCTACCTGCTGTTTCTCAGGACAGGAGGCATAGCACCCTTGCTCTCTACATAGGTGCACCAGTAATATGCACCTTACAAAAAACAGCAACCTCTCTCCCCCACCTTAAGGCTGCTCTAAAAAGGGCACACAATTCAGCTGGAGGGTTAAGATCACCGCTCTGTCTGCATTTAACACTGGGATATTTAATATATTTAACATATATTTACTTTTTATATTTTATATTTAATACTGGGATATTAATTTTTACTCTTTCATAAACCAGTAGAATGCTCCAAGCTCAAACTCAGAGCATGATACAGCTTGTATCTAGTAAACAAAAGATGTGATAAATTTTTATACAGATCACAGAAGCTCAGCAATTTTTTTTTCTGCCACAGGGGAAAAAGGTCCTGACATAATATTTTGATTACGTAAGGAAATATATATGTTCAAAGTCATTTCATATTTATTTAATAATAATAACATTTAGGGAACACAATTCACCTGGAGGGTTAAGATCACCGCTCTGTCTGCATTTAACACTGGGATATTTAATATATTTAACATATATTTACTATTTATATTTTTATATTTTATATTTAATACTGGGATATTAATTTTTACTCTTTCATTATGGATTTATTTACTTTCTATATATTACATCTTTAGGTGTAAATGTTTTAAAATGTATTATTGACAATGAAAAATAGTAATGTGTCAAACACAAGTGCAAACAAAATACTCTCCTTAGGGAGTGTGTACGGCTAAGTTCCCATTTGAGTATAAACACATGATGGCAAGCCTTTTGTTGCCTCAGTGTGCAGTGCTCCTTAGTCTATCTTAATGCAGTCATTTTATGAATCAGCACAATAGCTTTAAGGAATTCAATTGTGATTAAAGAAATAAGCTGATAGTAGTGCAGGTAGGAGATGCTAGGTTAAACACAAACTCATCCATTCTAAAGACATCCAAATCACCCTCCGAGGGCCACAATGAACTATGTGCTAGGAATTCTGGGTCTGGAGGTCACAGTAATTTTTAAAACTCCATTCTTAGGTGCATGGTCCCCCATGGAAAGTGATTTTTTTTAGAAAATCACTGGAGCTCCAGACAGAAATTTCCTCCACATATCTTATGTGGTCCTCTCTTTCTATTTCCCAGTAAGGAAATTAAGCTATTCTAGTGGGTTTCTTGCACAGAGTTACTCTAGTCTAGCCCTATTGAAATCAATGGGGTGAGAGTGGAATGACTTTGTTTAGGTATGCACTATTAATGAGTTACGTTGTAGATTTTCTGAACAGGCTAATGCGATAACCATTTTAAACAGCTCCTTATTATTTTAAACAATAAATTGGTTTATTTTAAATAATGTTTTATTCCTTCCTTTTCTGGATATAGTGATTGTAATGTAATGCAATAAAACTTGAAATATATTGCACCCCACCTCAACTAAAAGAAAAAAAATGCTGTTTGTTACCTTCATGCTTGATGGGGAGATGAATGGGGCATCATAAAAGAATCTCAGTTAATTTCCTACAATTATAACAGATTCTCTTACACATTTATCTCCTATTTTGACATATTTATTGCTTTAAGTATTGTTCCTCTTTAATTGAATCCATACAGCTGTTAACCTTGTACACTTGGCTTGTTGTCCCTGTGTTTTAAATTTCTACATCATGTTATATGCTAATTTGCTTTTCAGCTCTGTCTATAAGTTTGAATGATTTTCTTCCATTTTTTATTTGAAGAAGTGTGCTTGCACATGAAAGCTCATACCTTTAATAAAACTGTGTTGGTCTTAAAGGTGTCACTGGACTCTAACTTTATTCCAGAAAACTGTCAACTTGTGCAAATCACTCAACCTCTGGGTGAATATATATGCATGTATATACACACATGCAATGGAACAGATATTCATGCCAACTGGACCTTACAGTTGACATGCTGTTTAAATTATGAGTAAGAGTAGCAATAACTACTGCAGCAGTTATCAATAAAACTGCACCATAACTGACATGTGAGGGGCTCTTTCTCCACACATGTATATTTTCAGTGCAGTCTGTCTATTAGCTTTTGATTTGTAAACTCTCTGATCTTCTAAATAAGGAACACTATATTTTGTGCACAAAGAGATTCTTTGCACTCAGACCCTTTCAACAGGCACATGCTACAAGCATTTAATTCAACTGTTTGTGTGCAGTAAACTGTGGATTCTGGAATTTTTAAATTAGCAGGTGTTGGTGCATCAGAAATCCCAAACGTCTCTATCTACAGGCCAGTCCTATCCAGGACTCCTCATATGTTCCAACTTTTTCCCCATCACTGCACCTCCTGTTCCAATTCACACTGTCCATTATGAGAAACACTATGGTAATACTGATTCAAATATTCTAGATGCCCAGAAAGCTGGGATTCAGGACCCCCAAAAAACCATCTATATTTGCTTGCCTACAGAGCAAACACAGTGAACAAAGTTTAGGGAGAACAGAATGTAATTAAATTCACACAGAGTTACATCTGCAAATTGTAAGATACTACAATCTGTCACAGCAGTATCTCAGTACACATCATATTTCTCCAAAATGGGCAAAAGCATGTAGGCAATTAATTCTATGGCATTTTTTTTCACCTGACCTTCCACTTCCTATGATGCTGGTATACACATTCCTAAGGTGCTGGTATGGAGATGCCATTGACAAAAACATGGGCAGCTACAAACTTTTTATTAATTTCTACTGTAAAGTGTTAATTTACTGTAGCATAATAAACAGAAGCTTAGAGCTAACTTCTTCAGATACTCTGCATCTGACAGGGTGAGCTCATGCTGGAATAAATATAGTTTAGTTTTTAGGATGCCATTGGGCATCTGTTTTATTTTTTAAAACAGTTCTTCAACAAAAGTTGGTCCTTGTGTACTTAAGTACAATGTCTTCTGAGATCCCATGGTAGATCGTCCCCCGGTACACTCCAGAACTCAGAGGGATGAAACAGGAACTTGAGGAAGATTGGTAATTAAATTGTGACAATATGGCAAGAACATCATATAGGACGTTTATGAAGTCATATGAGGTGGCAGTGAAGGCTGTGAAGAAATAATTCTTCTCAGCCACCATTTTATCCACTAGCTCATGCCTGGCACACTTGTCTAGGATAGGGTGATTAGGTCTTTGACGTCCTTGACAAAAGGGAACCAAAACAGTAGAAATTTGGTTATTAGCTGTGAGGCATATGCAAGCTTTTTAGTGGATAAAATCCTGTCACTCCACTGTGACTTGCTGACCAACACTGATACTAGTATGTGAACTGAAGGCCACTTTGCTGCCTTTGGATTCAGTTTATGATACCTTCAGCCTGTTCTCACTTGCTGATATTGACAGGATCCTGGGTGTTCTTGGTTTGACCATATGCCTTTTAGATCCCCTCCCCTCGTGGCTAGTAAAAGCTGGTGATGAGAGGATACAGAACCCATTTATGAATACTGTCAAACAAGGATCTATCTGGAGATGGCTGTGGCTATACAGCTCTTAAAGAAACCATTCTTGGATCCTTCTAATCCTGCCAATTATTGTTCCCGGGGAAGGTAATTGAGAGGGCAATAGCTGAACAGCTCCAGGTTTTCTGAATGACACACCAGTATCAGATTCATTCCAGTCCAGCTTCTGCCGTGGCCATAGTATGGAGATGGTGTGGGTTGCCTTGACAGATGATCCCCATAGACAGCCGAATTGAGGTGGTTTGGTATTGTTATTAGATCTTATAGCAGTATTCAACACGGTCAGTTATGATCTTATGACCCACTGCCTCACTGATGTAGGAGTTCAATGGCTTACCTCATTTCTCCATGGTCAGAGACAGAGAGTGGCACTGGCAGAGAATGTGCCCTCTAGACAAACCCTACTGTGTAGGGTCCCATGGGGAGAACTTCTCTCCTTAATGTTACTTAACAGATGTGCCCCCTCACCTAGCTGGTATGGAGTTTTGGGCTTGGGTGTCACCAATATGCTGAAGTCAGTCAGCTGTATCTGTTACTTGATGACAACTCAAACACAGCAATATCTGACTGTGTGGTTGGAAGCCATGGTGGGGTGGCTAAAGAAGAGAAGGTTGAGACTGAACCCAAGAGGAAGGTTCTTTATTGGGGGGAGGGGGACTCTCAGGACTAGGACACAGACTTCCCAGTCTTGACGGGGTGCCATCGGCACTGGTACAGACAGTTGAGTCTGGGCATGATCCCAGATGTCTCCTTAAAGGCTGGGTTTTTTCTACCTATGTCAGGCTCAGCAACTGGCCTCCTTCTTGTTGCACTCAGATCTAGCCATGGGTATTCATACAACAAGCCCCTCCAGGCTAGATTACTGCAACTCACTCTATGCTGTCCTGCCCTTAACTCTGACCCAGAAGCTCCAATTGGTCCAGAATGTGTCAGTCAGTCAGTCACTTTTTATTTATATCCCGCCCTCCCCGCCAAAGCGGCTCAGGGCGGCTAACAACAAGAACTTAATGCATACATTGTACAATATAACGACAATAAATAACATTTTAACTACAATTGATTAAAATCTATTAAAATTCTAAAAAGACATTAATGTATTTGGTGCTATGATCGCTGGCAAGATTGCTTAGCAGTTTAGCAGTTTCAGCTGGTGAAGGCCATTCGGAACAAGGTGGTTTTGCAGGCCCTGCGGAACTGTTCAGTCCCACAGGGCCCGTATTTCTTCTGGAAGCTGATTCCACAGCTATGGAGCCATAACAGAGAAAGCCTGAGTACGGGTACTCTGGAGCTTTACCTCTTTTGGCCCGGGGATAGTCAGCAGGTTCTTCCCTGCTGACCTCAGTGCTCTCTGGGGTTCATACGGGGAGAGACTGTCCCTAAGGTAGGCAGGTCCTCGGCCATATAGGGCTTTAAAGGTAATAACCAGCACTTTGTAACGAATCCGGTATATAACTGGCAGCCAGTGCAGTCCGCGCAGCCCCAGCTGTATGTGCTCCCTCTTTGGGAGCCCCAGCAACAATCTGGCAGCCGCGTTCTGCACTAGCTGCAGCTTCCGGGTTCGGCACAAAGGCAGCCCCCTGTAGAGGGCATTACAGTAATCTAGTCTCGAGGTGACCGTTGCGTGGATCACTGTTGCCAGGTCCCGACGCTCTAGGAAGGGAGCCAACTGCCTTGCCTGCCTCAGATGAAAAAAGGCTGACTTGGCAGCGGCTGCTATCTGGGCCTCCATTGATAAAGAAGGCTCCAGTAGGACTCCCAGGCTTCTGACTCGGCATGCCGCTTTCAATGGCGCCCCGTCAAAGACCGGGAGAGATAATTCCCCTCCCAGAGTGCCCCGACCCAAGCAAAGGACCTCTGTCTTCGCCGGATTCAGTTTCAGCCCACTCAGCCTCAACCAGGTTGCCACGGCCTGTAGTGCCAGGTCCAAGTTCTCTGGGGCGCAGTCAGGCCGGCTATCCATTAGTAGATAGAGCTGGGTGTCATCTGCATACTGGTGACACCCAAGCCCATACCTCCTGGCGATCTGGGCAAGGGGGCGCATATAGATATTAAATAGCATTGGCGAGAGAACCGCTCCCTGAGGCACCCCACAATGTAGTGTGCGTCTCTGGGAGAGCTCACCCCCGATTGCCACCCTTTGTCCCCGATCCTCAAGGAAGGAGGAAAGCCATTGTAAGGCCAACCCCCTAATCCCAACATGTGGCAGCACAAGTCCTGACAGGAATGTCATGGAGAGCATATATACAATCTGTGCTGCAGTAGCTACACTGTCCTCCAGTGGAGTATTGAGTCAAGTTCAAAGTTCTAGTATTGATCTTTAAAGCCTTTAGTGGTCAGAATAATAGAATAACAGAGTTGGAAGGGACCTCCAGGGTCATCTAGTCCAACCCCCTGCACAATGCAGGAAACTCACAAATACCTCCCCCTAAATTCACAGGATCTTCATTGCTGTCAGATGGCCATCTAGCCTCTGTTTAAAAACCTCCAAGGAAAAATATCTTTTACCATTGAAATATCATTTTGGAGCAATCCTCCACCCCAACCCGGCAGCAATGAAAAATAACATTAAGATTTCCTCTCTCAATATCAGTTATAAAGAAAGCTTCACTACATCCAAAACAGTCTTTAAGTCTGCAAGTCTCAAGTGTGCTTATTTAGTGGACAGCACTATCCATTTTTAGATCAGATTTGTTCTTGTCATTCTTCACAGAGCAGATGAAATAGGTTAAGGTGTCTTTTTCATTCACTGGGATAGTCCAAAAATGACATCCAATTATTTCAACAAGCTGTGCTCTGTTAAGTCCTGGTCTAGTCTGTAACTTGAAGTGCTTTTTGTATCTTCTTAGTGTGTTTACTTGCAACTGATACAGGTCAACCTCTGCAGTATTAACATCTTGCACAGGTGAGTCCCCATCATCATCCCTGCCTTTTCTCTTTCTTCTGTTTTGGACACTTTGGATCAAGTTTTTGTGAAAGTCACAAATATACAGATGCCTTGCCCTGCAGATGGTCACTTGGAGTGTGGAGTGCAGAAGCAAACAAAGCCTGGAACTGGACCTACAAGTAATGGTATCTGCAGGACCGTCTTCTCCAGCATGTTCCTGGTAGGGCATTATGCTCCCAAGATAGTAGTAGAAGAAGAAGATATTGGATTTATATCCCACCCTATACTCTGAATTAGGGGTGTGCAATAAATAAATAAATACGGAATTACACGGATTCGGAAATACACGGGGCCAAAAAGATACGGAATACCATGTGTTTCCTATTACCGTACTCGGAATAGCCACATATACGGTAGATGTGCAACTATTTCCGAATATACGGCCCCATAATACCCTATGGCCATTGAAATCAATGGCAAAATAGGGTATATTGGAAGCCGCCTGGAGGGGAGGGGGTTTGAGGGAGAGCCCCCAAATTTGCAGGGGACCTTCAAGGGACTCTCCCCTACAAACCCTCCAAGTCCCAAAAAGATTGGGCCAGGGGGTCCTATTACAGGGGCATCCAAAGAGGATGCCCCTATCCCGCTATTATACCCTCTCTCTCTCTCTCTCTCTCTCGGCTTGGCTTCGTGAACGAAGATTTAAGAAGGGTGCAATAGTCCACGTTTG
The DNA here is from genome assembly GCF_032191835.1 of Heteronotia binoei. Lineage (NCBI taxonomy): Eukaryota > Metazoa > Chordata > Lepidosauria > Squamata > Gekkonidae > Heteronotia > Heteronotia binoei. Next base: position 133,718,575 of record NC_083227.1, on the reverse strand, counting down.
CTGCAGGCTCGCTGGTGGCTTTCATCAGCGCTGCCTTCGCACCATCCTCAACATCCACTGGAGTGACTTTGTGACCAACACTGAAGTCCTCAAGCGGGCAGAGGTTACCAGTATTATACCCTATGGGCCATTTAAATCAATGGCAACGTAGGGCATAATTAGAGGCTACTGGGGGGCAGGGGGGTTGAGGGAGAGCCCCAAAAACTGCAGGAAACTCTCCCCTATAAAACCTCCAAGTCCAAAAAGATTGGGCCAGGGGGTCGTTGTCTTTGGGCTCCCCAAAAGGCCCGTTGCCAACAATGATGGTGAAAGCCCAATTAGCCACTTCCTCCACTATAATTGCTGTGGGGAAAGTGGCTCTGGCCAGAGGGGGGTTTGAGGGAGAGGCCCTAAAACTGCAGGGCAGCTTCAGGGGACTCCCCAGCATGAAACCCCCCTGGCCCAAAAAGACTGCACCCCAGTGGGCACCCCAAAAGGAACACTGCTCCCAATGGTGAGAAAAAACCAATTAGAGCCACTTCTTCTCTGTAATTGTCGTGGGAAAAGTGGCTCTGGGGAGCAGGAGGTTTTGAGGAGAGCCCCCCAAACTGCTGTGCAGCTTCAGGGCACTGTCCCACACGAAAATCCACAAGGCCAAAAAAAAATTGGACTAGGGGGTCCAATTCCTGAGGCACCCAAAGCCAAACCTAACTTCACACCACATAATCTCTACAGGACCCAAATGCACTACATCCCTCTATCTACTCTATGAACCCTGCAAGCCTGGAACCAATATAAACCCAGTTGCCAAAGTCACTGCCACACAAAACACAATCTGGTCAAGGTCTGCAGCAAACCCAGATGCCAGCTCTCCACCCCTGCCCCAAACAACACGGGGAGAGCTGGCCAAGCACAACAAACCTGCTGGTTCTGGGTCCCCCACCCAGGTGCCAGCTTCCCTACCACAGAACACACAATCTACAGATGCCAGCTCTCCAGCCCTGCCCCAAACAACATGGGGAGAGCTGGCCAAGCACAACAAGCCTGCTGGTTCTGGGTCTCTCACCCAGGTGCCAGCTTCCCCCCCCAAAAAAAAAAACAGGAAAAGGGACAACAGAACAAGGCCAAGAAACTCAACTGTTAAAAGGTGGCCTTTTAAACAATGAAAATTAGGCCAAACAGCACCCCCCCCCAAGAACCAGAAGAGAAAAGGAACAACAGCAGCACAACACAGCAGCAACAAATCAAACACAATCCTTTTAAAAGAGTAAAAATCTTAACTTTTAACAATACAGGAACTTTACCAACCCCTCCCCCCCAAAAAACCCCTTCACTCTAACCCCAAGAAATCCAAGCCACCCAAATCAAGAAAAGTAAAAGGACACTGCACTTTTAAAAGTCCTCTCACTAAAGTAAGATATGGGCAAATTGGCAAACCCCCCCCCACCCCAGGCCCCCACCCCCAGCAGAACCCCCTAACCCCAAATAAGCTACCCAGTACTCACACACCCAAATCTGGATAAGTAAAGGGACTCTGAATCTTAAAAAGTCCTTTTACTAACTAAAATAAAAACAAGCACCCCGACTGTCTTACCTTAGACATCTTCTCTTCTCAAGGCAGGTCAGGAAAGGCTGAGAGAGAGCAGCAGCAGCTGAGGCCAAGGGCCAGCGCAGCACAATCTCTCTCTCACACCAACACAAAACACAACAGCAATGGAATGGAGTCCAGCCAGGCAGACTCTGACCCTACACAAAGCAGTTTCAAAAAATAGTACTGCTCTGTGATTGGCCAGAGAACACTATTTACTTGGATACCTAAGTAAACAAAAGAACAACAATGTAGCTGATGGCTGAGGGATTAGCCCAGCCATCAGCTACACAAAAGCCCTTCAAAGCATGCATTTGCAATGCATTTTGCAAATGCATGCTTTGGATTGGCTGCTGGGGCTTCTGTCCCCCTCCCTCCCTGATCCCAGGGAGGCTTTGGGAGAGGTGGGAAAAGGCTTCCAAAGGCGGGAAAGGAAGCAAGCAGCTCCCCTGAGGCTGCAGAAGCTCCTTTCCCACCTTTTCTATTGACTTCCGTATACTTCCGAATATCTATACGGAAGTATACGGGGAGCCATATACAGCTCCCGTTTAATGGCCTGAATATGGAATCGGAAGTATACGGTGCCGTATACTTCCGAATCAGGGGTGATTCGGTGGTCTATGCGGTTCGGCCGAACCGAATGCACACCCCTACTCTGAATGTCAGAGTCTCAGAGCGGTCACAATCTTCCCTACCTTCCCCCACACACACAACAGACACCCTGTGAGGTAGGTGGGGCTGAGAGAGCTTTCACAGCAGCTGCCCTTTCAAGGAAAACTCCTGAGAAAGCTATGGCTGACCCAAGGCCATTCCAGCAGGTGCAAGTGGGGAAGTGGGGAATCAAACCTGGTTCTCCCAGATAAGAGTCTGTGCACTTAACCACTACACCAAACTGGCTCCTGCTGGTGATCCCTGGTCCCAAAGATGTCTGGCTGTCCTCAACCAGGACCAGGGCCTTTTCAGTCCAGGCCTCAACCTGAGGGATCTAATGCACTTCTGCAGGGTTTGTAAGACAGAGATGCTCCATCAGGCTTATGGTTGAGGACAGCAACGGTTTCCACTCTAGTTGGCTCCCTCTCCTCCTCCCCAGGTTGCTCTGTTCCCTGCCCACCCCCCACCTGCAAGGTGGCTGCAGTCTGAAATTAGAAATTTGAAAGAAATTTTGCCATTGACCTTTTAGAAATTTAGTATTAATACTGATTTGTGAGTGATTTTATTATTTTATTTTTATGAAATGATTTACATCACCCAGAGCCCTACAGTAGCAGGGATTGCGCATCCATAAATTTAACATAATCAATCAATAGTGCTATTGTTACTCTCCTGACTCCAAAACTAGTGGAGGAAATAGTGGAGGATGGACAGTGGAGCTTCAGACAAGGCAAGAGAAAGTGGTAGACAGAATACGAGGTGGCTGAAGGGAACGGAGAAGGGGGAGAGTCGATGTTGTGTCACAGGTAGAATACTGGAACTGTTCTGGGTTCCAATCCCCACTCAGCCTGAAGCTTGTTGAGTGATTTTGGGCTAGTAACATTTCTCACCCTAACCCACTTCATGGTTTTTGTTAAGATGAAATAGGATAATCCCATGCAGTGCCACTCTTGAGTTACTTTGGAAAAAAGTTAATAAAATACACTTTTATTTGCAAAGCCAGAACAGTAAGATCTGACTGTTCTAACTAAATTCCCAGGTCCAGTGGTAAGAAAGACAAGGTGATTAAAACAAAACAAAACATGCATCTCTCAGCATTTATCCAGTCCCAGGAGATCATTATCTGGTGACAATCTCCCTTACATATAGCTAGAGAAATCTGTCATCTGTGTATTATGTATATGTGCACTTATCCTGTAAAAGACAAGCCACTGGCTCATACCTGATTAGCATGAATGCTAATTGCCCTGTTGAAACACACTCAGCATCTGATTGTCTATTAATAGCCTGTTATTAGCTTTGACCCTCCTACCTAGCATTAGCTTGACGTTTAACACATGTTATTCTGATACTAGGCTGCCTGACCACTGTGAAATTTGTGACCCACCCACCCACTGACATATGTCTTTCTGGAAGTGGTTTTGGTGATCAAGTATTAGGAAGAACTGCAAACTTTCTCGGGATGGGGCAGTTTAGACATATAGGAAATAAAATAAATGGAATGACTGCACAATAACTTCTGAGCAGCTGATCCTATCTGTGGCTGGTAGATGTTGTAGTATAAGCCAAGACTGGATTGAGGAAGAATCGCACTGCTACAGGACCAACCCTAAATCAGACTTTTCCCTGCAGCCGCTGTGGCCGGACCTGCCTGTCCCACATTGGTCTTGTCAGCCACCAGCGAGCCTGCAGCAAACGTGGACTATTGCACCCTTCTTAAATCTTCGTTCGCGAAGCCAAGCCGAGAGAGAGGACTACTGTATGCAGAGTTGCATATGAATCGAAGTATTCCAGTTGGATTCTGCTACTTTTGAGGTTCCCTCTAGTGCCCTCCTTTCCATGGACTGCCCCCATGTATTTTGGCATCATGTGCTACAGACCACTGAGAAACCCACACTTCTGTCCATTCCTTCCTTGCCATTTTCCAAACACTGGTACCAGTGACCAGTGTTCCCACCAAGCTGAGTTGGTGTGAGCTAGCCCACAGTTTTTTTAGCCTCTGGCTCACACATTTTTGTATTAGCTCAGGAAAAATGGCCCCAGAGCAAACTAATCTATTCAGTAGCTCATATCTGTAATGCTAACAGCTCACAAAGTAGAATTTTTACTCACAAGACTCCACAGCTTAGAGGAACATTGCCAGGGACTGCTGCTGGGCCAATAGGCAGGGCCAAGAGTGAAGACGTCCCTCTGCTTTAGTGCTGAATGTCCTGTGCATAATATTGTGCGCTGTATATAGGTGTGAACACTTAATCTGGCTCCTTGAAAAAGTTAAAACAGCATTGTAAACTACATCAAACAGATGTGCGAGTATCTCTCCAATAACTCTCCGATATCAGTCTGTACATAAGTTTTTTTTCTTGTTCTTAGTGTAGGTGCAAAGCTACTGTTTAATACTACTTGGAGCTATTTGTAGCTCTGCAGGGGACAAAAATCCTTCAGATTTGAAGGAAATGTGTTAAACTGTTCAGAAACTATATATTGTGTAAATTGTTTCATTTTCATGAGGAACCCTTGCATAATCAAATGGAATGTGGGTGAATTAATTTGAAAAAACAGCCTTAGAAGCTGAGATGAAAATGTATTACAATTGGTTGTGCTCTAATGACCAACTTAGTGCCACTAAAAGATGCTGAAATATGAATATCCAAAGTTCTAAATAGTAATAACTAGCATTCAGGTTACTCCACCATCAACCTTAAAAGTAGGAACAGGAGTAAGAGAATCAAATGCTGACCTATACAGGGCAAGAAGTTTTGCCTGACTTAGGGTGGTTATCAGCCCAAAGGACTTGCCATCACTACAGTTATTTCACAGGATTTTTTTGACTACAGTAGCATCTCTAAGGCAAGACAAAAACTCCCCATCAGGGACTGTTGCAATGATTAATGTCATGAGCATCCCAGAGCAGAGATGCCTTGCTCAAGTGGGATATGAAGTCCCTTCTTATTATTTCTTTATTATATTAAACTTCTGAATCACCCAGTCCCTGCTGTTACAGGGCTCTGAGCAATATACAGCATAATAAAACCATTAAAAAATTAAGAACAAGTAGATAAAAATTTCTACAGCAATCACGCATCAAAACACTAATCACAGAGTCAGCCTCATGGGTGTGTGTGTGTGTGGGGGGGACATTCTGAGGGAAAGGAGAATATGGGAGGGTGCCAGCCAGTCTGAGGGAAAGGAGAATATGGGAGGGTGCCAGCCAGATGAAAACTGTCACTGCCATCCACCAAAAGCATAGTGAAACAGAGAGTTCCAGCAGGTTGGGGCCATGGCTGAAAAAGCCCTGGAACCAGTTGAGGACAGTCGGGTATGTTTCGGGCTAGAGATCACCAGCAGGTTACTATCTTGGGAGCATAACGCTGTCCTGGGGACATATGAGAGGAGGCAGTCCTTCAGATACATTGGTCCCTGATCACTCAAGGTCTTAAAGGTTAACACCAAAACCTTGAACTTGATCTGATACTTCTCTGGAAGCCAGTGTAGCTGGCACATCACAGGTTGTATATGTACCATCTGTGACATTCTTGCCAGGACTTGTGCTGCTGCATTCTGGACCAACTGGAGCATCCAGGTCAGTCTCAAGGACAGGCTAGCATAAAGCAAGTTACAGCAGTCTAACCTGGACTAGCAATCCCTCAAGAAGGCAGCTTTTGACTAAGTGGTGTGTAAGGCTCTCACTCTCTCTCCTTCTAGACTTAAAGCTCAGCTACTTATTACAATGAAATTCCACAGCTGAATCTCCCAAATCACTCTGCTTAAAAGCAAATGTTTAGGAGGAGAGGATGAGGATTACAGCTATGACGCTGTGGAAGTGGAATTAATTTTCCCCAAACAATTTATCTAATTGAAATTGCCATTCATGGCACTGCTTTTTAGCCTCAGTGTGTGAAAAGAACAGGAAAACTGAGTACTTCTTTTCTCCTCTACTTCTGAGCAGGGGATGATGTGTGAGATAAGAAATAACAAACCACCCCACATCAGTACAGCTCCTATCCATGCTATCCTTCTGCATGGCTGTTTTTCAGAGCCAAAACACATTTGGAAATCCAGTCATGTAACTCCAGTGTCATGTGTAGTTCTGGAAGCCACACATGAAACAAGCCTTCCAGCATTTTTTATGGGATCTGAAAGGGAGAAATCACTGCTCCATAACACAGCCTCAAATGAAACACAGCTGTAGTCTAGAAGTTTGCAAAAACAGCAAAGAGCTAGTGACTGATGCCCATCATTCCCTATCTTTTTTAGAGCAGAGAGAGTAGACGGATATTCAGAGGAAGCCTGTGGTGGCAGACCGACAATGGATGGTTTGATTCAGTAGAAGGCAGGTTCAAGTGTTCCTGGACAAGACTACTATATAAAATTATTCTGTATCTGCCATAAACTCATAGACTGTTAAAAAAAATGCAATCAGAACTAATTATGCAAATGAAATAAATTCCCCTTGATTTCTTCAACTAATCTGAGAATTCTGAAGTATTGATTATAGGTTAGAAAGCTTTTTATATTTTAGAATTTCACTTGTATCATAGAAATTACCAATGTAAGCGCCTCTGTAATTTACTACTTTAAAATTATACCCTTCTGTCTCAAATAATTTTCCTTTATTCAATAGAATTTTATGGCACTGGAAGCATTCCAAAAGTGCACATTATATTCCTATGACTCTATAAATGTTTGATATGTTTTCTAATCAATAGAGCATGCATGACTTTGTGCTAAAGTTAGGAACCCCTGAGCTGTATTTTCTGAAGTGTAATGTCACTGGTTCAAATTCTGTTCTCAATTACACAAGCATAAATCTAGGTCAGAATTAGGCCACATGTGTATCAAGCTAAAAGAACATTGAAACAGTGTACAACTTAATTTCTTTCTTCCCCACCCACCTTACATTAAAACAAAACAACATTGGATCTTAAGTACTGCGGTATATTTGACATATGCCCCAGATTGTTTCCTGTGATTGCTTTAACTAATATATCTTAATTCAATGATCACTACTCCAATCAATATTTGGATACTAAATCAAAATACAGTTGTTTTGTTTACGCTTAAATGCATCATCGCACTCACTCTCTCACACACACTCACTACCTCAGGTGTTAATTCACTAATTACAGGCTTCCTTGCTATTTTGATTGGTTCTCCTCAAACCCTCATGGACACAAGAGGGAGGGGCATGAATTTAGCAATCCCTGCTCACCTGTTGCTAAGTGACAGTCTTATAATAATAACAGGCAGAAATATTAACACTCTGGGCAGATGGATGAAATCAGGATAAACTGGTATAACTTGAATATACTTTGAAACCCAAAGCTCTACAACTGCATAAATGGATTCATTTCTGATTTGTGCTAGTCAGTTTGTCCTTGATAGTTAGACACAAAAGGGAAACAGGTTTCCTTCATCAAAGTTTAAATATCTCATGCAAACAGATGGCAAGAAAGCAAACATCAGCCAAAAGTGCAAAACTGTACACTAGTGTACATTCAAGACAAGGTTCAGACAGTCGTCCAGCAACTCAAGCAATCCACCCAAAAGAAATGGGATACTTAAATGAAGTGAACAGAACCAGGCCTGTTTAAGTGACTTGTATCTCACACAGCAAAGGGGGCACTGGATGCATTTGCTTTATTATGTCATGCACTGCGCATCTACTCCTTTTCAGGACTTCTCCCTTAATTCCCTGCAGCTCTCTGCAAGAACCCCCCTCCTCCCCCAACGCACACTTAGGGAGGCAGTCAAAAGCAGCAGACACAACCACCACAAGCCTCAGAAAGCTTTCTAAAAGCCCCCGTGTGGCATCTTGCTATATTTCTATGTTGCCTTCGTCTCTGAGTTAGGGATTTAAGACTCCCCTGGAAGTTAAAGCCCTTCCCAATGTACACACAAGCAACTCTGGCCCACGGTTATCCTTGTCATGTGAAAGTGAAACGTACCAAATATATCCTCCGTTACTTCCCAGCTATTCTTTTGGCAGTCTCTGTACATTATCCTCTCGTGCCCAATGACCCGAAGTGGGGAGAGAGGAAGGGAGGGAAGCGCGGGCTAGAGCAAAAAGCAACCCTGCCTTCTACCATCATGGTGCAACGAGCATGTATTCTTAGAATCCACTGGCCACTTTCCAGAGCCATTACTAGACCTCCTGGTCAAGGTGCAATCAACATCGAGATAAAACTGACACTCTGGGAAGGGGGCGGCGGCTTTATTTCCTGGTTTCCTTAAGGACACAGGACTGTACCAGGGCTCTCCACGGACCCTCTGGGTTCAGTTAAGCACTCTCTCTCTCTCTCTCCTTCTTTGCCCCCCCTCTCCGCCTCCCCCCTCTCCCCGCCCTGCAAGCTCCAAATATCAGAAAAGTCATCCTAGATCTCTTTTCTTTCAGGAACTTAAACTTCACTACTCGAGAGACGGACACTGAATGAGGTGCTACTGCAGCAGCTCAAAGGCCACTTCAAGTCTTGCATGGGCGAAAAACACAGAAGGAGAGAGGCAATCCAGCCGTTCCCCCACTCCGCCTTCGAAACATGACAAGGCACAGAAGGCATTGTGCAAAGCATAACCGCAGCGCCCGGCCACATTTCGTGCCGTGCAGAGTCCCTGGGAAGGACCGGGGTGCCAATCACTTACACGGTCGCTTCCAGCGGCGGCGGCGGCAACGGCAGTAGCAATATGTCTCCCTGTGTCTCACTCCTCTCTCAGCTCAGCCGCTGTGTGAACTGGAACAAGTAAGCAGTGTGTGTATAGAGTCCCACAATGCACAGCGAAGCGCTCGTCACATCCCCTCCTTCTCGGTGCCCGGACCTGCAGTTTGTCACACACTCACCGCTGAGGTGGCGGGGCGTGGAGCGGAGCCTGCAAGCCCCTTCGCTCCCACGGCCTTCGGGAGACGGTTCCCTCGCCTGGCTAAATGCCTCCCCCAAACTGGTGTTTTTTTGTTTTTTTTTAACATGTCCATGTCTCTTCCGCCTCCTACTGCCCACAGGCAAAGCACAGCCAGTCATCCCTCGCTGCTTCTCTGTTCAGACTGCAGCAGCAGCAAACAATGCGGCTGAGCCGTCCCTCTGCTATAGCTCAACCACCAGCTCCTGCTGTCTTGTGCCAGACTGGTGCTCACATGAGGGATGGTAGGTAGTGCCTTTGCTGAATCGGTCCTCGAGCATTACGACTCCAGGGACCTCAAGGGCGGGATGGCTTTATGTAAGTGAACACAGAACTGTGCCTGCCTGCGCTACTCTCAGACCCCCTTGCCCCGGCAAAATAAAACAAGGAGTCCAGTGGCATCTTAAAGATGTAGCTATTCTAGCGTAAGCTTTCCTGAGTTAGAGTCATCAAATGCACTTTAACACAAGGCAATGCTTCACTCAAGGCACCTCCTAAGTCACTTAAAGTAAATGGATTTAGAAAGGTTTAACCCTGTTTAGGGTCGTACTGTTTGCCACCTAACCTTGGCTGCGTAGCCTGTTGAATGGCAGCAATGTTGAGCAGATAAGCAGACAATGTTTTTCATCACACAAAACCCCTTCGTGGCCATCCCCCACTGCTCTTATTTTTTATACACATTTTCTTGCCAATGCAAGAGTTACAAGATCAGTGCATCCACATCTGATGTCTGTTCATGTAATGAGAGGAATATTTTATTTAACTTTACCACCACCACTATTGGAAATTCAGTGTGCTAAGGCCATGGTAAAATTTGCCTCCTTCTGTGGATGGACACTACAGAACACCACATGTCTTCATGACTGTATCTGACCCCAATCTGATTGTCGCAACCTCTGATACAGGCTGCTCTCTTTTCATCTTGTTTTATATCACTTTGCCAATAACAAGTTCCATAGGCTGGAGAGTTGTGTATCCCACCTAACCCACCTCACTGCTGACACTCCCCTGTTAAGTTGCTATAATCAGGTCTACGGTTAACTTTAGGTGAGTGTTTCTTTCACAAACACAGGATTCTTTTATTCTGTACCAGTAAGCACATCAGCTACAAATCAAGACTCCTTTCCTCTGGGACCTACAGACAGGGACGGCCCTCCTGCTAGGCAAACTAGGTGGTTGCCTAGGGTGCCGGGAGGGTGGGGGCGGCAAATTGGGCTCCCCCACCCCCCTCCCAGTGCTCTAGCAAGCACCTAGTTTGCCTGCCTCCCCTGCCCCCCGCTGCTACCACTGCCTGCCACCATCGCTGCCTGCCCCTCCATTCCCTTCATCTCCCACCCGCGGCTCTGTGCCCCCACACCTCCTCCCCCACTGTGGCTCTGCACTCCCCTGCACCTCCCCCCTCCCAGCCGCATCTCCTCCTCCCTCCCTTCGGCGTTTGGACCCTTTTCCACCCCGTCTCATTTTCAATGCTGGAATGGCTCTGGCGCCACGTTCTGGCGCTTTAAAGCCCCCCCTCCCCGGCTGAACACTCGAAACGCAGCTAAAACCGTCACAGGGGTGGGGTGCGCTCATCGGCTCTCAGGAAGAGCGTCCTGAAAGGGTGACTCCCGCTGCTACTGACTGCTCCCCTCCCCACTTCCTGGATGGGAGAGAGGGGTCAGTAGCAGTGGGGGTCACCCTTTCAGGATGCTCTTCCTGAGAGGCGATGATCACACCCCACCCCAGCGGCGCGGTTTTAGCCGCATTTCGAGTGTTTGGCCGGGGAGGGGGGTCTTTAAAGAGTCGGAACATGGTGCTAGAGCCGGTTTCGGCGTTGAAAATGACACGGGGGGAAGGGTCCGAAGGGAGGGAGGAGGAGGCACAGTGTGGGGGGAGGGATGCGCAGAGCGGGGAGGAGTGGGGGTGCTCGGGGGGGGGGGTGCCAGGCAGCGAGTCTGCCTAGGGTGCCATGGGGCGTCGGGCCGCCCCTGCCTACAGAGTGTGTAATAGGTCATACAGGTTGAGGATGATAAAGAAGGCACATATATAACAAAACATTCATTTACGTATTTTGTAAGCATAACCTGTAGTGCCTCCCCATTCTAGTCTCATAGCTGATACAGTTACCAGAACTGGGAGGTGTGGTATACTTAACGGTTACAATGTGGGTTCTTTCTGTAGTCAGATGAGCTGTTTGATCTGATGCCATTATTGTTACACTGTAGATTTAAGAATCATGTTCAAACAGCATCATCAGTACCCCGTTCCCCAGTCATCACCCCTCCCCCCAGTCTCACCCCTTCTCGATTGTAAGTTTTCCAATACTGGGGAAAATCAAGAGTTTATAGGTATAAGTGTTTCTCTCCACATTTCCAGATGTCTGGACTCCTCTATTTTGAAGACAAACTGTTTGTGAAGTCTGAACCTTCCCTTCTGTTTTTGCCCCCTCTTTTGAAGCAGTTAGTGATGTGCACATCATTAAATCTTCACACAAGGGTTTGAATCACCACTTGCACACTTCAGTGCAATATTTTGTGGTGATAAGGAGCCCACTGGGGGATGGAATTGTTTTAGAGCAACAAATTCAAGAAAAAACTACCCCTTTTGCCATTGAAGACAGAGGTCCTGTACCTGAGCTAGGAGGGGAGAACTGAGTCAGGAATCAGGCTGCCCACCTTGGATGGTGCATTGCTTGTGCCAGCCCAGCAGGTGAGGAGCCTTGGTATGCTCTCTGATGCCTCTCTTTCTATGGAGGTCCAGGTAAACACAGGTGCCAGGTCTGCCTTTTATCATCTCAGGCAACTGGTCCCATATCTTTTCCCCCAAGACCTGGCTACAGTGACCCATGCAATGATCACTTCCAGTCTTGATTACTGTAACTTGCTTTATGCAGGTTTGCCCTTGCAATTGATGCGGAAACCCCAGCTGGTGCAAAATGCAGTGGCGCTCCTGCTGTGTTGGCTATGTGAGGACCCGTTCAGCTAGCCCAAAGCCAATTGCACTGGCTACCAATTGAATACTGGATCCACTTCAAGGTTCTGGTATTGACCTTCAAAGACTAGTTCAGCCTGGGACCAACATACCTGAGGGACTGCTTCTCTCCATATATGCCCTGGAGAGCCTTGCATTCTGCTGACCAAGATCTGCTGGTTGTTCCCTTTCCAGCCTGAGGAATGTCAGCTTAGCTTCAACCAGGACTTTTTCTGCCCTGGCCCCAACCTGGGAGAATATGCTCCCAAGTGAGATCAGGACCCTTTGGGACCTTCTACCATTCCACAGGGCCTGTAGAATGCAGCTGTTCCACCAGGCCTTTGGCCGAGGCAGAAGATGTCCAATAAAAAAGTCAGCCTCCCCTGTTGAAAACACCATTTTTAGATGCCCTGGACTGAACAAACATCAGCATCCAAAGGTACCAGTTTCTGAAGATTGTGTGCACAACAAATAGTGCAATCATTTTTAATTTTTAATGTAATGTATTTTAATTATTTATTTATCATTTATGTTTGCTGAATGGCCTAATTATTTTCTGTGATTCATCCTGAGCCCACTTGCAGGGAGGGAGGAATACAAATCTGAAAAATAAATTTCTTCGGGTGGAATGGCACTGGAAATAGTCCCTATTTAGGCTTTCATATCAGTAGCCAGGATTCCATCCCTGGAACTTTACTCCAAGCCACTTCATAATATTGCTCGACTTTATGGAGACAGAAAAAGCTTTATGGAGTACTTTATGGAGAGAGAAAAAAGCTGCAGGATGCAGACAGACAGTGCCACAGAAATATATAGAGCCTTATGAGATGAGTGGGAAAGGGAATAATATCAGGCAGGAAAGGGAGTGATTTCTGGTGGAAAAATACAGTTGTATAAGAACTAGGCCTGTAGCCAGAAAAATTTGGGTGGAGGGGCCCCAGAGATTTAAAAAAATTGGTGGTGGGGGGCTGCAGGGGCTTGGCTGCTTCTTACCAGTTCTGCTTTTGACCTCACCCCAGAAAAGGGTCACTTCCCCCTACTACTCATGAGATAGCCCCTGCCCACCAAAGCAGCTTGCAGCAGGCCAACCGTGTGTGTGTGTGGGGGGGGGGAATGCTGTCAGGGCACCACTCAGGCTCACCCCTCCCCTTCCCCGGCTGTCTCTCCCTCTCTTTTTCTTGCTGTTACTCTCTTTCTCTATCCTGCTTTCTCGTTGTCACTCTTGCTTACTCTCTTGCTCTTCCCTCACTCTCTCTCCCCCCCTCTCATACTCGCTCTCTTGCTGTTGCCCTCTCTCCCCCTAGATGTCACTCCTTTCTTCTCTCTCTCCTTCCCTTTCCTCTGGTCTGGTGGTGCAGAAACCTGAAGCTTTGCGGCTGGTCAGTTTCACTCCCCTGAACTCCCCCCCTCCACCCAGGGCTAGTGCTGGGATTTTTGTTGCCCCCAGCACTGGCCCAAATCAGACTCCATTTGCACAGAGGGAGGGCTCCTCTTGAGGAGGATGACACTGGAAATAGGCACTTGAGGAGCCCTCTGTGCAAATGCTGCCACCGCTGGGTTTTCCTGCAGTGCGGGAAAGGCCAGTGGGGTCAAATGGCCACATTTGCATGGAGGGCTCCTCTTGAGGAGCCCTCCCTTCTGTGAAAGAGGCCTTGGGCAAGCTGATCAAACACATGGGAGCCCCAACCAGCCGAGGGAAGACCTCCCATTGCCCCTCTCTCGCTGCCGCAACCCCCTCCCCCTTTGAAATCCCATGTGAGTTCCCCTCAACGGCAGCAAAATTTGCTCAATTAGAGCAGTGGCAGCAAATTCTTTTACTTCAGCTTTAAGCTACAAGGCAGCTAGGAGGTAGTTACGAGGCAAACACTATGGAGATGAGGAGGAGAAGTAATGCACAGCGGTGAGCTTGACTGATTGGAGGGGCTACGTGGTTGGAGGGGGGGCTTGAAAAACCAGGCCATCCCCCCGCCTTCCCCGCATGGCTACGGGCCTGATAAGAACCAATGATCACAGTACACTACTTGGAGGAGGGATTGTGGAGCTGTCAAAAGGAGCCGGTGTTTTAAATACATACTTATGCACATGCATGAAAAATAAACAAAAAAGATGTTGCCCAACCAACTGCTCCATGGATACCATGCAGCAATAATCTGAACAGTTGACCATGGGATGAGCATGCAGAGCAGTGGGTTACGTTTGGATATTTAGACAAAATTATCCGGCACAAAAAAATAAGAATAAAATTAGAAGCACAGTCCAAATGTGCTAAGCCTGTTGTCTGACTGCAGCCCCAGTGGTTTTATTTTATCTTGTTTTATTAACTGTGGTTTTAATTGTACTTGTAAACGTTTTAAATTGAATTATATGAATTATTATGTTGTAAGCCGCCCTGAGACACCTCGGTGAGAAGGGCAGGATATAAGTCCATTAAATAAATAAATAAATAAATAAATAAATAAACCCTAAAGACAATAACTAGACAGTGTTAACTAAGGATGGGCCCAACCATGAATTATGATTCATTCACAAATCAGGCCAATTTGTGATTCATTCTGAACCAGTTTGTTTGTTCATGTCATGCCCAAACCGGAAACCCCCCCTTTTTCCTTGGTGCTTTGTTTGGGTCATTTTCCCAGATGGCCTGGTGCTGATTCAATCAATTCCTAGGCAACACTGGGGGGTGGACTTCTAGGAGCCCTCATAGCAACTCATAGCAGTTGTCCATAGCTTGATTGGTAGCTCTGGGAGCCACTCATTGAGCTCCCATTCTGTTCTAAGAGGGCAGACATCCTGACTCCTCTGCTTCTACTTTGCAGTACCATGAGAGAAGAGTTAGTTGTTGTAAGAGCTGGAGCTGAGCTTTCCTGGGGGCACCTGCTTTGGGAGACTATAACTTGTATATTCCAAATCTGATCTTCACCAAACTTGGAGGGCAGGTGGAGGAGAGTCTGTGAAGAACCCACTCAGAGGCTTTACTCAGGAGGCAACCACTTTAAATTTCTCCCCGGTCACCTTCCCTCAGTCCCTCAGTAACACTCCCAGAAATCCTGTCAGAACTATTAATAATTGGCACCAGACGGTTTTAAAGTTAAAAACCACAAAATATTTATTAAGGAACAAAAGGCAAGGGAGAGAGATGAAATAATATTGATTATGGCTGTTCAATATTCCCAAGGCAAATCAGATGGCAGCTGGTTGGCAGAATAAATTACTTACAGAGAATAGAATCTAATTAGACTGAGATAAAATATAACATTACTATGGCAGAATATCTTTAAAATAAACAATAAACCAGGCAGGTTTCAGAGTCCCACTAGACTTTACTTCACACAGGCTGTCTGTGCCTTCTGGGCACTCAGAATGCTGTTTCTTCAGATTAGCCCTAGCTTTGGCAGTGCCAATTCATATAAATAACAAACTTCAATCACTCTTTCCACACACACATAGAGAACTCCTGACTGGTGTCAGTATTCTCCCTCACAGACCCTTTCACACCAGCTATCTTCCAGGACTCGCACTCCTTAATACCAATGTGTCTCAGCCACACAGCTAGTCCTCTGGTCTGAGTCTTGGGCAACCCTGCTGACCACCAGAATCCAGTTCTCCTCTCAGTGTGTATTTGTGTGATCTAGTTTGTACTTGGAGATTGCCTGATGCACTGGCAAAATCTCCCTCAGAGAGTTCCAAACCACTGAAAACTCCCTCTTCCAGACAAAGTCCACTCAGCTCTGTCTCCCACAAGGAGCTCAGCCTCTCTGGCTGCTCTCAGCCCCTCGTCCAGTTGGTTTTACAACTGTCCGGCCTAAGCCCACTATCTTCACTTCAGGCTGCTATAGTGAAGACTTCACTCGAAGTCCCCCTGGCTCCGACCAAAAATCCTGAGGTGATTTTTTGCTGAGCAAACCTCCAAAGGATACTTTTCCGTTGCTTGGGCAACATTCCAGCCAATTGCTGCAAGCCTGTTCCTGAGTCCATCACAGAGCCTTCTGAAGACTCCTGGTGAGTTTTATACCTTTCAAACCAAACAAGCCAATGAACCATGAACTGATTCAAGCAACCATACAAATAATGAAATGAAATGAATCTCCGGTTTCAATGATCACACAAAGCACAAACAAACACAAACCATCATTTTCATATTCTGTGACCATCCCTAGCTTTAACTATTAATTGTGTCTATCAAGGAACAACATCTGAACCATGCCTGTCTACAACCATACACTATAGTAGTTAATGGACTAGTCCTGGATACATCCTATTTTTATCTCTCCAAAACTCAACTCCCTGGTTTGTCTGTTGGTTGTTGACAGTTAAACTCCCTTCAGTTTCCCCAGCCCCACTTAAGCATTCCATTCAGGGTGGAATCTTCTTCTGTCCATCACACTGATAGATATGGGTATCCATCCAGCACATATTTAACAATATCATATAATACCATCAGATCTAGATTTTTTTTATTTACAGCAAAAGCCAACATCTTAAACAAAAGGGATAACTATACATATCCATAAGAACTATCTGTAAAACATGATAAAGGTATTATAACATTATTAAAATTGAAAAATATACAGAAATGGCCATTAAAACAGATGTACTCCGGCATTTTAGGCTACTAGCAATTTTCTTGTCCGGCGAACCAACCAAATTTAGCTATTTTAAGAGTAACTGCAGGATATTTGCCCTCCAGGAACTCTTTAAGTTGGCATATTTTTGACTGTTAGTAGGGGGAGTAATCATCAGATCTAGAAGTGGAAGTTAAGGTACTTTAATGGGTTTAGTATGAGCCTGCTTGGACAGATACAGTAGAATGGCAGGGGATTATCTGAATGGGTGTCTGGAGGCCCCAGTGGGTTTGTACTGATTTCAATCCAATAACATGATTGACTTAAGATGACAGTAAAATTTCACACCATGTGTTTTTCTTTTTATTCATGTGTCTTCAGAGCAGAAAGAACAGTGATTTTGTTACGCTGATCGAAGGCAATTTTCTAGTAACTTTAAATTGTTGCAGATTCAGTACATTTCTAGCAGCCATCCATAACTCTGCACTATGGAAGAAGACGCCTCAGTTGAGGATTTACTTTGTAGCAGATAAGGAAAGGAATTCTGTTGTATGCTACAAGGTGTCTTCCTTTCATAAGACTTTAGGAGATGTAGAAAGATGTATGCCCTTCTTATTAGCCTGTTAAGAGTGGAAAGAAGAAGGGAAGCAAACACAGTTACAAAGGTAAACTAAGAGCTAAAAATGCATCCCCTTGGGTGAGTTAATTTTAGATTCAATTTTTTTTGTCCCTTTATGATCATAATTATGCATGCTCCCTGTTTTTTTATTCTGTTCCATTTCTATGGTTTTCAGATCCTCTGAAATTGTACCCCTCAGCTACAGAATCCTACTTGCCAGATTTCAGGAAGATTGGTCTCCATTTCATAGGCAATTAACAATGCTAATCCTAAACAATGTTACATCCTTCACAGTCCATTTTATTAAATGGGTTTAGAAGGGTGTGACTGTTTAGGATGGTCTCACAATTTGTTCAGTGGCACAGTGGACAGAAGCAGGCTTTTGACCACTCAAGGAGATCTTCATGTATGAGTCTATGGATGTATACAATGCTGTGCCTTTCCTTTTTGTACTCCAGTATTTTAATCATTTTTCTTCCACCAAAGGCTTCAAAACTGGAGACCAATCTAGGATAAAAATGCTTGGCTTGTATTTAAAGACAGACTTCCCTGCCTCCATTTTCGTTATATATGAATGGGAAGTTGTTTGTATTTTGTCTCAGTGAAGGCTAAAAAGAGCTGTAGATGACACTTTCACTTAGGGAAATAGTACAGCTGCTTTTAAATGAAATTAAAGTTGTTGAGAAATCAGAGGGTCATCCTTATTTCACCTTGTTTGACCTTGGTCGGTCTGTCTCTAGTCTGCCTTTATCTTCATTAGCTACATACATCTTAAGATGTCTGTGAATCAACGAAGGGAGAGTCCATGGAGGGAATTGTGGGGGAGGGGAAATCAAGGGAATCAAGGGGGCTGTGAATCGAAGATGATGATGATGATGATGATGATGATGATGATGATGATGATGATATTGGATGATATTGATTTAAAATCAAAAAGGTGGCAGAGCAGTTTTTAAACTAAATCTTGGGGGAAAGCCGACAGGAGATGAAATGTCTCTGGTTCAGGAGGACTCGTCTCAAAGAGATGAAGGGTTAGCTGCTATTTTTCTACCGGGTAACGGACCGGAGTTGTCCACTGTGAAGGTGACAAACAATATGGACTGTCTGCCAGTGTCTCGAGGCGGCAGGAGGAAGGTGGCGGGCCTAGCTCGCCTGGGAAATTATAGATGTTTGTATGCAAATGCTAGAAGTGTTCAAAGTAAAATTGGTGAATTGGAATGTTTAGTGTTGGGAGAAAACATAGACATTGTGGGAATTTCAGAAACTTGGTGGAATGAGGAGAATCAGTGGGACACGGTGATTCCTGGATATAAGCTATATCGGAAGGATAGGGAGGGAAGGGTTGGAGGTGGGGTGGCTCTGTATGTCAGAGAGGATATACGGTCCAGTAAGGCTGAGATCAGAGAATTAGATTCACTTTTAGAAATGCTTTGGGTTGAAATAGAGGGCCCAAAAGGAAATTTAACTATGGGAGTTTGTTATCGCCCACCAAATCAAAAGAGAGAGGACGATTATAATATGATGGAAGGCTTAAAGATAGTGGCTAAACGTAAAAACTGTGTTGTAATAGGTGATTTTAACTACCCGCAGATTGATTGGGTCAATATGTGTTCTGGTCGAGAGAAAGAGATTGAGTTTCTTGATGCTCTCAATGACTGTGCTATGGAGCAGATGGTCTCAGAACCTACCAGGGGTGGTGCGATCCTGGATTTGGTCCTAAGTAATGCCCAAGACTTGGTGAGAGATGTAAAAGTGATTGCGCCGCTTGGGAGCAGTGACCATAATGTTATTGATTTCACCGTTTGTATAAATAGGGAGTTGTCCAAAAAGACCACCACAACCACGTTTAACTTTAAAAGGGGTAAATACACTGAGATGAGGAGGCATGTGAGGAAGAAACTGAAAGGAAAGGTACATACAGTCAAAACCCTTGGGGAAGCTTGGACGCTATTTAAAACTATAATCCTAGAAGCTCAGATAAAATACATACCACAAGTTAGGAAAGGCACAAACAGGCATAAGAAAAGGCCTGCGTGGTTAACAAACAAAGTAATGGAAGCTGTAAAAGGTAAGAAGGACTCCTTTAAGCGGTGGAAAACCAGTCCAAGTGAGATTAGTAAAAGGGAACACAGGCTGTGGTAAATCAAATGCAAGACTGTGATCAGGCAGGCAAAAAGGGACTATGAGGAGCATATTGCAAAAAACATAAAGACCAACAATAAAAATTTCTTCAAATATATTAGAAGTAGGAAACCAGCCAGGGAGGCAGTGGGGCCCTTGGATGACCATGGGGTAAAAGGATTACTGAAGGAGGATAGGGAAATGGCTGAGAAGCTAAATGAATTTTTTGCCTCCGTCTTCACTGTAGAAGACGAGAACTTTTTGCCTGCCCCAGAACCACTAATTTTGGAAGGGGTGTTGAAAGACCTGAGTCAGATTGAGGTGACAAATGAGGAGGTCCTACAACTGATAGACAAATTAAAAACTAATAAGTCACCGGGTCCGGATGGCATACATCCGAGAGTTCTGAAGGAACTCAAAGTTGAACTTGTGGATCTTCTAACAAAAATCTGTAATCTTTCATTGAAATCTGCCTCCATTCCTGAGGACTGGAAGGTAGCAAATGTCACCCCCATCTTTAAAAAAGGTTCCAGAGGAGATCCGGGAAATTACAGGCCAGTCAGTCTGACTTCAATACCGGGAAAGTTGGTAGAAACCATTATCAAGGACAGAATGAGTAGGCACATTGATGAACACGGGTTATTGAGGAAGACTCAGCATGGGTTCTGCAAGGGAAGATCTTGCCTCACTAACCTGTTGCATTTCTTTGAGGGGGTGAACAAACATGTGGACAAAGGAGACCCGATAGATGTTGTTTACCTTGACTTCCAGAAAGCTTTTGATAAAGTTCCTCATCAAAGGCTCCTTAGAAAGCTTGAGAATCATGGAGTAAAAGGACAGGTCCTCTTGTGGATCAAAAACTGGCTGAGTAATAGGAAGCAGAGAGTGAGTATAAATGGGCAGTCTTCGCAGTGGAGGACGGTAAGCAGTGGGGTGCCACAGGGCTCGGTACTGGGTCCCATGCTCTTTAACTTGTTCATAAATGATTTAGAGTTGGGAGTGAGCAGTGAAGTGGCCAAGTTTGCGGATGACACTAAATTGTTCAGGGTGGTGAGAACCAGAGAGGATTGTGAGGAACTCCAAAGGGATCTGTTGAGGCTGGGTGAGTGGGCGTCAACGTGGCAGATGCGGTTCAATGTGGCCAAGTGCAAAGTAATGCACATTGGGGCTAAGAATCCCAGCTACAAATACAAGTTGATGGGGTGTGAACTGGCAGAGACTGCTCAAGAGAGAGATCTTGGGGTCATGATAGATAACTCACTGAAAGTGTCAAGACAGTGTGCGTTTGCAATAAAAAAGGCCAATGCCATGCTGGGAATTATTAGGAAGGGAATTGAAAACAAATCAGCCAGTATCATAATGCCCCTGTATAAATCGATGGTGCGGTCTTATTTGGAGTACTGTGTGCAGTTCTGGTCGCCGCACCTCAAAAAGGATATTATAGCTTTAGAGAAGGTGCAGAGAAGGGCAACTAGAATGATTAAAGGGCTGGAGCACTTTCCCTATGAAGAAAGGTTGAAACGCTTGGGACTCTTTAGCTTGGAGAAACGTCGACTGCGGGGTGACATGATAGAGGTTTACAAGATAATGCATGGGATGGAGAAAGTAGAGAAAGAAGTACTTTTCTCCCTTTCTCACAATACAAGAACTCGTGGGCATTCGATGAAATTGCTGAGCAGACAGGTTAAAACAGATAAAAGGAAGTACTTCTTCACCCAAAGGGTGATTAACATGTGGAATTCACTGCCACAGGAGGTGGTGGCGGCCACAAGTATGGCCACCTTCAAGAGGGGTTTAGATAAAAATATGGAGCAGAGGTCCATCACTGGCTATTAGCCACAGTGTATGTGTGTATATAACATTTTTTGCCACTGTGTGACACAGAGTGTTGGACTTGATGGGCCGTTGGCCTGATCCAACATGGCTTCTCTTATGTTCTTATGTTCTTATCCCGCCCTCCACTCCGAAGAGTCTCAGAGCGGCTCACAATCTCCTTTACCTTCCTCCCCCACAACAGACACCCTGTGAGGTAGATGATGATATTGGATTTATATCCCGCCCTCCACTCCCAAGAGTCTCAGAGTGGCTCACAATCTCCTTTACCTTCCTCCCCCACAACAGACACCCTGTGAGGTAGGTGGGGCTGGAGAGGGCTCTCACAGCAGCTGCCCTTTCAAGGACAACCTCTGCCAGAGCTATGGCTGACCCAAGGCCATGCTAGCAGGTGCAAGTGGAGGAGTGGGGAATCAAACCCAGTTCTCCCAGATAAGAGTCCGCACACTTCACCACTACACCAAACTGGCTCTCTCCCTCTCAAAGGAGGGAATCAACAAGATGAGGCTTCCCTCCAATCTACAGTACTGCTTGGCTGTATACAGTATGTAGGGCTGCCCAAACTGAGTTGGAAAATACCTGGAGAGTTGGTGTGTGGAGAGGGGCAGCCTGAGGAGGGCAAGATTGGGGCCAGGAATGACCTCATTGGGGTATAATGCCATAGAGTCCACCCTCTGAAGCAGCCATTTTCTCTAAGGGAACTGATATTGGTCACCTGGAGATCAATTGTAATAGCAGGAGTGCTCCAGGTACCAACTGGAGGTCAGCAACCCTAATTGTGTAACCAAACATTTGAGTCCTCTTGAATGTATTATTTGTGGCAACTTTTCATTTCATGTGCAAGTTCAAGAAGAAATTTAAACAATTCCATTTCTGATAAGACTAGTTATTATCTTGCTGTTTTGTAACCAAGGGTTAAGGGAGAAATTATTTTACTGTGGAATATTTAATTCAGTGGTAGATAATTTTCGTTATATATTTTGTAAGGAAATATAAAACCTCTTTAGGATATGGTACAGTTCAAATTTATATCAATCAACCAATAAATATCAACTGGAATTCCTCACAGGTTCATGATAAATGATGAGCAAAGTTTAATGGTTGTTGCAATAATGAGAAGCAAATTGGATTAAGCATTAGTTTATCCCTCTAAGCTTTATTCACAGTACAGCCAAGATGGTTGACAGATGGTCACAGAGGATGACTGTGGCCTAGGGCAATACTAGACATGATGGTGACAGTTCCTTGTGTTTAAACCCCAAACTCTTAATCACCTAGGAAAGGAGTGTGGGTGAATCTGATTTTAAAAGTAACAGGGCATGCAAAACTCTTCCAGAAAATGAACCCTCCTCCTGGCCTCCTTTCCACTTTCCTATTGGCTAGAAAGGGATTTTCTGCTCTCCTTTAGTGTGTATCTCTTTGCTTTTAAAACGAGACCTCATCCCCACATTCTACATGATTGGAGTAGCTCCCTGTTTAAATCCATCTAATTTGGCCCTCAGTGGAATTGGGAAGGGATTTGCCTCCTGTGCCTGAATGTTCTGTTTCTTCATGAAATAATGGACTATCAGGTATGTGGAAGACCGAGTGTTGCAGTGTTGATGTAGGATTGGATTGCTTTTTCAAAAATGTTCCTCTAGATTCAGTGATAGCTTCTGTACTATGAACTGGGTCTGGTTTCCATACATTTCAACATGAAGGAATTTCCCTTAGGTCTACTTATCTGGGATTGGGGTGGGATACCTTTTAATGCATGATTCAAGAGAAAGCTGTCTCGGGTGGTGGAGGGGGGAGAGACTGAAAAATTTTTTCCGGATAGTAGGCAGTTTGCTAGGCATGCAGAAGAATGACATTGCTTCTGGTTGCTGGTGGACAGGCATGACTGCATGGCGTAAGGAGCAGAGGCTATTACTTCTATTTGTTTATTTTTCAAAATTTATACCTTGCCTTTCTGCCCTCATATGGGCCATCAAGTTGACAAATAAATCAAAACACACATAATAAAATTACTTCTTAAAAACTACCGATAATAATATTAAAACAAGGGCTACAATACATACAAATACATTAAAGCAAAAATTAAAACATTGGGTGAGCAGGATGGGTCACTGAGGGAATGCCAAGTGGAAAAAAAAAAGTCTTCACCGGCTGTTGGAAGATGGTAACAGAAGGCAATAGACAAATCTCCTTGGGGAGAGTTCCAGAGTTTTGGTGCCACTACCAAAAAGGCCCTCTCCCAGGTTGCCACCTACCTAAGCTCAGAAGATGGGGGCACCTGAAGTAGACCTTCCAAGATGACCATAGGTGGGTAGGTTTAATGGGCAGCTGAAACTGATCTTCTTTGTAAATGGGAAGATAATGGAAGAATCCAAGTACTAATAGCTACATTCCCACTGATAGGGACTGTAGTGTGCCAGAAGGGGAGGCAGGCAAAGATATTGCTTTCCTTCTCTTTCTAGCAAGTCAGTCAGTCATGCTGTGGATGGGAGAAGAGGGTTGAGGCACAAGTAACATCCAAACATGATGGGAGAGATTTTTGATGAGAGGTCAGCATGATGATCAAAGAATATGATGATGATCAAGCATCTCTCTAACTGCATATAAAAAGATTAAAGTAGGTGGTTATAGAAATGACCAGCTGCTCTGAGCCCAAGTGTATAAAAAAATAGGCAAAGTGTAGAAAAAGATAGGCTTTCCTTCTCTTTCTAGCAGGTCAGCCATTCATGTATAAAAACTCAGGGGGTGGGTTTAAAACAAAAATGCAGAATGAAGACCAAAGGAGCTAAGAGCTGTCCCTTCCTAAACATTACATTCAGCATTTCTCCCTGAGTCCATCTCTAATACTGGATGTCTGCTAGGATGGAGGAAAAATGCTGAAAGTATCGTGATGCAGCATGGTAAGGTGATGAGGGATAACTGTTTGACTTTCTTCTTGGATGCACTCTGTGTCTAAAAGAAAAAGACAGACCCCCTCCCCCCCATAAGCTTCCATGTTCTAGGAGAAAAGAAGGGAAGAGTCACAAACCAAGATAGTCATGCCTTCCTGTGCCCACTTTCCAAGGGAGAATGCTTATAAAACAGAACAGTTTCTCTTATCTAAAATTTGATAGGAAGGACCGCTTTAGCAAGGGAAATTTCATTCTAATTTGTTGAATGGGAGAAGTTAACACCCATATGTTTTTTCTTATTGAAAGTGACTATAAGATTAACAATTATGATTAATTTTAATAATTATATTCAAGAAAGCAATTCAAGGTTTTTAAAAGACAAAAAACTCTTAATCCAAATTTTATTCTTGCATGCACCTATTTTAGAATAGCATTAGGCATTTATGCTTTTATTCTCTTTATTCTTTCAAGTTTGGTTGGTGAACTGGGTTCCATAGGGAAGTTGGTAGACTTGCCTGCCTCTTTCTCATGGCACAAAGTAAAAAGCAGGATACTCATGGTAACAAAGACTGTGATTAACTATATGCTACTAACAGCAGAAATTAAAGAAACAATGTACAAGTCTGGCTTCAAAAATTTTCAAGATATACACAGGGTACAGATTCAAATTCCATACGTTGTATCCAACAAGAATCCACTGCAGATTCAAAAATCATGCACATTCAATGGCACACACAAAATATTAGTCCATTTCCAGGGAACTCCCATTGCTTCCAATGTGCTGACATAGAAATATGTGATCTCTAATGGTCCCCGCACACAAAATTATTGCGACGGATCACTAGCAGTACCATGCCATTTCCCGAAAGGCTTCTTCAGGCATGCATGCTCTCAGGACACATTTCTTCAAACTCTTCCAAAACTTCGAGCCATGTATTTTGCTAGCGATCCATCACAATAATTTTGTGTGCAGGAACCAATAGAGAGCACATATTTCTATATCAGCACACTGGAAGGAATGGGAGTTCCCTGGAAACGGGTTAATACTTTGTGCGTGCCATTGAATGTACCTCATTTTCATGTCTATGGTGGATTCTTGTTGGATACAATGTATGGGATTTGAATCTGTACCCTGTGTATGTCTTGAAAAAAATTGAAGCCAGACTTATACATTGTTTCTTTAATTTCTGCTGTTAGTAGTATATAGTTAATTACAGCCTTTGTTACTATGAGCATCCTGTTTTGGTTTCTTCTTATTTGGTTGTTCTCTTTCCCGCAGCAAGTCGCAGCCCCGCAGCAGCTTGTGCAAAATTGGATGGAAGCGTCAGGGAAAAAAGAGCTCCAATGCCAGAGCAAGCCTAGTGGGGAATTGGTCATTGAGTTGTAGCAGTATTTTTTTCTTGCACAGATACAATTAGCTGAACTTCGGAGCTTTTCTTCCAGACCATTATCCTGTTGTTGTTCTATTGACATATTCAGAACATGTCGGTTTGCAGCAGCCACATAAGACTACTCTTGACATTCTAGTTGATGGATATAGTTACTATTGATTACTGAAAATGGGCATTTAGTATAAGGCAAATTGAAACTTGAACCAAAACCTTCAAGGAAGGTAGTCTACCAACCAAATTACCTGACAGCACAATATAATTAATTTTATCAAAACCTTTCCTATCCAAAATACTCAAAAATCCAAACTGGCTGAAGTCTTGCATACTTTGTATGACCAAACCACATGATGCAGTTACCCACAGTGTTACAGTTTATGAAATTATGTTACATATTAAATGGAAAATAAAAATGGGAAAGCAAAACTGAAGGGTAATTTTTGGCTTTTTGCAAACTATATAAAGCAGAAATGTTCAGGAGGGCATTTTATAAACAGGGCTGTATTAAAATGATTCAGGAAGACATTCTGATAGGACTGAACTAATACTACTAATATCTATTATCTATTGCCATATTTGTCTGGCTTCTACTGTGTTATATTTCTGTTTGTGTAATACAATTTCTATACCACATGTATTACACTATTTGTGTAATACATGTGATATTTAATATGTTTGCTGTGTTTGTTTAATACATTTGTGGTGGTGTTTGATATGTTCAGATTTCTGCAATCCTAGTCCTATTACTTTGTTTATTAGATGTCTCCTATTGATTGTACTGATTTACATTATGTAATTCACCTTGAGAGTCTCAGTGAGAAAGGTGGACTATAAATAAATAGATGAATGAAAGAATTCAGATATAAATGAAAATGTCAGTTCACAGTTACTTCACAAAAATGCTTCCTTTTTTTTAAGAGGCAAAAATGGACCCTGAGATCCTGGTTCAGTACTCAAAATGGGACTTCACAGTAGTATTGCACCCTGATCTATCACCAGTGTATGGAAGTCACCTTTTTTTATGGGTTATCCCTGGAATTGGCTTCTGTGAAAAGGACATGGTTTGTCCTCTTTATTTAGTATACTATCTAGATATTATCAAAGATTTCAGGTTTTCACGGCTGGTAACATCATTAGGGTTTGTAGAATCTTTCGGGCTCAAGTGCACAGCAGCCAAGAAGGTCGGAGCACCTGCTCCGGCTGCAACGCCACTGAGGATGTTCTCTGCAGCTGAGAACGAAATGTCTGGAAGGAAAACTTTCTCCAGTAGAACACAGCACTTGAGCCCGAAAGATTCTACAAACCCCAATATCTAGATATTATTAACGTCTGACTAACATATTGTAAAGGTAAACAGTGATTTTTAGGAAGTTAACACTGAGAAGAAAAAAAAGCAATCAGTTTTCAGCTCAGTGTAATTATTTTCCAGCAATCAGCCTTTTCAGTGTAATCATGGGAAAAGTTCTGCAATCAGTTTCAAGTTGATTATTTTTTATACCCTTGGCACGTTGTTCCCAGCTTTGCTCTCGAATACCCAGCTGCTAGCTGTATCAGAACCTGATTATACCTGAGGCTTATTTCTCACTGGATGATAAACCTCTGTCTGAGTTGTGCTGCTTTAGACTACAAGTGAGATTTCATGAACTGAATGCTACCACATACAAAAAATTAAAGATAAATACATAAGAACAAAACTATCAAACAGAAATTCAGTGAGAGATTCTAACCTACTCTTCTTCCTGCCACACTTCTTTTCTGTGAGTGAGCAAGCTGAGACACAGTTTACTGGTTCAGTGAGAACTAAGAGTGATACTGTAGCTGCATTGATTTAGCAATAATCCCAGTCATGGGGAGCTCTTCAACAGATTACATCTAGATATTTAATATGTAGCTATCTTTGAAGAAATGGGCTGTTTTACAATGTTATTATTTGTTGCAAACAACCTGTGATACAGTGTGCAGTGAAAAGATAGCGTACACATTTTCAAAATTAAGAAATAAATAGTGAAAATGTATTTTGCAAGTACTACATCCTTGAAACATCAGAATCATTGCGTGAGTTATAGGTGTATAAGAAAAAGGTGCGCTTAGACATTTCAACCAGGAGATGGCACTTACTTGTTTGTGTGTTCATCAGATAATTTTATTTTCTTATACCAAATATTTTTAAATTCAAAAACTAACCTCAATGTAGAAGAAAACATTTATCCACTTATTTAAAAAGTTGAATGTAGGTTATTTTTGCACTGAAATGTCGATCTGGTCTGTTATTATCATAGTCTCAAAAATTTATTGAAAATATGTTTATACGTTCATTACATGAATTAGATTACTTAAAATCTATGAAAAAAGCACTATATTCCACATTTTGCTCCTCAACTTTAAACTCTTTCCCCAAGCTTCTGAACTGCAATTGAATATTTTGGCACATTGGCTTGTAGAAAACACCGTAGGATAGAAGATATAAAGTTTTATTGAGATTTTGGGGGCATTAGAATTTTTTTTTTTTTGTAGTTTCCACATATAAATGGAATCAAGTCTAACTTGCTTAATGAATAAAATTATTCTAAGGGCTCAAGCAGGGGGCTGTAAGCAGGGGGCTGTGATTCAGTGGTAGAGCATTTGTTTTAGATGCAGAAGGCCCCAAATTCAATCCCTGGCAGTTCTAGTTAAAGAATCTGGCAGTAGGTGATGTGAAAGGGCCACTGCCAGAAAATACTGACTTTGATGGACTAAGGATCTGATTCAGTATGAAGCAGCTTTATGTGTTCATAATCGTTGTGCAGCAAAAAGTACCTTATTTCTCCTTGCTGTTAGAATAAATCTTCTGATGGCACTGTTCCTACACTAATATTGCTGCTGTGCTTAAACTGCTGTTTAAAAACCCTACATAATTAAAATAGAACAACGTTCAGTAAGATTTTAATTACAGAAAAAAACATTTCTTTTACATTTCACAGGGCATTTTTATAACAATGATCTTTATATTGATGTATTCTTAATTTCTGTCTATTTGTAACAGGTCCGATATAGTGCCCTCTGAAGAAAGCAAGATGCTTCTTGATAGACTGTAAATGCAAGGTGGCCTGGACTTCAGTTGTCCCCTGAGCATCCAAACTGATGACAAAAATGTCATTAAAGGCATCTTTGCTTTGGAAGTTGATAAAATGCCCTGACATCCTGCGCCACCTGCTGGAGGTTGGAATTAGTTATTTCATAAAGATTTTGAGCAACTCTAGGTAGACCCTGACCTAACCTGATCTTGTCAGTTCCCAGAAGCTAAGCAGGGTCAGATATAGGAGACCATCAAGGATGTCCAGGGTTGCTACATCTTTTGCCTTGAAAATCCTAAGGTGACAGTGACCAGTGGCCACTATGGCCCAAGACAAATGATGCACTGGGAGTTCTAGGAATTTTTTTTTAAATAGTCCAGTTATTAAGCATAAAAAGGTAAATGTAGTCCCTTGTGCAAGCACCAACTCGTTACCAACCCATGGAGTGACATCACACCATGACGTTTTCTTGGCAGACTTTTTGTTATGGGGTAGTTTGTTATGGGATAGTTTACCATTGCCTTCCTCAGTCATCTACGCTTTGCCCCTAGCAAGCTGGGTACTCATTTTGCCGACCTTGGAAGGATGGAAGGCTGAGTCAACCTCGAGCCGGCTGCCTGATGCAAAGAGCTTAATTCAGGTCAGAACTGCCAGGGTGGTTGTGAAGTCACCATTTTACTGATCTAAAACAGCTTCTTTGGGAGCTGATATTTGCTTGCTGAGGAAGCATATAGGTACTATTTTTGAAAAAAAATGGATGCATGAATGATGCACTTAAACATGCAGTTCTTCAAACAGAAATGATACAGCCCGAGCGGAAAGGTGTTTTTTTTACTTTTGTATAGGTAGACTATGAAAAATGCCCTGACCTGGATATCTGCTATTGTCAGATCTCAAAAGCTAAACAGGGCTGACGCTGGCAAGTACTTGAATGGCAGACCTCCTTGGAATGCCAGCTGTCAGGACAGGGCAGGAAAAAGGCACAAAGGCCTCCGCGAAAAACCAACCTCAGTAATTACAAAATTCTTATAAACACTTTATAGAAATAGGAATGTATTTTCACATAGAAAATGAAATAAAGCATATTGAAAGCAAAAGAACGCCAACCACGCTTGCACCAAAAGTCTTACAAACAGCAATCAATGCCGACCGCTCCAAAATTAAAGGTCCGGGCTGTGGTGTAGTCATTTCTCAAATGGAGTCCAATGCTCCAAATCCTTCTTCCAAATGTGATAGGTGTAGTAGCCAAATGAGCAAAGCATGAAAGAAAGACGACAGGGTTGTATGTGATGCCCTGTTTCACTCAAAGCTTCTACAAGCTTCAAAATGCCATTATACAATTTTCGAAAGAGAGCAAAGCTTCAGAATTCTTGGCAATAAAATGTTATTTCTATAAAGTGTTGAAAAGTATTTTGTAATTACTGAGGCTGGTTTTTCGCGGAGGCCTGGGTGCCTTTTTCCTGCTCTATTTTCCGCATTACTCTGTTTAGCTGTCAGGTGGGACAGGCAATAGCAAGCCACTTCTCTGAAAGTCTTCAATACCCCACTGAGGTTTGCCAGAAGTCAACCATGACTTCCAGGCTTTCATGTGTGCATGTGCACACACACACAATCACCAAACAATCCCAAGGAAAGCAAATATTCTTAAATTCCACAGAGATGAGTGGACTTTAAAGGGCTAATTTTTGTGCAGATGGTACTCAGTGCCTGCACAAAAGTAATTTATAATATAAATTTGGGAATGGCAAATGATGTATGATGAATGCAATATGAGTCAGTATTGTCTGCTTTTCATTTGCATATATTAATTAATTGATGGAGGATGATTATTAAGAACTTTAAAACTGGGAGCAAGTTTAAAACTGATCAGGTGAGCATAAAGATACTGCATCTATAGCTTCCATTAA
The DNA here is from genome assembly GCF_032191835.1 of Heteronotia binoei. NCBI lineage: Eukaryota > Metazoa > Chordata > Lepidosauria > Squamata > Gekkonidae > Heteronotia > Heteronotia binoei. Next base: position 133,688,149 of record NC_083227.1, on the reverse strand, counting down.
CTAGAGTTATGCTTGCATGAAAGACCTATCTAGTGGACTGTGACCTCTGCCGCAACCTTGACTACTATGGCATCCTTTTGCAATAACTTTATCTATCTTGAGCATCAAATATTGGCTGTTGCATTCAGTACCACACAAAAAAACAAAGTTGTGACATGAGCCTGCAGGTGGAAGCAGAAGCAATTACTGTAGTTTTCATGTCAGGAGTTTTCTTGAAGATAATTAACCAAATGATTAGTGAGGAGAATGACAGTGAGCAATTACAACCTGCGTTTTCTACCCTAATGTTAAGGAACAGCAGAAAGCTTCCTTTTGTTGCTTGGCAACTCCCAAGTGCTTGTAAATTTATTTAAAAGAGTCAGAGAGAAAGATTTCTCACAAAGTACCAATATGGCAGTCAAGTTAATGTGCTCCAAACAGACAGCTGATAAAAACCCACCTGAATAATTCTTTCCTTTTGCTTGTTAAAAAAAGAAAAGAAAAAGGGCTATGTCCTAATTAAAGTATAGAGACTTAAAAGGAAATTTGGATAAAGGAAAGCTCACCTGACCTTTAAAATTGCATTAATTATTTTCAGGCCTCATTATCTGACCTTCCTATCAGATATATCTTGTTTTAGCCAATTAAGATCATTTCTTAAATATTCCTCTTTCATTTTCTCTAGGTGAAAATATTTCACTATTTATATAATGTGTAAGGACACTGCTTAGAAAAAATACTAAACATAGTGATAGTTTCCTAGAACAAATGATTCACAATAATATCTGGGGTGCATTCAGACGCTCCTTTAGTTCCGACATAGGCACGTTTTCCTGAGCACAGTCAGACTTCCACATCTGTTACTCGGCAGCAACTTGTCATCCTGACTTGCCCCGGATTGATCTCGCTACAATTTGACCCCAGAGAAAGTCCAGTTCTTCCTGCTTGGTGCGGTATACAATCGGGTTATTTCTGTCACAATGGCTCATCAGCAATGCAGCCAGTTTGCACTTCCCTCAAACTACGACCATTTCTGGTGCCATTATTAACAGACAAATTCATGCGTGCGCATGACCACATAACCATTTAGCAGAGTTTTGTGTTTTTTCTGTCAATATGGGCTACACAGGAGCAGAATCTTTCTTTTTTAGAGGAACTGGAATATAATATCCCCATTATGTGGGATATCCATGTGTCAACGTCAAGTCTTACTTCTCCCTGAAAGTAGTTCTCTGCTGATCGGCAGTTTAAATGTGTCTGGCTAGGCTTCTCTCCCCCCTCCCCTTGTGAGGATCCCTTCCCACAATAGCTGTTTTTCAACTGCATGAAATGCATTGCAACTACCTCAGACTCCCCCCCCCCCCCAGACACACGCACAGAAATTGTCATTCTCCAGGAAACGCTCTGGCTTCCCCATGCGCTCTCTTCCAAAAGTTTAACTGCATTCTTCAGCTCGCCCTGTAATAAAAGAGCATCATCCAGATTCAACTCTCTCTCTTTTTTAAAAAGTTTTGGAAAGGTCTGCTTTTCTTTCTTGGAAAGTGATCCATCATCAACAATAACACTAATAACGGGAGGAGGGGAAGGGTTGCAGGAGGCATGGAAAGCAAGAAAGCCCTCCCTGCCTCCCGGGGTCTGAATCCAAGTCCATTTCCCTCACCATCCATCTACAAATATCTTGAGTTCGAGAGCAACCATATCGACAAAGAGTAGGCTTGCCAATCCCCAGGTCCCAGTGGGGGTTCTTCCACTTTCCCAGACTCCTTCCTGCCCCCAGTCAGCTGACCGGCGGGGGGGAAGCCCCGCTCCCAGAGGGCCATGTGCCTTTGAAGGCTTCAGTCTCCGATTGAAAGGCTTCCTCTTGGGATGGTGTGTCTGTGTTACTTTGAAGAAGTTGGCAGCAACTCGTGAGTAGAGACGCCAATCCATCACTTCAGAGTCGCCAGAAACAGGGTGAGGGGGGAGGGAAACGTCTTCTGAGCACTTCATTATTCCCTATGTGGAGATCAATTCTCATAGGGTATAATGAGGAATTGATCTGGAGGTTTTGGGGACTCCGGGGGAGCTGTTTTTTGAGGTAGAGGCACCAAATTTTCAGTATAGTATCTAGTGCCTCTCCCCAAAGTACTCCTTAAGTTTCAAAACGATTGGACCAGGGCGTCCAATTCTATGAGCCCCAAAAGAAGGTGCCCCTATCCTTCATTATTTCCTATGGAAGGAAGACATTTAAAAAGGTGTGTTGACCCTTTAAATGTGATGGCCAGAACTCCCTTGGAGTTCAATTATGCTTGTCACATCCTTGTTCCTGGCTCTGCCCCCAATGTCTCCTGGCTCCATCCCCAAAGTCCCCAGATATTTCTTGAACTGGACTTGGCAACCCTAACGAAGAGATTGCAACCCTCCCCCCCCCCCACTGGGAAGTGTGTGTGTGTGTGTGTGTGCATGTTGGGAGGGGGGTAAAGAAAAAGGGAATTTGGGGATGCTGCTTTTAGTGAGGGTGCAATGTGCAATCCAACTAATGGTTCCTAAGAGAAGGAGGCAATTGGGTTCTCTTCATCCCCCTCCTCCAAGTGTGTGCGTGTGTTTGCTTCTCTCTCTGCTCCAGGTTTTGCCAGAATGTAATGTACTGAGTTACTAGACTTGTAAAAGGCAACATGCTTTATTGGCGAGTACATCACAAAGAGAACATGGCGATTATATACATCTCCCAGAACAACCCTCTTACCTGGCCAGGTCCAATCCTGGTCAGTTAAACTTCCTGCCACAGATCTTCATAGGCGGAGGGTATTTACATCCTTACATCCGGTGACCTGCAGTCTCCCACTGGTCATCTCTGCATGCACACACACGCGCTGTGTTGTGAATTCAGGGACCGAATTGCAAGACACAACACAGAACTTGTTATTTCAAGCACATGCCCACAGGAAGAAGCGATACAGGGCTGCAATGTCTGATCATTCAAATATGGGACCTGTGAGGGACCTTTCTCTTTCGGGAGTGATCGTCTGATCGGAAATGTGCTGATTCAAAATTGGGCGGTTCAAATTGGAGCGTGCTGCATCCACTTTTAGTGTAACATCTGACTGTACCCTAAGCTTACCAATACCATATGTCACAGGTATTATAATTGTACAAGTGGGAGACCCGCAAGAAACTTGCTGGGAGGAGGCATTCCCTCACCTTGGCTTCCTTCCCTCTCCTTGCATCTTCCCCTTTTTTTCTCTCCTTAAACCAATCTCCCCTTCTTTTCATTTCCAACCCTTCCCCAAACCAATCCCTCCTTCTTTGTCTTTCTCTCTCCCTCCAAGCCAATCCCCCAGTTTGGTGTAGTGGTTAAGTGTGTGGACTCTTATCTGGGAGAACCAGGTTTGATTCCCCACTCCTCCACTTGCACCTGCTGGCATGGCCTTGGGTCAGCCATAGCTTTGGCAGTGGTTGTCCTTGAAAGGGAAGCTGCTGTGAGAGTCCTCTCAGCCCCACCCACCTCACAGGGTGTCTGTTGTGGGGGAGGGAGATAAAGGAGATTGTGAGCCACTCTGAGACTCTTGAGTGGAGGGCGAAATTGTTTTATTGTTTTATCGTTTGTTGTGAGCCGCCCTGAGCCATTTGATGGGAAGGGCGGGATATAAGTCATAGAATAAATAAATAAATAAAATAAATATAAATCCAATGTCTTCTTTTTGCCCCCAAGCCAATACCTCCATCTCTCCCTTTCTCTCTCCTCCCCAAGCCAATCCCCCTTCTTTCTTCCTCTCCCAAGTCAATCCCCCATCACTCCCTTTCTCTCTCCTCCCCAAGCCAATCCCCCTTCTTTCTTCCTCTCCCAAGTCAATCCCCCATCACTCCCTTTCTCTCTCCTCCCCAAGCCAATCCCCCTTCTTTCTTCCTCTCCCTAGCCAATCCCCCATCACTCCCCCCAAGCCAATCCCCCTTTCCCCCCCCCCTTCCTTATCTTTCAGTCTGGCAGTGGCTCTATGTCTGTTGGTGAGTGATTTATCTTCCTCCTTCTCTCTTTCCCTGTTCACTCTTCTTCATCTGACTAAACATGCCTATATCAGGCTCCCACCTTGGGGTCTCAGGAGGTTTGTCCTATCCTTTGTGGTAGCCAGGGCAGGCTCTGTGGGACCTGGGAGGTAGAGAGCCAATGTGCGGAGGCATCCAGTATTGAGGCAGCAAAACCAAGGCCGACCCCTCAACGCTGGCCATTTGCACCAGTGATGATGTTCATGCTGGCTTCCCCAGTGGTGGGTGGAATGGTGATGGCTGTACTGCCAGTTCGTTTGCTGTCAACAACGTCAGCAGTGGTGGCAGCTCTGGTGATGGCAATGAGCTCCCCAGCAGCTTTCCCGGAGGTGGCAGGCTTGACCTAGCAGGGCAGCAGGCTCAGTGGTGGCATTTTGGCTGAGCTCCCAGACAGGGGCAGTGAAGGGTCTTTTGGTGGTGGTGGGGGGGATGGCAGTGCAGGTAAGTCTGGGCCAGACAGTTGCCATGTCTGCTCATGTGCAGACAGCAGGGGTTTTTTTTCTTTTGGGGAGGAATTTAACCCCCCCCCCCAATATATTTTAAGTTTTCAGATTTTTCTGTACACCTGGAGAGCTCCCCAAGTGTGCAGAAAAATATCTTTACCCTCCATGTGCCCACAATATGTGGAAATAAGTATCTGCACATAGGGGGGGCATGTTGGGAAGATTGTGTTGTGATACTTGCAGGAATGCTTATGAGTCCTGTGGTGTGGAGTGGTAAGCGGCAGTACTGCAGTCCAAGTTCTGCTCATGACCTGAGTTTGATCCCGACAGAAGCTGGGTTCAGGTAGCCGGCTCAAGGTTGGCTCAGCCTTCCATCCCTCTGCGGTTGGTAAAATGAGTACCCAGCTTGCTGGGGGGAAAGTGTAGATGACTGAAGAAGGCAATGGCAAACCACTCCATAAAAAGCCTGCCAAGAAAACGTTGTGAAGTGACATCACCCCATGGATCACTAACAACTTGGTGCTTGCACAGGGGTGGGGCTACCTTTACCTTTTTTTTACTTGCGGGAATACTTGATTATCTCTTTGTCTGGATTACAACTGGATTGCTAAATTTAATATGAGCAGTGCTTAAATGTGTGGTTGCTTTTTGAACATTCAAAAAGGGATGACAAATGATTTGTGAATGTATCATATATCTTTGTTTTCTGTATATCCATTTCCTCATTGGTCATCATTTTTCTATGCTATAAATCATGACAATTAAAATGGGATGGGATGGGATGGGTCACAAAAAAATATGTTACAGCTTCAGATTGTTGTACTTCTTTGCTACAGCTGTGTCCCCTTCCTCAATTTGTCAATCCAGCGTGCCAAATATGAAAAAAGACCATGGGTGTTTTCGCACTTACGTTTTACTGGCACGAAGACCCTCCTCACGCCGGCGGATCTGCAGTGATTTCGCACTAGAAGCGCCGGCGCAGCCCAAAGAGCCGGCTACTTCCGTCGCTAAGCCAGCGCAAACGTTTTCCTGCTTCTTGGCGGTTTCCGTTTGCGCTGGCTTAGCGACGGAAGTAGCCGGCGCAATGGGTTGCGCCGGCGCTTCTAGTGCGAAATCACTGCAGATCCGCCGGCGTGAGGAGGGTCTTCGCGCCAGTAAAACGTAAGTGCGAAAACACCCCATATAAAAGTGGTATTTTACTTGGTTGTCTAGATACTGCCTGGGTAGAGGCACACTGTATGGCATGTCTCTTTATGTTTCCAGCCCCTTTCTCATTTTGCCTGTCTGTCTATCAGCTGGAGTTTGAGCCTGTAGATCTGATCCAGTCTGATTTTGATAAACGCTGCTAAGTGATTAATGCTGCTAACTGTGCAGACACAACATAACACTGCAATGAAGCTGATGCATGATCTGATCAATGAAGACCTGGTGGCAGACATCATCCAAGCGAGAGAGTAAATTGTGTGCATGCATCAGCAGTGGGTACCCTCAGCACTGTCACTGTGCAGATATAAAACTACAAAGCTGTATGTGCCATTAATTTTGCTGCAAATGATGCAAATCCTGAATTGTGAGCAAATCATCAGTGCAAACATTTGATGTTCTCAACGACAGATGAACAAAGCACAGTCTGTTTTTAAACACCTGTTTTGTTCTTGGATCTATAAAGCAGGGATTAGTTCAAGAGTGGCTCCCAATGGTAAGCTGATTCCCAGGAGCAGTGCTTCTAAACCAACTTTTCTTTTTTAACAAAGTGATGAGATAACATTTGTATGTAGTATTATTGAGTCAATTAGTGTCTCAGTTTGAAATGCCTGCAGTTCACTTCTTCAACCAGCAACTCTGGTAGTTTTGGGAGTCAAGTGCCTGGCAAGCAGGATTCCTGGTTGGACCCCCCACAGACCCTCATACTCACCATTGATGATGAGGAAAAAGAAGAAAGTGGAGAAGGAAGTGATTTTACTAGATTTCAGAACGGAGTGCATAACATCCTACATTTTTCTCTGGTGGTGGCAAATGCCATCAAGCCACAGCTGACTTCTGGCGACCCCTGTTGGGATTTTCCAGGCAATGTTCAGAGGTGGTTTGCCATTGCTTGCCTCTGTGTCATGACCCTGGTATTCCTTGGAGGGCTCCCATCCAAATATTTGCCAGGGTGTACACTGCTTACCTTCTGAGATCTGATGAGTTCAGACTAGCCTGGCCTCTCCCTGTTCCCTATTTATTATATTCTCCAAAGCGGTCAGGACATCACACATGATTCTCCCCTCCTCCATTTTATCCCCACAACAACCTGTAAGATAGGTTAGGCAGAGACAGAGTGATTTGACCAAGGTGACTTATCAGTCTTTAATGGGAGAGAAGGACTCAAAACTGAATGAGCCCCATTTGAATTAGCTATCTTGAAGCATGTCATATTTTACATGTTTCCAATCCTTGTGCTTGTAGTGATCCCCCCCAACACACTCTCAAGGGTAGGGTCCTCTTTCTTGCACCCCATTCTGCAATGAATGTTGATGATTAGAACAGTATGGCCCACAACCTTGCTGCCAAATCAATCTTTGCAGCCTTATAACCAGCTGAAATATAGAGAGTCTATGGTTCTCATTTCATTTCTGATCACAAGTACAGAAATGGTGGCCTGGGAACCTGGGAATGGTGTTAATAATTACAGGACTCAAACAAATTGTCTGAAACACAAAGGTGGGTCAGATGAATGGTTTGAATAAAAGTAACTTATAGTGAACCATCAGGTGGGAATTAAAATTTAATTTAGAAGGTACTATCACTGCTGTGGTGCAGTGGCGATTTATTTGATTGATTGCTGCTTTCTTTCACCTTTGTGAGCCTTAAGTTTTTACTATCTGAGGAAATTAAGGCTGAATTGCAGCAGGAAATTCCTTGTACCCAGGTGTTTCTGGTTATCCAATAAATAATTCCTCTAGAGGGGACACAAGGATTTTTGGAATCTAAATGATTGCTTATTGCTTACTACCACATTCTGGCAGCTTTTCTAGTTGTTCCTAGTCAGGATGAGCTAAGCAAACTGATAATTTCATTGTTCTGTTGTGAGAGTCTGATGAGAAGGTGAAAAGCTAGTTTTATGGCATTTTTTTGTTCAATGGGCTCAGTCAGGAAACCACCCATTGGTTTCTCTGTGACTTGATATGGGTTTCTCTTCTTTGATTCAGTATTTGCTCCTTTCCATCCATCGGCTTATGCTTGGGGAATTAAAATTCTTTTTTCACTTGGTGGGAGATGGGACCTATGAAAGTAAGTCTTAGGAAGCCAAGAGCCTTCCTAAGGACTCAGTAGCTTTCATTTGTATTGATAACCAAAACCAGTGTTAATTCATGGCAAGAAAAAAAGGTGGAATGGATGCATTTAACAACTTGACTGTTTTTGGGGTGGGTGGGAGTGGGGGGGTCTATATTACATGAAAGCATGTCACCAAGCATGCAAATTCCTGTGAAGAATACTATATTAGATCTGTTAGTCTTAAAAGGGCTGCAAAAGAAGCCAAGGAGCCATTATTTCTAAAATGTTAATATATTTAAGAGGTCCTGAGCATGCACATGCGTTCTCAATGCAAGAACTCTGGCCTCTCATTGCTCCCTGTACCCAATCAGGCTTTGAGTAAGTATACTTCTGTGCTGTCTCTTTATGTGTCCTGGACTAAGCATGCTGTGGAATAAAGTGGTAGAATGCAGAAGAGGTACAATATACAGCATCATTTAAGACTTTGGCCGTTTTCCCACTCACGTTTTACTGGCGCCACGACCATCCTGACGCCGGCGAATCTGCCTGGATTTCGCAACAGAAGCGCCGGCGCTCCCAGAAGCGCCGGCGCTTTCCGTCGCTAAGCCAGCGCAAACGTTTTCCTGCATCTTTGCGATTTCCGTTTGCGCTGGCTTAGCGACGGAAGTAGCCGGCGCTTCTGGGAGCGCCGGAGCTTCTGATGCGAAATCCAGGCAGATTCGCCGGCGTCAGGATGGTCGTGGCGCCAGTAAAACGTGAGTGGGAAAACGGCCTTTAGGTATGAGATGCTACTTTGGAAATTCCCCTGCATTAAAAGAACTAGATTCAAGTTCTCTCTCTCTCTCTCTCTCGGCTTGACTTCGCGAACGAAGAAGGGTGCAGATTTGGCCACAGTGGCTGCAGGGAAAAGTCTGTTTTGGGGTTGGTGCTGTAGCAGTGCGATTCTTTGGAAATTCCCCTACATTAAAAGAACTAGATTCAAGTTCAGTGGCACCTTAAAAACCCACAAGATTTGAGGAGGGAATTAAGCTGTAGAGAGTCAAAGCTGCCTTCGTCAGATACCTCAAAAATCTTGTTGGTCTCTAAGATACTACTGGGCTCAAATTTGGGTTTTTAAAAGCAGATAAACATGGCTACCCTCTAAAACTATCATCTACTTTTAGATTTGCATCCAGTAGAAACATAGAGACCAACAAGAGGTTCAGGGTGTAAGCTTTTGAGAGGCCCCTACATTAGAAACTTCTTGCAAATAGAAAACCAACACAGGATGATAAGGACTTGAGTTAAAATATTTTCCCTGATATGCTTGTTTCCTATTTTCATGGATTCCCGCCCCCCCCCCCCCCCAAGTAGAAATACTCTGAAATGAGACAATTGATTCCACCATCTATTTTCTCCCTCATTTTACAGCATGAACAGATCACTTCCACCTTACATTCCTGTGTGTTCCTGTTCAGAACCAGATATTATCATCTTTCTAATAAAGCTTGTCCTTTTGAAACTTATTTCTGGCCACGTTTTGCTCAAATGTGTCCAAAATAGCTGTGTGCTGCAAGGGGAACAAAGAAAGAGGTGAGAGTTTGATGACCAGCAGTGTTTGAGCTTTATAATGTGCTTTTTGTAAATTTGCCGCTGTCTAGGCTAACCCTGCCTTGGTGCAGTAATACAACCATGTATCTGGGTATAGTTTCAGTAACTCTCCAGGTAACACTCAGTGGCAGTAAAACACACAACAAAATAAGAAAGTTGTCTAGCTGCCTTTTACTGGAGTCCTAACACAGTGCAGTTGCAGATGGTTCTTGAAGCAAAGTGTTCCAGAGCATAACACAAATATCTTCTTAGCATTAAGGAGGGGTCAGGAAGAAAGAGTAAAAGAGAAGTATTATCTCTTCAGGCCAGACTGAGGGTTGTTCCGGGGTATGTATATAATCGGGACCCGGCCCACGTTGCCTTGCCTTGTGATGTACTCGCTAATAAAGCATGTTGCCTTCAACACGACTTGTCACTCAGTACATTACAACTATAGTTCAGTTTAGGGTTGCCAGCCCCCAGGTCCCAGTTTTGGGGGCTCCTCTCTGCCATGGACCAGCTGGCTGGCAGGCAAAACCCCTCCCCTGAGCAGGATGTCATTGTGTGATGTCTCCAGTATGGTGATCCACTGATGTCATGCAGGGGATGCTCTGGTTTTTGGGCAAACTCTATGGTTTAAGCTGAATTCAATCATAAAGTCTGCCAAAAAACCCAGAGCGTCCCTCATGCAACATCCCTGCCCATCCCTGGAAGACCCCCCCAAATCTGCCCACAGAATGGGCAAGGGGACCTGGCAACCAGTGTTCCCTCTAAGCTGAGTTAGCATGAGCTAGAATTTTAGCCTCTAGCTCACACATTTTTGTCTTAGCTCAGGAAGGATGACCCCAGAGCACACTAATTTATGCAGTAGCTCACAACTTTAATGTCAGTAGCTCACAGTTTTAATGCCAATAGCTCACAAAGTAGAATTTTTGCTCACAAGACTCTGCAGCTTTGAGGGAACATTGTTGGCAACCCTAGTTCAGCTTCTTTTATAGGTACTCTGTTTTGCAGTCTGCAAAACAATAGAAGCACGGCGGGCCTTCCTGATAGCCCGAGACAGACCATTCCATAATGTGAATGAGTGAGTTCAAATTTAAACAGTTTTACTGAGGCACCTTCAGAATCTTTACTCAGATGAGTGCAGTTGTTGTGGCAGAACAAATGCCATTAAGGGGTTTGTACTAGAACTTGGAACTGAACCTAGTAACTGATTGGAAACCAACAAAGTACATGCAGTATGGGAGTAATTTTTTGGTGTTTAAGTCTGTGTTACTGATGTTATTTCACACATGCTTGTTTTCACACAGTTTTATAGGAGGTATAATTAGCCCCCCCCCCCCAAAAAAAAAATAACTTAATTGCCTGACCCAACCACCTAGGTTGGGTTTTGCACAATTGTGTTGCAAAACGGAATACACCTAGGGGAGAATTTATTTCACCTAGTGAGTAGATGAAAAAGTATCAGCAAGGGAAGAAAATGAAAAATTACTATCACAAGGAAACTAAAGTCTATCATCACAACTTCTGCACAGATGCCAAGCTGCAAGGTTAGCTGTTTGATTCAGATGGTAGTGAGGGAAACACATATATGGATTAACTCAAAGATGCTGACAACTTTCAGCATGTTATGTTAGCCTGCTGAATATTATAATTGAGAATTTTGTGGCATCCCTATTCCCTAATACTCATGTTCAGTTAGAAGGTAAAACTGAATCTAACAGGCAAAACCTAGTCTAAGCTCCTGATTTACTGAAATAAAAGAATGGCTTTCTTCAAAATGTCCTAAAAATTTCTTCTTTTCATAAAATATAGGCAAGGGGTGGGGAGCCAGTTTGGTGTAGTGGTTAAGTGTGCGGACTCTTATCTGGGAAAACCGGGTTTGATTCCTCACTCCTCCACTTGCAGCTGCTGGAATGGCCTTGGGTCAGTCATAGCTCTGGCAGAGATTGTCCTTGAAAGGGCAGCTGCTGTGAGAGTCCTCTCAGCCCCACTCACCTCACAGGGTGTCTGTTGTGGGGGAGGAAGGTAGAGGAGATTGTGAGCCACTCTGCGATTCAGAGTGGAGGGTGGGATATAAACCCAATATCTTCTTCTTTGATGGATCTGTTTCAACACATTTCGCTTTCTATAACCATGCTGCAGTGGATATAATCTGGGAGGCATATGAAAGTTTGCAAGGTTATTGGGCCATTCTCTCTCTCTCTCTCTCTCTCTCTCTCTCTCTCTCTCTGGGTGGGATCACACTAGGAATTTGATGCAGCAGGATCCAAGAGATGAAAATGCCAGTGCTCTTTTATGCTTGCTGCGGCAATCACACAGTCCTTGCCCTGCTGCTGGAAGAGGCACAGACTGCACACATGCAAGAGGAGTATTCAAACTGCTCCTGCATAATGACTTCTATGGGATACTATTACCTGCTGCCCCATACGATCTGTACACTAGGGTACCTGTGTGCCATTTACATCGGAATTACTACACTTCAATGATTTCAACACCAAACCCTAACAATGCTTAAGAAGAGAGCAAATTAATACCTTCATTTTACAAGTGAGGTCGTTATTTTCAGTATCTAAATTAATTTGCATCTGCATTTTCCTAGAGCACCTACAGTGTAGCTAAAGTGAAGGTCCTGAAGAACAGGACAAGAAGAAGACTGGCTTTGTCTTGAAAGTAACATTGAGGTCAAGGTAGGGTTGCCAAGTCCAATTAAAGAAAAATCTGGGGACTTTGGGGGCGGAGCCAGAAGACTTTGGGAGTGGAGCCAGGAGACATTGGGGGTGGAGCCAGGAACAAGGATGTGACAAGCATAATTGAACTCCAAGGGAGTTCTGGCCATCACATTTAAAGGGACAGCATGCCTTTTTAAATGCCTTTCTTCCATAGGAAATAATTAAGGATAGGGGCACCATCTTTTGGGGCTCATAGAATTGGATCCTCTGGTCCAATATTTTTTAAACTTGGGGGGTATTTTGGGGAGAGGCACTAGCTGCTATTTAACCTGCAATACTATACTACTTAACCTGCCTTCGACAACATATAACTTGCAATAATTGTTACTAGCTAGGAATATCCATAACCTTCCAACCCAAAAAGGACATTTTCATCAGTTTTTTTTAAAGAGCCCAAAAAGAGGACAGACACACAGAAGAGGCAACCATTTCATATCACAACAAATATGCAGCAAAGATGGTCAAAGAAATTTTTTTAAAAATGTTTACAAAAGTGCTTTTTTAACATTAGGAATTACCTGCTGAATCATTACGGGCGCGTTTCTGACCTAAAATCTCACTACTTCAAGAAACGCAACCCATCCACTCAGCGTCCCCCTGCATTTCAGAGACCTCCGACTGAAGCGGGGACCTCTTCCCACCCCAGTCTCACAGCCCTCAAAAAGGATCCTCCATTTCAGACCACGGTTTCATCTCCCCCCAACCCCAGAGGAAGCTACTCTAGCCGGCTCTCCTCCTCACCATTTGACCAGGCGGTTCCGGGTCTCCTGGCTTTCCAAGGAGGGAAAGCTTTTTTGAGGGAGGTGGTGGAAAGTGTATTGGGGCCGAAATTCGTCGTCTCCACAAGCAGACATCATCGCAACTGGAGAAGACGCTCGGCTGGTCACCATAGAAACGCGCTCGCTTTCAGCCAGCGCTGTGCAGTGCCTTTGCGTTTTCTGTCCCCGAAGAACCCGCGCCGATAACCATGGTTCCGGTTTTTTTTCTTTACAAAAAAAGACTGAGGTCTCATCCAACTGGCGGGAGATCATTTTCTGTCAAATCTAAGGGGAAAGGAGCTTGACTGGAAGTGGGGAATGGTCTCCAAGGATGGATGGGTAGCCGTATTGGTTTGAATGGGCTCAGCCTGGGCGGGGAGGAGCAGCTGCGGTGGGCAGGGAGGGGGCGGCGGCGGCGCAGCGCAGCGGCTTTGCCCGCTCTGGGATGGGGTGGCTGGCCATGCTCCCCGGCGCCGTTTCCTCCCCTCCCCCCGCTTCCGTTTTTTGGGGGAGCGGGGGAAGAGGGTGGAAATCCTGGGGTCCCCCGCTAGAGCGGGAGGATTGGGACCCCTAGGTCAAGGATCACCAGGCACTAAGGACTTCTTGTAGTTCCTGATTCATCAGCTTTCAAAGAGCTACCGTGATCCTGCTCTGGACTCTGGATGCCTCACTTTCATTGGACATACAGGTCACAGTAGTTTATTGGTCTGCCTTTTACCATCTGCGGCAGACCAGACAGCTAGTGCCCTACCTATCCCCCCAGGACATAGCTACAGTGATCCATGTGACAGCCACTTACAGGTTAGATTACTGTAACTTGCTCTACACAAGCTTATCCTTGGGACAGATCCAGAAACTCCAGCTGGTGCAGAATGCTTGGCAGTTGATAACAGTGCCTAGCCAGGCACACATCCAGCCAGTAATAATAATAATAATATTTAATTTGTATCCCACCCTCCCCGCCGAAGCAGGCTCAGGGCGGCTCACATAGCGGCGCAATGTTTAATGCTGCGCAAACTGCACTGGCTACCAATTGAGTACTGGATCCATTTCAAGGTTTTAGTTTTAACTTTCAAAGCTTTATACAGCCTGGGACAGACATATCTGTGGGACCACCTCCCCCCATATATGCCCTGGAGAACACTACAATCTGGCACTCAACATCTGTTGACTGTCCCTGGCCCAAAAGACATTCGACTAGCCTCGACCAGGGCCAGTGCCTTTTTGGCCTTGGCCCCAGCCTGGTGGAAACAGATCCCCTCAGAGATCTGGGCCCTTACTGAATTGTCACCTTTTCGTAGGGCCTGTAAGACGGAGCTATTCTACTAGGCATTTGGTTGAGGCAGCGGGCGTCCTATCCCATCGGCTGACCCTATGCTGACATACCACCCTGCTGAAATACTGATTTTATACTATCTCATGTTCAGTATATTATGATGTGGCCAACTGAGCTGCCAAATTGTATTGTCTACTTTTATTGGTTTTGATTGCTGTTTTACTGTTTTAAAATGTTGTTATCCACCCTGAGCCCATCTATATAATATAAATTATCTAAATAAATGAATGAATGAATGAATAAAAAGATCATAATCTACCTTTTGCTTGCACCTGATTTAAGTAGTGAGAATATATTTTCAAGCTTATTTGTAGTAATACATCCAAACAATTTAATTACGAACCACTTTAATATCTTCAGCACAATACAATGTTGCTTTTCCTAGGCTATGCTGATGTGGAATGCTTTCCTAAAAATGTCTTGTTTATAACATACATGTGTGTGTCTGGGAAAGAATGCATCTAGGGCTGCGGTCAGATGACAGGCTTAGCAAGTTTTGGCCATACTTCTAATTTTATCCATATTTTTTGTGCCAGAGAATTTTGTCCAAACATCTACCCTTAACCTGCTGCACTGCATGCTCACCCTATGGTTGACCATTCAGATTATTGCTGTGTAGTAACCATGGAGTGGGAGGTTGGGCAGCATCATTTTAAAATTTGTTTTTCACACATGTGCAAAAGCACATATTTGAAACACCATTCTTTTTTCTAACAGCACAGTAATCCCTCCACCAACTACTGTGAGAGAAATTCCTCTGCGAGAGGAATACTGTGACATGGCTTGGAGTAAAGTTCTGTGAGTGGAATCATGGCCTAACTAGGGACTATTTCCACTGCTGTGCAACCCCAAGAAACAGGAGAAAGGGTTTTTCCCCTTGAATTTGTCACTCAAAAACAACAGCTTCCCCCCTCGGGCTCGCAATCCCAACATATATTGTAGTACTGAAATGCACAAGCAGTGTTTCACAACCGTGCCACAAAGATCCAGTAATGTGCACATCACAAACTGATTTTAAAAGAAAGAGAGCAAAAATGGAGCAGAGGTTTCAGACTTCCAAATGGCTTGATTTCACAACAGAGAGTTCAGATGTCCAAAAATGAGGAGTGAAACTGCTTATATCCATAGACCCCAGACTTTCCCCGGTATCACAAAATCCACAATCAGACAGGAATGACAACAGTGGGGGATGATTGGGGAATGGAATATGGACAAAGTTGTTTGAATGTGCCTTTTCAATCCACAGGGTAACAGCAACAACATCTGATCAAACAGCTCATCTGACCACACCCTAGCATTCTATGCACTATTTTTTTTCTGTATACAAATTTTTCCTCCAAAAAAAGAAAGATAGGGGATCATTCAAACATGCAGTCTTCCATCTGCAATTTGAAGTAGTATATAGTCTAAGAAAAGCTTTACCAAAAAGAAAGATCCTTACCAAAATCTGCCATGGAGTCCAACTTTTCAAATAGAATATAGGTCTGTGTATTATATTCATCCCCACTATATCATTTGTGTTTTAAATTTCTTTGTTGAATTGTCACACTGAGTCAAAATACAAACACAATAATTCTCCTTGACAACCATGCTTGGTTGAAGGACTTCAAAAGATTCCTTCTGGCTTCATGCATTTCAATGGTTGCTCCCATAACAAAGCCTCTAGCTCATGGACATCTAGCATTATTTTTAACCAGGGTTACAATCTTGAAATGAAAACATAACTGCCCACAAAATAAATAAATGAACTTACCATTGACACCATGTGGGAATGCAAATAGCAATCAATAGAGAAATCATTTTATTGCACAGAAGCCAGCCACATGGAAATACTTTAACATTTACCTACAGAGGTGATGGCTGTCACAGATTATTTTGGGGGGATGGGAATGGGTAATTTAGAATTTAACCTCAAATCCCAACCATGATAAAACAAGGACTTGATATGTTGATTGATACCTTACTTGACCACAGGAAAAGATAGCTAGGCTGTTCAGTGTCTGCTAATAAGAAATAATGCTGCATTTGCTCCAAATAGACATTAAGAAGAAAAACAGAATAAGCCTATAAATGGTCCTTTAAACATGATAATATGTCAACTCCCTGTCTCTCTTGTCAGAAGAAAACTACAGAGGGTTTGTAGAATGGTTTGTTATTGCTGAATTCTACAGTGTTTGTTAGATTGGCCTTTGGATTTATAAATCTGAAGAGCTTCAGAAAAAAGTCCCAGATGCGGTTGATTTTTCTTCTCTATTAAATATCCCTCCCCCTCTCTCTCTCTCTCACACACACACACACCTCCTTTGTTGCTTTAAGACTTGCTAGGCCTGTTATCTTTAAAATATGTACAGTTAAAATTACTTCAAAACATACTAATTTATTTATTTCTCTAAAAGAACTGTTGTCACATAAAGCCCTTCCATTTCTTGATGAGGGCATGTTCTTTAATAATAGACCTGTTTTTTAATGATGTTCATTTGTTTGATGTTTAACTAAGAACAAATGGTGAACACAGAAAACGTAAGTAAACCCCGCCCTTCCGTTAAGTCATAAAATATATTTAAACTATATGAAGTTACAAATGATAAATAACATTGTGGAGGTGGAATAAGACATTCATAAGGGTAGCTATTAACTTTTCAAGATTCCTTATTCAGATCCATTCCCCTCTGCTGTTTGTTGCCAAATGAACTGTATGCTATGAAGTAAGAACTGAATTTGTCTACAGTATGTGAGCTTATTTAAAACAATTATTATTATTTCTTTCAAATACTTTAACATGGCAGCCATACTTATTAGGCTTCAAACCTTGGACTTTTTTCAGAATTTAACTGACTCCCCCCTACCCCTTGCAGAACTGACAGTTTAATATGTTTTGGCAAGTTTATCCAAGTGGCATATGAACACAGCAACTCTTTTCAAGTGCTGTATAGTCTCATTGGCAACTGTTTTCCAAGGCCTCAGTCAGAGGTTTTCCCTCCAGCCATGCTGCCTGAGATATCTTGTGCATGGAACATTTACACTTTTCCACTGAGTTATTTGCTTTTATGGTACAATCCTAAGCAGAAATACACCATTCTATATCCACTGAAGTCAGTGGTATTAGAAGCGTATGTCTCTGCTTAGAATTGTAGTGTTGGGCTTTTTTATTGTCCTGTTATTAAAATTCAAGAGAATGTCAGTGGAAATGGTTATGGGTAAACAATTGCTTATATGCCACTCCCAGTTAAACAAGTGGGACTTCCAAGTCTTAAATGTACATAAAATGAATCTATAAAATTAAGTTCTTTGTTGGGTAGAAATATGCTGCAAATTGGTCATTGTTGCATTAATTCAGACTTTTTCTGTGCCAGCCTATATCCATCAGCATGTCACATTCGGGAGTAAGCCAGCTCTCAAAGAGCTCCAAATCTTTCCCCAAAAATTAAATTTCTACCTGCCAAAAGGCACTCTATGTTTTATAAAAAGGTGCTAATGCTTCTCCTGTAATATAGCTTTCTCATACTACTGAGTTATTTATGTCTTCATCTGCTAGAAAATATAATGACCAGAGCCGTAGCTTATGATACATAAGTTATTAATGTGAACCAGTTAAGACTTCCTTCAAAGAAAATACCAGTAGTGGTTTCCAGTATTTTTTTTTTAAAAAACTTAATTGTTCTTTGTTATTATTTTAAGGGACAAAATTGTTAAAGGGAATGCCAGTTAAGGTACTGGATAAGTTATCCAAAGGTATAAAGAGATCCTGCTGCAATTTTGGAGAGGAGCTATAGCTTGATAGTAGAGTATTGTCTTTACATGCAAAAGCTCAGTTAAAAGGCTCAGGGAGCAGCTGATATTCCAGTTCCAGTTCATTTATTGTAATTAGCCACTGACTGTTACAAATCTACAAAAATCTCAAGAAAAAGGAAAGTAAACTAGAAGTTAAAACATACAAAGTATTGTGTAAGGTATAACAAGGATATAACAACGGATGCAATACAATGGCAATAACAATAAAAATGTAGATATGAATCTAAAAGTTATCCCTTTGCCTTGGCATGTATTTTCTTTGCTGCAAGGGCAAAGACTGAAACTTTCTGGGAGATATAAGCATCAATATCAGATAAAATAAATACTATTTTTTCCTCAACTGAATAAACACTTAAGCCTGACAGAATTCCATCTAAAAATTTAGCCCTTGGACTGGAATAGAGTGAACAGAAAAGTAAATAGTGAGGTAAATCCTCAATTACATGCATTAATGTTGGGCCACTGGAGTTTGGTTAAAACAGCCTTCCATGACTGCTGTTGGCATTGACTGGAATTGTAAGGAGGTAAAGTTCGCTCTAAGAACATGATTAGAAATGTTAACTGAGTATGAAGATCTTGTGTGTTCCAGTTTAATTAATTTGTACCATGGTGCTGTTTTTGATTTTAATATTAAGGTACGATCTAGATGGGCATCAGAGTCAAATGTCCATTTTCTAAGATGGGATTTGACAATTGTGGGACCCAAGAGGTCATCAGGGATAAGATATCTTGAGCGTATGCTCTTAATAAACTCAAGGTGCTGAGGATCTTTAGCTAACAGAAGACTGAAAGACTGATTATTGCCCAATTATAAGCCTATTTAAGCTGAGGCTTGAGGAAGCTACCTTGCTGGATCAACTAGTCCACCAGCTGCAAAAATGTATGCCAGCTGCAGGCTTCCAGCATCTATCAGTGCTCCCAAGCTTTATTCTCTAGACCAGAATGCGCCACCTCAGAGAAGACCTGACTGGGCTGGCCAACAAAGCACAGGATAGGCTGGGAAAACAGGAAGCACCTTGTTCAGGGGCTCATAAAATTAATGCTATGGCTCACAGCTCTTCTGCTAGGCTATTGCTCGACTGGAGGGAAAAGCACCTGTGCAGAGTCACCTACTTGGGTGAGGGGTCTATAAAATTGAACCCTCTTTATTCAATCTGCTTGAAAATTAGAGATTCTTTAGTTTATAGAGATGAGTGTATTCTGATGAAATATATTGAAATTATAACAAACTGTACTCTGCTGAAATTAAAACACATTTTTTCAAGCACACACCCCTACTTAAGACCCTGGGGATCCACTATCAGTCAGAATAGACAGTACTGGACTTGATAGGCCAGTGATCTGAATCAGTACCCCTGCTTCTATTGTTAAGCCAATTGCCCTAAAAATAGGATTTTGGGGAATTTAGAATGGAGGGCAATCAGCCTTTCAGCGAAATCTAAAACCTATTTATACAGAAGGCGTCTGCTTTGGAAGTTATCCAATAATGAGGCAATATAATATAATAATCAAGGGGTTTTATTATAGAATAAAGGCAAACATACATGGGTATAAAGTCACACAACACACATACAGTCCTAATAAAGATAGAGTTGAAACAGACAGGGGTAAACACAAGGATTGACAAACAGGGGAATAATTACCTATCGTAGTCTTCGAGGAAGGCTCCAATGGCGATGAAAAAGGAGATGGGGGATGGACCCTCAACTGATCAGGTATCGGGGGTGTATCTAACAGTGGAGTATGTGGTACTGTTAGATGCACACTTGTGGAATGTAGGGTCAGGGCTTATAAGATCTTCCTTAAGCCCTTAGGGGGTAGGAGAGCAAAAGGATTATGACGCTGGGTCAGATGGGGCATGATGCGGTGCCACATGGTGTGTTACCTCAGGAAAAGGGGAGGCTCCAGAATGACAGGGCATGGCATGGGTGGAGGTGATTAAACAAGCTAACTTATCTAAAGGTGACAATAGAGAGCCAAATTGGTACCTAAGGTGACACCTGATTTATACAAAGAACTCTGGCTCTAGGTGAAGCTGATCTTCCTCTTCTGCTCTTCTGGCTAGCACCATCCATTATCTAAAGTTCCGTTTGACAAGGACTCGGGCAGTCTGGCAGGGTCCACGCCTAAGCTGAGCTTGATTGCCTTATGTAGATGTAATAGCTGTTGAGTACATGAGCCTCTCATTTCTCTGTCATGGAGTCTGGCACTGCAGGAAGATAGTCGCTGATGATGTTAGCCTACCAACATGGCTTTCATGGTCAAGGCTGGAAACCACTTGCCCTGACAGTTCCTAGCGATGCAACTTCTTCCACTGCAACGGCCGAGATGGTGCACGCACGGAGCGGCTGGAAACCCATTTGTACTTCTGACTAGCACTCTTCCAGAGATATAGAGTGCTGTTGTAACGCTGAGGCTGTTAGTATTCACATAAGTCTCTTATAAATGGCAGATAAAACCCACGTTTCACAGCAGATGTGTGTGAGTTGAATCTCCAGGCACCCTGGCAACCAAACAGGTGATTACGATGTCCGTATATAACTGAAATTAGGGGTCTCTTGCTCGCAATATGTCACGGTGAATGTGACATGCATGTATAGGTATACATCTGCTTCTACGAAAGAGCAAACATAGGTTCACTACAAATGAAAGTAGGGATCAGTACCTTGGATAAATGTGGGATTAGAATCACATGTTGAGCTGTATGTACATTGAATGTAATATGAAAATTACTCAACTCACATATAAAGAAAAAACAAGCATACATTGTATGTAGCTTGTATATGCATTCACTGAAACTTATGAACTAAACTAATATAAGGCAGCTTCATGTGTTCAGTTTTACATAGTCAGACATTATCTCTGTCTATTGAATGTATCTATAGGGAAAAAACATTCAAAATGAAAGATTTGGGGTTGTTCAGGGTTACAGTTTATGGTGTGGAAATGTACCCAGTTTACGATTAGAATCTGGATTTTGTGCACTAGTTTAATAAACAACATTAGCAAAACTGATAGCACAGTTACTTTATAAAGTTGCAACATTGCCTAATAACTGTTGTTGTATCAGCTTGAACACTCCTACTGTTTTCTACAGAAATTATTCCCCACCCTTAAATGTGTTACACCTTTAGTAGCATTTTCACTAACTATACCTATACAGAAAAATATAACATCGGGTGCAGAAGTAATAGGTAAATTAGAAAGGTAGAAAGAGCATGCAAATCTATAGACATGCCTGATATTCTAGTCAAAGATAGGAAATCAGACAGCATTACATCTGCATTGGTTCAGTCCAGAGTCAAGTGAATAGTGTTCATAGTCTGAAAATGATGGAGCTTCAATCATGAAGGAGGATATTTCAGGCAGCATGAATAGTAAGCTTTAGGGTTCTTTGATATTTCCCCCTGTTCCTCAGAGACCTTTTCATCTGAGCTAACTGCTTCCAAATAAGCCTTCTGATTGGTTGCAAAATCCTTAACTTTCTAGCTATGTTCATTTTGGTCTTGCACATTCCATTGTTGACATGGGGCCAGTGAGTTAGGGTGCATTGGTTGCTTCACACCAGGCTTGATTTCCCCTCCCCTCCCCATTCTACCTCTCCTTCTCCCCCTCCCTCTGCCTCCCTCTCTCTCTCTCTCACACACACGCACACACACAGAGTATGCCTTCTTGGTTGCAGCAGGAGCATGTTCCACCAGGCTGAGGCCAGGGTAGAAAAAGCCCTGGTCCTTGGTGAGGCTAAGCGGACATCCCTTAGGCCAGGGACAGCAAGCAGATCTTGCTCAGCAGAGTGCAAGGCTCTCCAGGTCATATATGGAGAGAGACAGTCACTCAGGAGTGTTGGTCCCAGGACACACAAGGCTTTAAAGGTATATACCAGTACCCTGAAGCAGATCCAGTACTCAATTGGTAGCCAGTGCAACTGGCATAGTGCTGGCTGAACGTGTGCCCACACAGGCAATGCAGTCAGCAGGTGCACCACTACATTTTGCACCAGCTGGAGTTTTCAGATCAGCTGCAAATGCAAGCCCGCATAAAGTGAATTACAGTAATCAAGCCTGGAAGTGACCATTGCATGGGTCATTTCAGCCAAGTTGCCATTCCCCTGGCAGCACCGAGAAAACCCCCAATCTTCAGGGCTTCAGCCCACCCCCAAACAGAGATGTTGTAGTGTGATGTCACTAATGCAATGATATCATTCAGAAGTGATGTCATCACATCGGAGACAATGCATGAGGACTCTCTGGTAATTGGGCAAACTCAACCCTAGGTCTCTTGGTGACTTACAACATTAAAACTATATAAATAAGTTTTAAATAACATAAAAGCAGATAATACATATAACACATTAACATTAAAAGCCATCTTTGGGACCGCCTCTCCCCATATGAGCCTCCCCAGGCTCTGAGGTCAGCTGCACAACATCTTCTTGTGATCTCTGGTCCTAAGGATGCCCACCTGGATTCAAAAAGGGCCAGAGCCTTTTCGGTCTGGGCCCCATCTGGTGGAATGAGCTGCTGCTGGAGATCGGGGCCCTGCAGTACTTATCTAAGTTTCTCAGGGTCTGTAAGATGGAGCTCTTTCACCAGGCTTTTAATTGATCCAGTGGGTGTCACCTGAAGTCATCGCTCTCCCCAGCACCTTATTAGCACCTTACCATTTAGGTGTTTATGTTATGCAGAACTAGGCTTCCCAAACCTCCCGCTCTGGCGGGAGACTTCTGGGTTCACAGCCTCATCTCCCGCTCTTCAAAACTCTGGAAGCGGGGGTGGGGGGTGGAGGGGGGGGAGAACATACCTTTAGGCTTCATGTTGTAGAGCTCCTGAGCCGTTTGCAAAATGTCTGCCCCTTTAAGGCTGGGCAGGAAGCAGGAAGGGCTTCTGAGAACGGCCCCTCCCTTTCTTTGCTTTCGTTTTCACAGGAAGTAGAGTTGTCCGGAGGAAGATCTGGTAAGTGTGTGTGTGTGAGAGGGAGGGGGCAGGGGATTCCCTAGTTTGGAGGCCCTCCCCCCCCTTTAGAGAGCGTGTGTGGGGGGAGGGAAATGTCTACTAGGCACTCTATAATTCCCTATGGAGAATGATTCCCATAGGGAATAATAGGAAATTGATCCGTGGGTATTGGGGGCTCTGGGGGGGTATTTTTTGAGGTAGAGGCACCAAATTTTTAGTATAGCATCTAGTGCCTCTCCCCAAAATACCCCCCAAGTTTCAAAACTATTGGACCAGAGGGTCCAATTCTATGAGCCCCAAAATATG
This sequence comes from Heteronotia binoei, assembly GCF_032191835.1. Classification (NCBI taxonomy): domain Eukaryota; kingdom Metazoa; phylum Chordata; class Lepidosauria; order Squamata; family Gekkonidae; genus Heteronotia; species Heteronotia binoei. Next base: position 133,665,001 of record NC_083227.1, on the reverse strand, counting down.
GTGTCCCTATCCTTAATTATTTCCTATGGAAGAAAGGCATTTTAAAAGGTGTGCTGTCTCTTTAAATGTGATGGCAAGAACTCCCTTGAAGTTCAATTATGCTTGTCACATCCTTGTACTTGGCTCCACCCCCAAAGTCTCCTGGCTCCACCCCCAAAGTCCCCAGATTTTTCTTTAATTGGACTTGGCAACCCTATGCTGAACACTACCAGCCTATATGTGGTTTATGACTTGTTGCCAATGATGTGGATCATGGTTTTTGTTAATTCTGTAATTATGATATTATCTAGTCTGGATGTGGTTTTTAAAATGTTTCTGTAAGGTTTTTAATGTTGTAAGCTGCCCAGAGCCCACTTGCAGGATAGGGCAGGGTATAAATAAAAAAATTAAATTAAATTAAAATGCTAAATTATTAAAATATGTGGATAGCATCATCCCACTAATAAAATCAACCCAAAAATGTGGATTGCATTCCAAAGGCTAACCTAAACAATTAACCTTGCATGCTCTGAAAAAAACTAAACAAATCTGGCATGGTACAGGTGTCATCAGAGAGTGCATACTACAGGGTAGGGTCCTCACCTGAGAAGGCCCTTCTCCTGTTAACAGCTAGCCAAGACATCCTGGGGCCAGGCACCTGCAAGAGGTCCCTAGAGTATGACCAAAGGGAGGGTGGGGGTTTTAATGGGAGATATACTGATGTGGCAAAGAGCTCATTAGGATCTGGAACCAAATTTAGAGTAAATGTTACATAAATTACTGTTATTTTAACGCTAAATCCTGTATCATTCTGAAAGTAGGGCCAATGAAAGAGTTCAGAAAATGACTGTTCCTAATAATGCTCATTTATGATGGTAATGATAAGTTCAGATAATGGGGTGGATCCAACCATCCTCTAAGTAGCCTTCATTCAGCATAAGTACTTAAGTGGATTTTCCTTTTGAGAAATTTAATTTGGAAGTAGACTCCTTAGATTGGGGGAAGGCTTCAATCTTGAGCCAAAAGGAAATATAGGATATAAATATTTCAGATTGCTCCATTATAGAATGTGAAGCTATACTGGAAGGTTTGTGAAAATACTCAAGTCTGCTTTCCATGAAAATGCTCTAGAGGCACAAGAAACATGCAGCAAATACAGCTGAAATGTATATTGTACTCCAAAATAGAAAAAAACTGGCTCAAATCCAGCTATAAAGTGTTCTTGGATTATATATGGTTTCCATTTCTACATGGAAGCTTTTCAGGAGATGTCTCACTGCAAGGGGGGGGGGAAAGAAATTTGAAAAGGTTATGTTTGCATCTATTTGCAAGTTCTAGAACATCATTTGCCTTCACTGCACTTAATATCACAATTTCATAGCTTACACTACATTCACAGCAACTGTGCACAATTTTGTACCAAAGGTTATTTAGGCTGTCTTTCAGAAGACTTGCAGAATTTAATTAACTCTACCCCATGCTTGTAGCCCTGCGATTCCTCTAACTGTTAACATGAACTCACATATGGATTAAAAGGAAATAAAACCTACAATTTGAGTTCAATTCAAAACTTATTGGAAACATGTATTGCTTTTCCTTGACCTGGCAGTGAAAGGGGAAGTTATTATAGTTCTTTAGTGAGTTTGTAAGCTTCTTATTGCCATGGTAGGTTTAATCTTACAAGAAAAAAATTGATCTGGGGAATTCATTGTTCTCATTTTAGTTTCATTTTACCTAGTAATTTTCATACTGGGCATGCATCTATTATTTTGAAATTAACAAAATTGAGTATTTCAGAACCCTGTTGGCATTTTAAACCTTTGAAAATAAAATGCCTTAAATTAATACTTTTCCACAGCATTCAGATTATAGCCAAGGCAGGAAAATTTGAGACTACGTGGCTCTTGCTTGTTTTAAAAAAATGTAATTTATAGTCTGCCTTTCTCACAGGGATTCAAGGTGGATTACACCTTGTACAATCAACAGAATGGGGCATTTAATAACAATCAACACAATGGGGCATTAGGATTTTAGAAGTTTGGAACCGCCAGAAAGAAGTGAAAGATAACATAAGTATTCTCTTAAATACAGAGATTACTAAATAGGATCCTAGTACAATAAGGTATACATAGCAATATAGACCATCGTCCCAATCATTTATTCAGGTAAGTTTGTGAATCAATTTGTACAGCACAACCCTATTGCCTGTATAGAAAAGCCCTCTTGAATACATCGGTTTTGCATAGTTTGCAGAAGGTCAGTAGAGCAGGAGCTTTCCTGACTTCCTTGGGCAGACCAGAAGGTGAGAGCCACAACAGTCAGTCAGTCATAGTTCATTGTGTGCAGCCATCGACTTTCAAAATATAAGGTATATAGGATAAGAGATATACACACATACACGCACAAACATACACACACACACACACACACACACATACATACATACACACAATTGGTTGGTATCTAAAATTTCTATCACATTTCTACACACATCATTCAACAGCTTTCTTGATGGTAACGTTGGCTCTAATTTTCCTCGCAGCAAAATCATACAGAGCCATTCTGTAAGAGTTAGGAGGGTCAGCATCCAAAAGCAAAAAAGCTAGTTCAGAGGTAGGCTGTATGTTAGCTAAAATTTGATTAAGGAATTTATTCCTGGGTCTCACATAATAATAATAATAATAATAAATTTTATTTATATCCCGCCCTCCCCGCCTAGGCAGGCTCAGGGCGGCTAACAACAGTTCAATAAAATTATACAATATAAGGTAAATTAAAACAACAATTAAATTATACAGTAGTTTAAAAACAACAATCTAAAACCAGTTCCAGTTGTCTGGGTCGTTCCATAATTTAGACGGCGGTGATCTTCTTGATGTTATTCTGTATATTTATATTATGGCAGGGGTCACTAGATAAAATCGTTGGTGGATTAAACAGCCATCCTATCAATGGTCTACAAAGGCCTGCTTGAAAAGAGTGGTCTTACAGGCCCTGCGGAATTGGTCCAGATTCCGCAGGGCCCGTACCTCCTCCGGGAGTTGATTCCAAAGGCACGGGGCTATAACAGAGAAGGCCCGTGCCCGGGTACTCTGTAATTTTGCCTCCTTTGGCCCAGGGATAGTCAGCATGTTCTTCCCTGCTGACCTCAGTGCTCTCTGGGGCTCATAAGGGGAGAGACGGTCCCTCAGGTAGGCAAGTCCTCGGCCATATAGGCTTTAAAGGTGATAACCAGCACTTTGTATCGGACCCGGTATGTAACTGGCAGCCAGTGCAGTTCACGCAGCCCCGGCTGTATATGCTCCCATTTCGGGAGTCCTAATAACAGCCTGGCCGCTGCGTTCTGCACTAGCTGCAGCTTCCGGGTTCGACACAAAGGCAGCCCCATGTAGAGGGCATTGCAGTAATCTAGTCTTGAGGTGACCGTCGCATGGATCACTGTTGCCAGGTCCCAGCGCTCCAGGAAAGGAGCCAACTGCCTTGCCCGCTTCAGGTGGAAAAATGCCGACTTGGCAGTGGCCGCTACCTGGGCCTCCATTGATAGTGAAGGCTCCAGTAGGACTCCCAGGCTCTTGACCCGGCCCGCCGCTTTCAGCGGCGCACCGTCAAAAACCGGGAGAGGTATTTCCCCTCCCAGAGCGCCGCGACCCACGCAAAGGACCTCTGTCTTCATCGGGTTCAGCTTCAACCCACTCAGCCTAAGCCAAGTTGCCACGGCCTGCAGTGCCCGGTCTAAGTTCACTGGGACGCAGTCAGGCCGGCCATCCATTAGCAGATAAAGCTGGGTGTCATCCGCATATTGATGACAACCCAGTCCAAAACTCCGGGCAATCTGGGCAAGGGGGCGCATGTAGATGTTAAATAACATCGGGGAGAGAACTGCTCCCTGAGGCACCCCACAATCTAGTGTGCGCCTCCGGGAAAGCTCACCCCCGATTGCCACCCTTTGTCCCCGACCTTTGAGGAAGGAGGAAAGCCATTGTAAGGCCAGTCCCCTGACCCCTATGTCGGCGAGGCGGCGGGTCAGTAGCCAATGGTCGACCATGTCGAACGCTGCCGACAGGTCTAACAGCATCAGCACCGCCACGCCACCTCGATCCAGTTGCCGCTGGAGGTCATCCGCCAAGGCGACCAGCACTGTCTCCGTCCCGTGGTCCGGGCGAAAGCCGGACTGGCAAGGGTCTAGGACGGAAGCGTCATCCAGAAAACCCTGTAGTTGCAGCGCCACTGCCCTCTCAATAGAGTAGGCAGATTAAAAAATAGTGGACAGGATCTCCTACTGAGCCTTCACACAAACAAACGTGCTGAAATGGATTCTTTTTCACCCATCAAAATGTTTAAACAATGTACAACTAACGTGCTGGATTGCCCAGCAAGGATTTTGTGCTGAGGAGGGAGAGAGTTGCCCTCTGTTGAGACATGCTTTACCTTGCACAACACAGGCAGGGGCTGTGCCTTGGGGATGGAGGCAGGCTATGAGGGGAGGGGGCAGCTTTTGACAATGCATTGCAGAGCCAGGATACTGTATGCCTGGGGGGAAACACACATTTTCAGCCTCTGCACAAACGCCCATTAATACCTCAAATACCTCCATTAATACCTTCATCCTTTACAATTCCTATCTTGCTATAGAGAGAAAATACTTTCACATTCTCTGCACCTGACACTGGCAGTCTGTTAACAAGTCCAGAGGAATGACAACAGCCGGGGCTGCAGCTCAGTGATACAGCATCTGCTTGCCATGTAGAACCTCACAAGATCAATCCCTGCCATGTTTTTAAAAAACTCTGCATGCGACACAGAGCTTGCTGTCACTCTGAGTTCACAAAACTTACCTTGTAGGACCAGGTGTCTGCTCTTGACAAGGCAGGGGGAAGAAGACCTTTTCAAGGCCTATTTTGAAGCAGAATTCCTAGGGCCCACTCGCGACTACAGCTGCCAGCTCCAAGTTGGTGGGAAATTCTTGGAGATTTTGTTGTGGAGTCTAAGGAAGACAGAGTTTGGGGAGGGGAGAGGCCTTGACTGAATATAATGCCAAAGCAGTTCTTTTCTCCAGGATGGTGAGAGAGATCTATTGTTTGGAGTTCAGTTGTGATCCCAGGAGATCTTGTCTCCACATGGAGGTTGTCTACCCTAGGCCTGGCAGCACCCTCTGAGTGACTTGATGTCACCTGACTGGCATGACTTAACTAGACCTGGCTGCTTACTCCTGTTCAGCAGCTGCCCCCCATGACAGCCAGTGTGATTTCACAGTTGCCAACTCCAGGTTGCCAAATTCCTGGAGATTTGAGGGGCAGAGCCTGGACAGGGTGAGTTTGAGAAGGGATGAGACCTCAGACAGGTACAATGCCATAGACTCCACCCCCAAATCAGCCATTTCCTCATGGGAACCACTGTTGCCAATCTCCAGGTGAGGGCTGGAGATCATTCAGAATTACAATTGCTCTCCAGATGGCAGTAATCAGTTCCCCTTGAGGTGTGGGGGGGGAGTGAATGCCTTCACTTGTGTGGGTGGGAAGACAGCAAGGGTGGGGGACATTAACCCATCAGCTCTTTCTAGAAGCCATCATATCTTTCTCTACAACAGGCCCAACTCCTAGTAATATATATATATAAAACATTGTTTGAATGTTCATCCAAGAAATAGAAACCATTTGATCATAATGTTATCATCCCATTAGCAGCTCAGTTGGCATAGTCTGAAAATGTGGTGATGTAAGTGCCATTCTTATATGATGTAATGTAGCCCAAATAAGAAGCTCTAGAGTAGTCTTTTTAAATGGCTGAGTACCATGGGCCATATTTTTGCTGGCTGATTAAAGGTTTGTCATTTATAGTATCCTCTTTATATACCCATGTCCACAGGTTCAAATTATTCCCCAAAGACTGAAGTAAATCACTGGGGCTAGTATATCTGGAGATAATGTTAGTTAAGAAAACTGAACTGGCTTTGTCATTGTTTTGCAATAAATAAAAACTAAAATTGCTGAACCTGTATCATTAATTGGTTCTTCTTCCATAATTTTAGAATTGCAAAATGGACAGGGGGCCTCATTGAAGGAAAGCCAAGCTTAGCCCACATCAGAGCCATTGGTGTCCCTTTTGGGAATGCTAATTTGCATCTCATAAAGAGATTTTGAATTGTTTCTAGTATTTATTCTTTGCAGGCCCATATTTCGATAATGTAGTAAATGGAAGATGACTTTACTAACAAAAACTTTTAAAGATGGATCAATAAGAAAGCCACCTCTGGTGTAATAAAATCTCATTATTGCCCTGATAGCCTTGATATCTAAGGTTTTAATTACAGCTATATGGGCATTCCAGTTCAAGGATTTGCTGTAAGTTATACCCAGGTATTTATAGGTTTTACATTGCTTGATTGGTATACCTTGTATATTCCAGAGGAACTTTTTAGGCCTCTAATGAAAGACCATCATTTTGGTTTTCATATAATTTATTTTTAAGTTCTCTTCAGTGCAGTAGTCACCCAGACTATTTAGCAACTTTTTAAAACCAATCCTGGTTAAGGAGAGTAAAATCATATCATCTGCATATAATAGTACTGAGATTTTCTTATGACCTACGGTATTAAGGATGAGACAAATTCTGAGCCAGTTAGTCTTACCACAATGTTATTAATATACTGATTAAAGAGCATAGCCTCTAATATGTATCCCTGTTCAACTCCTTTTCCTGTTGGAATTCCTCTGGTTAGAGAGTCCAAAGTGCCTACTTTGATTTTTACATACATATTGGAGTACAGGTTGCATATGAGAGACAGTAACCTCTTATCCATATTTGTATTTCCTAATTTCTCCCACAAGTGATTTCTGTCTATGCAATCAAAAGCTGTGGATAGATCTACAAACACCACAAACAGGGCTTTATTTGTGCCTTTCATTGCTGTATAAGCTAGCTGATTGAGTGTATGGCAATGATCAGTGTACTTTGACCTCTACTAAAGCCTGTTTGGTGGGGGTGTATGATGTGATTATCTGTAGGCCAATCCACCAGCTTCTGTAGAAGATATTTTCCATACAGCTTTTATCAAGGAGACTTATCAAATGGTAAGAAAGCACTTATAAGGTAGAAAGATATACAGTATTTTTTGCACCATAAGACTCACTTCCCCCCCCCCCCCCAAAAAAAAAGTGGAGGGAAAAGTGTGTGCGTCTTAAGGAGCGAATACTGCAAAAAATTCACACAAATGCCTCTAAATTCACACAAACGGCTCTAAAAACTAGGTGCGTCTTATGCTCAGGTGTGTCTTATGGAGCGAAAAATACGGTAAATAGCACTAGATGTGGCAGGATTTCTGTTGAGTTGGCCCTCTTGTATTAAATTGGCTACAAGAGCTTTTTATGAAATTGGCCACAAGCTCTCCAGCACCAAGTTATTCAGCACTATTAAGTATTTATATTGCTAACAGCCAATAGTTTAGGCTGAGAATCTAGGTCAGTAGAGTAGGAAAAAACTAGGTGAAAGTTGTCTGAGGACAGGAAAGGCCTTATATGGTATGAGCAGGAACTGGTAAGAGTAACAGATAATTGGCCATCTGGATTTGCATCTGCAGTAACTGGAATGCAAAATATTAAATAAGAGGAAACTGATAAAGTGCTGGGGGGATAAGGCTTTATAAGCCCTCAAATTTGAGCAGAAGTTGCTGGCCTGCATGAGAGACGGGGTCTCTCTGCCAGTCATGCCAAGAAATTAACAACCTTTGTTGATTTCTGTTTGAGGCCTCAAACATAAAACATAGCCTATATTCTCAAACAGAGAGTGTGGCTCTAAGAGAAAAGGGACTTAGGTTTTCTTAGATTTAATTCTCTTTAAAGGTAGATTATAAAATAGGATAAGCTTAGCTATGAGAGTTTGAATAAAGTTCATCTGAATACTAAATGTATAACCTTCTATTGTATCTGGAAGCTGTACTACTGTTATCTTTTGTATTGCCTTCTGAGTTTTGTATCTTTAAGCCTTCTATTCAGAGTAAAAGTTTAAGTGGAATAAAGTTTATCTGTGTAAGTTCCTGGTTATTTGGGTTACTGAAGGTACAGTAAGGTGTACATAAGTAATCCTGCATCAGTTTGGTGACCCCGATGTGATTCATTTTGGTGACCCTGATGTGTTGTTTTGTGTTGTCTTTTGCCTGCTTCTCTCATAGCTGCCAAGAAGCTGAGCACCATTCCAGTTGGTAAGAGAGATTTTAATTGCTTATTGAGGGCTTCTGTGAAACAGAAAGTGATTTTAATTGGAAAGATAAGTAGCTGTATATCTTTTGCTCCTTGCACTCCATGTACTTTCTGTTTTCCCTTCTCATTTATTTTCTATTGCATGCCTGCTAATTAAGTAGGGAGGGAGATGTGTGTTTGTGAGTGTGATGTCTGAATGCAATATTGCCACATACTTTTTATTTTTGGCCGACTATGTGAGCACGCTCCAGGAGGAATTGAGGGGACACCTGCCATCCTCCGCGAGGAGGAAAAGTCCTGCGTGACATTTTAGTAAACACCAAGCAGCACACAACACTTTGTTTTCCTTATAATCCCTCAGTGTGAAGGAATTGAGAGCATGGTGTGATTTTTAATTATGGGGGGGGGGGGGAAATCATCTGAGGTGTCAGCAAACACTCCCTTGGGAGAGGTTGTTAGGATTTTTGACCCCTTATGGGGGGGGGGATGGAAACTGCCTAACAATTTAATTCTCAGGCAGTTAATAAAATACTGTCAAGAGAAATGGCCAAAATTCACATGTCAATTTTCTTCCCATCTTAAATGGCATGAAATTGGGCCTTTTGATGTTAATAGACTCATGACTTTAAGGGAAAAGCTGGAGGTGGCATCCAAGGGATATGCTTTATATTGTATTTGGGCTCAAATAGCCAAAACAAGATTGATGAAGCCACTCTCTCCAATCCCCCCCGCCCGCTCCCCAATGTAGATTTTAGAAGTTCTCAACCATTTTTGGGTATGGCACAGGTTCCTCCTCCAGATTATTCAAGAGAGGGCAAGGAAGAAGAGGTTTTTGAACAACTAACGTATTGGAGGGCTCCTCCTCCTCCTGGGGGAGGTAATAACCAAACTCCGCCACAAGGTGGAGCTGTTGTAATCCAGTTGTGCCACCAGCTGGGGCTGCTGGAGCTGTAGTGAAACCTAAAGAGGAAAAAAGAGATCTTTCCCCTGTGGGTGCAAATGTGGAGGAGCATGCAAATAAAATAAGAAAGTATCGGGGAAAGGTCCTGGAAAACTTAGATTTGAGTTATTTACAAGCACCTGCTCTTTCCAAATGGGGGCCATGTGCACCTGCCCTGCAAATGGCAAATTCATGGCTTCCAGAATAGGTGTATGTGGCACCAGCTTTCCTCTCAACCATTTAAAGGGAAGGTTTCCTTTAATGGCCTGAAATTGGGAAGGTTCCCTTTAAAGGGAAGGTTCCCTTTAAATAGTTGGAGAAAAGCAGAGGGAATGTGCATAGCATTGCATCCTCAACACAATGATGTCACTCTGCATGATGTCATCACATCAGGGATAGCCTCTTCCCCTCCCAGAACACCCGCCAAATCCCCCCACCAGAGAGAAGATAGGGCCTGGCAACTCTAATAATTAATTTTGTTGTGAACATTAATTCAAACTGCTACACTCCTGTACATTGATGCAATGATCCCCAACCTTTTTGGTACCAGGGACTGGTTTTGTGGAAGACAATTTTTCCACAGACCAGGGGGGAGGGTGATGGTTTTGTGATGATACAATTGTGCACTTTATTTCTATTAGTTTGGTATGGTGGTGAAGTGTGCAGACTCTTATCTGGGAGAACCAGGTTTGATTTCCCACTTCTCCACTTGCAGCTGCTGGAATGGCCTTGGGTCAGCCATAGCTCATATAGGAGTTGTCCTTGAAAGGGCAGCTTCTGGGGAAAGCTCTCTCAACTCCATCCACCTCACAGGGTGTCTGTTGTGGGAGAAGAAGGTAAAGGAGATTGTGAGCTGCTCTGAGACTCTGAAATTTGGAGTGGCGGGCAGAATATAAATCCAATGTTGTTGTTGTCTTCTTCTTCTTGTTGTTATTATGACATTGTAATATATAATGAAATAATTATACAACTCATGGCCCAGTTGCTAACAGGCCATGGACTGGGACCTGTCCACGGATCAGGGGTTGAAGACCCTTGCATTAATGCACCTGAAGTGGGCAGGCACACAAAAGCTTATACATTGAGTAAAACTTTGCTGGTCTTAAAGGTGCCACTGGACTCAAATTTCACTAACATCTTCAGTGACAGATGTGGATTTTTTCAAGCAGTTGGGTCAAAAAGGCTGACTATTCTAGTTCAGTCTCTGTGCAGAGGGTGAATGCATCTTGTTCCTAATGCATGACCATTGAAGTATTGTGCAGTGCACAGCCTGACATTTCACACGTGTGGTGGAATTTATTTTGGGTTAGCCCTATTTATGATCCTAGCCATATTCATTATGATCTTAGACATACTCTTAGAATCATAGAATCATAGAGTTGGAAGGGACCTCTAGGTTCATCTAGTCCAACCCCCTGCACAATGCAGGAAACTCACAAACACCTCCCCCTAAATTCACAAGATCTTCATCGCTGTCAGATGGCCATCTAGACTTAAATATATTCTTTATGAAATTAGCAACAAGAGTCCTAAGCTTTTCAGCAATATTAAGCATTCATATTTCTCTAAACAACAATAATTGCTCTCAGCAGCTCTAAGCTGTTGATCTTGGATGCAGTTATAGCATTTGGCCACCAGAAGCTCTGTCTTTCAGAAACATAGAACCAAGCTATCTAGGTTACTGGGTACAAGGTCAACCACTATGGCAGCCATTGGCATAAACCCAGCAACTAGGAGTAGGGAAATGGTTGCTTGAGGCGTTCCCAGCCATTATTGCTTATTGTTTATTTGGCTGCAAAATTATTTACTGCTGAATGACACAAGTAGCTGTGTGTATGAGGTCACTAGAGGCTTTATAAATCCTCTACTTTTGAGCAAAAGCTGCAGACTGTATCAAAGGCAGGGACCTCTTTGTCAGTCTAGCCCAGATATTAACAATCCTTGTTAATTTCTGTTTGAGGTCTCAAACATTGAACACGGAGCATAACTCTGATAGAATGGGATTTGGGACTTCGATTTTAAATGGGAAAATATAGACTAATAAGGCTAAGTCCTATTGGGACATATTTTTCATTATTGCTTTATTGTATTTTATGCTTTATGCTCTAACTGTGTAAACTGTTTTCTGTTCTGCCTTTCTATCCATATAGCTGAAGCCTTCTGTCTAAAGAAGAAACTGAAATGTACTAATGGTATCTAAACTGTTTGCCTTCTGTCTAAAGAGAAACTTGGAGTCTAATAAACTGTTTTTGCTTTGAGAAGCCTGGAGTCAGATAAAGTTTATCTACGACGTCTTAAAACTTATTAGTGGGTATGTATTAGCCTTCTGATAAGAGAGCCAGTTTGGTGTAGTGGTTAAGTGTGCGGACTCTTATCTGGGAGAACCGGGTTTGATTCCCCACACCTGCTGGCATAGCCTTGGGTCAGCCATAGCTCTGGCAGAGGTTGTCCTTGAAAGGGCCGCTGCTGGGAGAGCCCTCTCCAACCCCACCCACCTCACAGGGTGTCTGTTGTGGGTGGGGGGAGGTAAAGGAGATTGTGAGCCGCTCTGAGACTCTTCGGAGTGGAGGGCGGGATATAAATCCAATATCTTCTTCTTCTTCTGATAACTGCAGGTTGTTTTAGTTCCTGCAGGGTTTTGATTTTGGTATTTTATATTGTTGGGAGTACAATAGAAATTCCCCAACAACATGTTGTTGAGGCTCATTATTAACAGTCTATTAATTGTTTACTGGGTTTTGGCTTCAGAAGAACATCAGAAGATAACATCAAAACAAGCCAGAAATATAATTATTCAATAATTTGCTTTTCACTTTTCATTTTCTTTCTACTCTGCTTTGTGCAACAGCACGTAAGAACATAAGCAGAGCCCTGCTGGATGAGACCAGTGGTCCATGTAGTCCAGCTTTCTGTTTTAAACCACGGGCAACTAGGCCAACAGCAGAGCTTAGGGGCTGAGGCCTTTCTCTGATGCCTCCTGGCACTGGTACCTAGAGGTTTACTGCCTTTGAATGTGAAGGTTCCTTTAGTTACCATGGCTAGTAGCCACTGATAGATTTATCCTTCATTAATCTGCGTCATCCCCCTTTAAAGCTATCTATGCCTGTGACCATCACTACATTATCTAGCAGTCAGTTCTACGCTTTAATCGCTTCAGTAAAGAATTATTTTCTTTTGTCCATCCTGAATCTACTGCCCATCAACTTCAGAGGATGCCTCCGAGAGCTAGCATTTTTGGAAAGGAATAAAACATTTTCTCTGTCCTCTCTCCCTTGTGCATAATTTTATAAACTTCTAATGTGCCCCTCCCCGGTCATCTGTTTTTCAAACTGAAAATCCCTGCCTTCAGCCTTTCCTCATAGGAAAGTGCAACTCTTTAATCATCTCGGTTGCCTCTTCTATACTTTTTCCAACTCTGCAACTGCAACTTTTTCCAAGACAACTGTCACAGGTGGGGTCGGAGGTAATTTTGGTATGAGAACAGGATTGTTATAAGAATGTCTTTATTTTCATTTTATCTTGGCAGGTGGGATTTTTGTGAATATTACCCTAAGGCTGAAATTAAAAAAAACCCTTGAAGCAGGTATGGCATTGAATTGCTTATAAGCACTGACTTTTTCCAATTGTTTTCCATTGTTTTCTTCTAGCTGCATTATTTCACAATCAAAGGCTTTTTCTGAAGTTGCTCCAAGATTTGTGGTTGGATTATCGAACAGAAAAGGGATTTACTTCTTGCTGTATGTATGTTTGTATTTACTCAGAAAGCACAGGGTACTTCTCACCAGAACTTATATTCATGAAGGTTGCACATCATGCATTATATTCTTTTTCATGTAAGGTGATCAGTCTTGTTAGCATGAACAAACAATGTAGTCTGGAGATAAACAATAAGTTTATTATTTATTTATTTTATTGGATTTATATCCCGCCCTCCCCGCCAAAGCAGGCTCAGGGCAGCTCACAACAGTAAAAGCAATTACAGGTTAAACATTAACTAATTAAAATCTTACAATAAAAAAATTAAAACATTTTAAAAACAGTTTGGTGCTAATGATAATAATAATACATTCCAGTAATTCCAGTTACAAGGTCTTATTTTTAACTTTTTTTAAAACCTGCATTTAACCATTAGTTACAAGGTAAGAAAGTCTTATTTTTAAATTATTTTTCTTTCGTCTAGGGATTTGGTATGTGTTGTCAGTGCATCATTCTGTTCACAGAAACAGTAATTACTTTTTTGCTTAATGTCAGGCATTTGAAAAGAAAATGCTCTTGTACAGATACCAGCTGTTTCTTGAAGGTAGTTTAATATCTCTAAGCTTTAATGTAAGCATTCTTACTGGCTGTAAAGTCTCTCTTTTTATGAATCAGTGGAAAATCATTAGCAATAGTGAGAAATGCAGGGTCTCTTGTGGAAACAATACATTTTTTAAGGTGTGCTGCAGTTTGAATTATATAAAATCGATTCCCTAATCTCTATAAATTAACATTGCCAGCCCCCGGGACCCAGTGAGGGATCCCCTGGTTTTGGGGGCTCCTCTCCACTGTGGGCCTGCTGGCCAGTGAAGGAAACCCCTCCCCTAAACAAGGATGTCACCAAGCAATGCCCCCAATTTGATGACATCATCCAGAAGTGACATCACATTGGAGATGCTCTGATATTTGAGCAAACACTATGGTTTTGAATGCATAAAAAAAATAGAGTTTTGCCTCCAAACCAGAACATCCCTGCATGATGTCCCCTCCCACTCTCAGAATGCCTCCCAAATCCCACCCCCCCCCACACAGGTGAGGGAACCTGTCGACCTTACTATAAAATTAGGTGCGTTTTATGCATAAAACTTCAACACACATATAACTAAGCAGAATTGTACCATTCTAAATCTGTTAAAAATAATGGGCTTAAAAGGGTTTAACTCTTCTTATGATTGCACTGCAAATGAGAAGGAACAGTGTATAACTTCAGATGCATTTTGTTGGCATTACAAGACCTCTTGTCATGCTCATTAACAATTAGGAGAGACTAGGATCTGGGACACCCAGGTTTAAATCACCACTCTGCCAAGGAAGCTCATGAGTAACCTTGGGTTAGTCATATACTCTCAACCTAATATATCTCACAGGGTTGCTGTAACAATAAAATGGTAGCGAGGAGAGAATAAAATCATGGAGAGGTATATGAAATAAACCACTATGGGTCCCAAGTGGGGCAAAGATAGGGTATAAATGAAGTCAAAAGTTAAATGAAAACACTTCTTTGAGATTCATGTATTCAATATTGCACAGTCTCTTCCTTTGAGAACGCACGCATAGCTGGTCTTGAGGACAAAAGGAGATTGAGGAAGAATCGCACTGCTACAGCACCAACCCTAAATCAGACTTTTCCCTGCAGCCGCTGTGGCCGGACCTGCCTGTCCCACATTGGTCTTGTCAGCCACCAGCGAGCCTGCAGCAGACGTGGACTATTGCACCCTTCTTAAATCTTCGTTCGCGAAGCCAAGCCAAGAGAGAGATTGCACAGTTTCCTAAGTGATAAATGTGACTATCTCACAGTTGTCATAGGAAGTGAGAAAAGTCTGATGTGATTTGAATCATGATGCTCAGAATCAAATAAATTAAAATAAAATAAACTGGCTGAAGTTAAGTAGTCAAATCATTTTGAAATCTGTGGAATAATCACTGGAGTAGTTATCAAATGAAAAAAGGCCTTTTAAATTACTCAGTTTATTCTCAGTAAAATCTCTCTATATAATAAAAGCCCAGATGTACTGGGGACGACTCACTGCATCAGCCACTGGCCCATCAACCACCACTCAAGTTCCCTCCCTTTGGCTGCCTTTGCATTCTATTGGCCCATCCAGACAGCTCCGCCTCCTCACAAAGCAAACTGCCACTTTGAGTCACTCCTCTTTGAGAGGCCAGGCAGAGCAAGAGCCGACAGGGCAGGCAGAGCTATGGCAGGTTGCCTCTGTACTCACCACCAGGCTGGGAGAATCAGCAGAGGTGCCTCCACGAGGTCCCTGGAAGCCTCCACCACCATAGGCTCCAGGAGCAGAAGCCACTGCTGCAGCCATCCTCAGTCCTGTGCAAGGTCCTGGGAGCCACAGCCACCACTGGGACCCTGCCATGGCCTCTCAAGGCCTCTGCAAGGCTCTGGGAACTACAGTCACCACTGGGGTCCTCCCAAGGCCTCCACAAGACTCTAGAAGCTGCAGCAACTGATAGAGCCCTGCCATGGCCTTCCAAGGCCTCTATGAGGCCCTGGGAGCTGCTGCCCCCTGTTGCAGCCTACTGAGACCTCCACAAAGTTCCAGGAGCTACCACCACCACTGGAGCCCTCCTGTGGCCTACCAGAGCATTGCAGAAGCCTTGGGAGGGCCCCAGCAGGGTGGCAGCTACCAGGCTACCAAGGATGGGGTGGGAATTAATTGCAAGGGGTGGGAGGAGAGTGAGGGTGGGAGTGCATGCTAAGGAGTGGGTGGGAAGACAGCAAGGTTGGGTGTGTGTGTGAAAAGACAATAAAAATTGGAGGGGGGATTACAGAATGCCAAGGATTGATTGGAGGGGTGTGGAAAGATGGTACAGGTGTGGGGGCTAATGTCAGATCTTGGGAGGGGGAGACAGCAAGGATGCAGGGGTTGAATGTCAAGGGTTTGGGGGGTTGGAAGACACCAAGGGTGGTGTGGGTGGAAAGAAAATGTGTGTGTGGGTTAATGCAAAGGGCTGGCAGGTGGGTGGAAAGGCAGATGGATAGGGGGTCTTAAAGGCCAAGGGTTCAGGGGTTGGAAAAATACCTAGGGTGGCTATTTGTTACTCTTCCCACATCTCTACCTTCTTTCTCAATCTACCCCACCTTCTAATATAACCTACTCCACATTTCCCCACTTTCTCCTTCTCCTTTCCAAACAGTTGCCTTCTCAACATGCCTTGCATCCCTATATCTTTCCCTTCCCCCCCCCACCCCCTCTCAGGCCAGGGCACTCACACACAGCCTCTTTCTAGAGCCTGTTGCTTTCCCCCTCACAATGGGTCTTATTCCTAGTAGTCCATAAAGCAAAACAGTTTGTTGGACTTAATGCAGGCAAAGCCTAATACAAACATTCAAAAATTCAATAAATAGATGCACACATTTCAAATTCAAAAGTGTACAACATAAAGGGATGGAACTAAAACAGTCACTTTGAAAACAGTATTATTATTTTCTCAATTAGCCTGCTAATGGGGCAGATAAGGGAATCAGACAAAAGGTAACCAAAACTATGTATTTGAATGAAGAATAGTATGTGTCATTTCATTACTTGTATTCAGTTATTTATATTATTGCCTGTGTGGAGAGGAGACAAGAAATTTATATGTGAAGCTCTAAACACCTCCCTGGGGTCTTACTGTCCTGAATGGTCTGTTCATTTAGACACATTCACTCTTAGTGAATGCTTTCTCCCCTGCTATCACTTGGAAAGAGCAGGCTGAAAAGAACTTTGACATGATGTCTGGCTAGGAAAGGTAATATTTCCTATATGTATCTGGCTCTGCCTCCTGTGGCAGCCACTTTCTAGTTGGCTCTGCTTCCTGCAGCAACCGTTTTGTAGTTGTGCCCACTGACCTGTGTCAGAAATCCAAAGGTAAAAAGATTGGAAACCCGTTTTGTATGTTATGGCTTGATTTGGAATAGACTCCGTTTTGCATCCATTGTCTAATGGGAACAGGTGCTCTGAATCAGGAGACAATAACTTCTTGGTCAAGAAGGGGTATTGACTGTACCGTCCTTGTTTTCTTTAGCATCACATGAGGCGAGGGAACAACCTGAAATGAATTGGAGCTGTGCAAGAGCTCTCAGTGGAATATGCAACACTTTGTTATGTCTTCACTAATGATATCTTTATTCCTGGTTTACCATGATAAATATCTATTTATGTCATTTATATCCAGCCTCTCTTTAAATTGGGGACCCAAAGAGGCTTGTATAGTTCTCCTCCATTTTATTCTCACAAAAACTCCCTGAGGTAGGTTAGGTTGAGAGTGTTACTGGCCCAAGTTTCCAAGGCAGAGAGGGAATTCAAACCTGTGTCTCCCAGATCCTAATCCAACACTCTTAACCACTACACCACACTGCTACACTTCAAGTGTGGCAAACGCATGGGGCTTTGTAGGTAAAAGCAGGCTGGACTCTGCAAAATCAGTGATGGATGCTCGGACATTTTGCAAACTGAAAACAATGACAAGTTTAATATTTGAGCCTTGTTTGTATGATTCCTCTCCTACATTAGCTTGTGCACCATAAGTTAATTCTAGTTTTTTGGAAAGCCATAATATGCTGTTGCATGTGAATCACTGAACTATTGCATGTGCAAGCCTTGGCAGACCATAAACCCATGCTGGGGCAAATTGGAATCCCAGTTTGCAGGACTGGCACAAACTATAGTTTGCTGGTTCAGATGTTATGACAACTTACAGTTTGGAAAAAAACACAGACATGGCCATGCATCACGCTCCTTAACAGCTTGTTTATGTATGTTTAAGACAGAAGATCATACTGGCCATTGTTGAGGTTGCTACGCAATCAAAACAGTATTGCCAGTCTTAAAGCCTTAGTTTCTGCCATGACAAGGCAGCAGCAGTGGGGAGAACAGGCCTCTTTGGGTCTTGAGGGAGGATTCAATGGGTCTGGGCCTGGCAGCAATATAGTTGAAGATCCAGGGGCATAAAGGTATGTGGGTAGGTAGGAGAGAAGGAAGCAGAGAAAGGTGAGGATATGGGGATTTCCACAAGGAGATAAAGGGGAAACATTATGGAAAAGGGGAAATGAGGTGTCTCTGCACAAAGGAGCTCAGCCCAGCAGCTGGTACTGTGCAACTTACCCAGCCCAGCAGCCAGCACCACGCAAGTGGCTCACATTTTTCCTAGGGCAAGGCTGCCAGGGGAAGGGGGTTAGATGAACGTAGAATGGGTAGTGTGTGGGAGGGAGAGGAGGAAGTAGGAAAAGGAGAGAGGCAATAGATGCTGCAAGGAAAGCAAAAGAATTAGTGGTTGGTCAAGGGGAAATGAGATGCCCCCATAAGTCTTCACAGGTTCCCTGTTTGTAGATTATGAATCCGGATTTGTGCTTTCTCTATCATACCACTAATTCAGTATGCACTGGTATGACTGATGAATTTTTAAAGCACAGTCTGCTATATATCAAACAGAGCCATGACTCTTTAGCCTTTGAAAATACCTATTATCACATTCATAGAACATTATTGCTATAATAAATCTCTGACCCTTCTTAATAAAAGTGAGACTATATATTGTGTATAATCACAGCTGTCTTGTTAATGGTGATAGTACTTCAGCTGGGATCATTCCGTTACATTCTTCATTTAAACACATATCCTCTCATTGCATGATTTATTCCTTTACACTCTTCACTATCCCTGGCAAGTTCAGTTAACTATCATTCCGATCCTAGGAAAAGGGGACCCGTCTTTATTTTCAGCCTTCTTATAATAATTGCTTTACAGAGAAAATGAAGCCTGCAAGTAATTGTAATCTGGAGCTACTTTGTCAACCTCTTTACAAGTTCCTTTCCCCCTTTCTCACCTATTGTTTCCCACCCTCTCTATTCCTCTTGACCCTGTTAATCAAAAGTTAATTATTCCCACTGGCAAAATCAGCAATCAAAATTCCTCTGTCCCATGGTGTGACTGAGGATCCAGCTGTTGAGCTGCATGCAATAATAAAGCCAAGAAATGCTACTGCTGGACCTTTCATTGTTAAATCACGCAACGGGGTATCCTGTTCTAGCTGTTAGATTCTGTTTTGTTTGCAGACAGCAGAATGATATTGTTTCCTTCTGTGCGGAAGGAAATGGTTGTGAATGACACAGTCCAAAAGACTGAAAGTCCTGCATGTATAACAGACAGTGTCCCTTTAGGAATGTGCTTAGCTTAAAACAGATCATTGTATTTAAGTCAAAGGACAAGCCCTTTGAACATCTCTTCCCTAAATATGATTTTACATTAGATTATAGGCGTTTTCCCACAGAGCTTACCTCGGAGCGATGTCCCTCTTCACCGCGCAGCGTCTGCGCGGATTTCCCACCAACTGCTCCGCATAACCAGGAAGTGCCGGACCTTTTGCGTCGCAGATGTAAACCGCTAAAAACCAGTTTACGTTAGCGACGCAAAAGCCGCAGCTCTTCCTGGTTACACGGAGCAGTTGGTGGGAAATCCGCACAGACGCGCGGTGAAGAGGGACGTCGCTCCGAGGTAAGCTCTGTGGGAAAACGCCCTATATTTATCTTGAGTACTGGATTAAACTGTTTTCTTTGCTTTTGGTCTTATTGATCATGTTTTCCAAATTTTGACTTCTAGATAAGAAGCAGAGTATATTGAGGGGAAGTGGAGGGGAAGCTAAGCTGGGGAGATTGCAGTCATCTAGATTTGTGTTATGAAGCCAAGCATATGGACAAGACATATAATGACAATGTAGAACAGTTAAATTCAAGTCCAGCACTGTAGAATGAATGAACACAAGTTCAGCAATCTTGTGTTGTAATTTCCCCTTGAAGTTTCTTTCTTTGAGGAAAGCTGCTCTTAAGTCAGCAAAGGAATTACCCAGAAGATTAAATTTTGTCCCACCGGTTTTTGAGTAACAACATAGCTGCTCATGCCCTTGATACTGGGAGCTTTTAGGCTAAGGCTTTCAAGGGCACAGTCAGTGTATCGAACTAGCATAGGTGCTGCTAAATCTTGATCAGACATGTTCTTGATCACTGGCTCAGGGAAGTTGCCCACTTCTGTCCTAACCTTCTGCCATAACATTTCTGGAGGTGAAGAGCAACTGGCTGGCTCAGGTGGACCTACTACTAAAAATGCAGCCAGAAGTAGAAAGTATTTAACAGAGAAATTTCCCAAAAAGTCAATGAAGAAATGTGTGTGGATTATTGGGGGAGAGATATGGTGTATGTAAGCAGAGGATTCATTATGAATCTCTGTGTGGGGGGCAGAGGTCAAGCTACTCATAATCGACATCTATGGCTGAGTCTCCTGCTATGTACTTTAGCTGCAAAAAGCAGCTGCTGGACAATATGGACAGGGCTGCAATGCTGAAGAAAGAGGGTGTTAAATCATCCACATATGCTGTTTTCAGTATTGAAAATGGGTCCTCAGACTGCTTTAAATCTTAATAAGGAAAAAGAAACACGCAATGGTAGCTGAAGGGGTGATGGCAAAAAAGTGCAGGAGAAAGGCTTCTCCAGTTCCATGACCTTGATTTGAATCTTCTGTGGCTGTTTTTTGACAGATAATGTACATGTTTGGGGAATATATCTTGCCTATCCTAAATCAACTACATTGGCTGTTTGTTTGCTTCCAAATTCAGTTCAAGGAGTTGGTTGAGGTCTTTAAACCCCTTCATGACCCAGGACTCAAATATTTAAAGGACCGTTTCTTTCTATATGTTTCCCCATGATTCTGCTACAGTTCTCAGGCTGCCGCTGCCTGCTTCCCCACTTAAGGTACCCACTAGGCATCAGCTAGGCTCTGTTCCATTTCTATTTATTTCTCATTCTGAAAAAAAAAATATCTCTGAGGATCTGATGAGGGCACTGTCACTAGAAAGCCTCAGGCAATGCTGAGGACTATGTATGTCTCCCTGAGCTCCTGGGAGGGAGGGCAAGATCTATTTATCTATCATATGTTTTTTATTTTATTTATGTTATATTTATGTCCCACCCATTCCATAGACTCAAGGCGGCTAACAGCATAACATAGACAGTAAACAAAAACAATATTAAAACAATAAAACAATCAGATAAATAACAATGGTGCTACTTCAGGCAGATCATATAATATTTTCTTTCTCACGTGTACAGATCCTGGGCAGTTAGTAATAAAAGCACTATGGATCCAGATGTGGTGGCAGCCCTCTCCCATTAGATGTTATATGCCATCTGAAACAGTTCAGTCTTGCAGGCCCTGCGGAACTGCGATGAATCCCGCAGGTCCCTGATGGCTTCTGGAAGGGTGTTCCAAAGTATTGGGTCCGCAACCGAGAAGGCTCTTGCTCTGGTGGAGTTGAGTCTAGCCTACTTTAGCCCAGGGACAGCCAAAAGATTTTGAGAACTTGATCGCAGTGTTCTCTGGGAAACATGTGGGGCAAGGCAGTCCCGCAGATAGGTAGGTCCGACCTAGGCCATATAGGGCTTTGAAGGTTAATACCAGGACCTGGAAATGTATTCGGTACGCAACAGGCAGCCAGTGCAGCGCTCTCAGCACAGGCTTAATGTGCTCCTGACAAGGAAGCTCCATTAGTAGTCTGGCTGCAGTATTCTGCACCAGCTGCAGCTTCTAAATCTGAGTCAAGGGCAGCCTCATGTAGAAAGCATTACAGTAATTGATTCTTGAGGTGACTGAGGCATGAATCATCATTGCTAAGTCGCTGCGCTCAAGGTAGGGGACCAACTGCCGTGTTCGCCAAAGGTGGGAAAAAAGCAGCTCTGGCAGTGGCTGCTACTTGGGCCTCCATAGTTAAGGAGGACTCCAGGAGCACTCTCAAGCTATTAACCCTCGACGCTGGCATCAATGTCGCCCCATTGAAGGCTGGTAGAGGAATCAACCTTCCCAGGCTGCTGTGACTTAGAGAACCTCCATCTTTGTTGGATTCAGCTTTAGCTAACTCAGCCTGAGCCATGATACCACGGCTTGCAGTGCCATCTCCAAATTCTCCGGGGCGCAGGTGGACCGGCCACCCATCAATAGATACAGCTGGGTGTCATCTGCATACTGATGGTAACCCAGCCCATACCTCCTGACCATCTGGGCAAGGGGGCGCATATAGATATTAAACAACATTGGAGAAAGAACTGCCCTCTGGGGCACCCCACAAATAAGTGGGTGTCTCTGAGACAGCATTTCCCCAATCTCCACCCTTTGTCCCTGACCTTGGAGGAAAGAGGAGAGCCACTGTAAGGCAGACCCCTGTATCCCCACGTCAGCAAGATAGCTAGACTGCAGCTGGTAGTCGACTGTATTGAATGCAGCTGACAGGTCTAATAGGAGCAGTACTGCCGAGCCGCCCTGATCCAGATGTCTCAGGAGATCATCCATGAGGACAACCAGCACCATCTCCATCCCATGGCCTGGGCAGAAGCTGGACTGGAATGGGTCCAGAATGGAAGTGTCCTCCAGGAAACCATGTAACTATGTCACCACTGCCCGCTCTATAATCTTACCCAAAAAGGGCAGGTTTGACACCGGCCGATAGTTAACCGAATTGGTCAGGTCTAAAGATGGTTTCTTCAAGAGAGGGTGGATCACAGCCTCTTTAAGAGGTGTGGGGAAGACCCCCTCTATGAGGGATCTGTTGACAATAGATTGAAGTAGATCACATAACGCTGTCTGACTAGCTTTTATCAGCCAGGATGGGCATGGATCCAAAACACAAGTTGTAGGGCTCACAGAAATGAGAATCCTGTCAACTTCCTCCAGGCTGAATGGGTCAAAATGACCTGAAGACGTGCTCAGAGCCTCAAGTTCACTTAACTGCTTCAACTGTGGCAGGGAGGTTGTGACAGAGTGACGAGACATTATCTGTGAAAAAACTCGCAAAAGCTTCGCAGCTGATTTCCAATTCCCTAACATTTAATCTGCCTAGCAGTAGGGCAGTTAAGGACGGAATTGTACTCAATAATTGGGCTGGGCGTGAGGTCACAGACGCAATCTGGGCCACAAAGTAAACTTTATTTGTAGTCTTGACTGCCACCTCATAGATCCGTATAAATGACCTATAAGATGTTCTCATCACTTCGTCCTGAGGATGCCACCACTGTCTCTCTAGTCATCTAAATTGCCGCTTCATCAACCACAATTCTGGAATATACCACAGTGCAAGTCGTGAGCGAGGGTGAAGAGGACGCCTAGGTGCGATCTCATCGATGGTTGCAGAGAGCTGGCTATTCCAGGACTCTGCAAGCTCATCTAATGAGCCTCCAGGGGGCCAGGGATCCCTCAAGGCCATCTGAAGCCGCGTTGGGTCTATCAGGTTTTGATTGTGAGCCAAAACATGCTCATCGCCTAAACAGGGGTGTAGTGACACATCCATATAGGCCTTCAGGGCATAGTGGTCCGACCATGGCACTGGCTCAGCAGTAATCCAGTTCACTACCACTCCCGCCGCAAAGATCAAATCCAGCATGTGCCCAGCCTGGTGGGTGGGAAATGTCACATAGTGAGAGAGTCCTAGTGTCGCCATGGATGACACCAGGTCCATCACCCAAGCAGAGGCTGTGTCATCAGCATGGACATTGAAGTCACCCAAGACAATAAGTCGAGGGTGTTCCAGTGCCCAGCCTGCTACAGCCTCCATCAGAGACGGCAGGGCTGATGCGTTAGGCGTTCGATACACCGGCCAGATAGCCAAACTCTCCTCAACATCCCACACCAGACCTGCACACTCAATGCTGGTGATCTCTGGGGCCGGGATCTCCCAGAAGGAGTAAGCCTCCCGTATGAAGAGTGCCACCCACCCTGCCCGCAAGTCTATGCTTGGTGGTGGACCGAGAACCCAGAAGGAACTACTTGGGAGAGACCTACTGTCTCCCCATCTCGCACTCTGGTCTCAGTCACACAGGCCAGGTCCATTTTCTGCTCAAGCAAATAGTCTTGTAGGACTGTGGTCTTTGTTTAAAACAATTTTATTTAGTAACATATGGTAACAATATCTATTTCTTGCATCATTAATAACTTTTTTATCTATCCCATATATTACTTTCTACCCACCCTTCCCCCCGTTACTTGACCCCCGCCAGTGTTATTTACTTAAAATACTAATATTTAAAGGTACCCTTAACTAATAAAAACAAAGATTAATATTCTTCTTCCTTCTAAGACTTAATCATTATTAAAAATTGTCCAATGTCCTTTTATCTTCTACTCTTTTTCTACATATCTTCTAAACTTTTTCCACTCCATCTTAAAAAGTTCTAAGTCATAGTCTCTTAAAATTCTTGTTAATTTGTCCATTTCACCCCATGTCATAACTTTTACAATCCAATCCCATTTTTCTGGTATTTTTTCTTGTTTCCACAACTGTGCATACAATGTCCTAGCAGCTGAAAGCAAGTACCAAATTATAGTTCTATCTTCTTTTGGAAATTTTTCCATTTGTAATCCCAACAGAAAAGTCTCTGCAACTTTCTTAAATTCGTATCCCAAGATCCTAGAAATTTCTTGTTGAATCATCTGCCAATACTTTTTTGCTCTTTCACAAGTCCACCACATATGGTAGAAAGAACCTTCATGTTTTTTACATTTCCAACATCTATCTGGCATCTTATTGTTCATCTTTGCCAACTTTTTAGGAGTCATATACCATCTGTGCATCATTTTAAAACAGTTCTCTTTAATACTATTACACGTCGAAAGCTCTATAGAATTCTTCCACAAAGATTCCCAAATTTCCATCTGTATTTCTTTATTTACATTAATTGCCCACTTAATCATTTGAGATTTCACTACTTCATCTTCCGTAGACCATTTTAAGAGTAATTTATATAATTTTGAAATTAATTTTTCATTGTCTCCAAGCAGAACTTTTTCCATTTCTGTTTGCTCTTTTCTTATTCCTTCAGTTTTAATATCATTTCCCACCAAGCTCTTTATTTGTTGCATTTGGAGCCAATCATATTTATTATTCAGCTCTTCAGCAGTTTAAATTCTATTTTACCACTTTGTATTTTTAATAGTTGATTGTATGACAACCACTTATCTTCACCCGTCTCAGCTTTTATTTTTATTACTTCTGCTGGCACTATCCATAATGGTTTTCTCTCATCCCCATATTTCTTATATTTCATCCATGTATTTAGCAAATTATTTCTTATATAATGGTAAGAGAAATTGTCTCTTATTTGCCTTTTTGGGAAGAAACCCCGCTTGATCCTCCTCTATAAAATTTATCAAATGATGTTTAAGCCGTTCTGCCAATATTCTTGTATATATTTTATAATCATTGTTTAATAGTGAAATTGGTCTATAATTTTTTACATTTGTGACATCTCTATCTTCTTTTGGAATCAATGAAATAACAGCTTCCTTTCATGTATTTGGTATTTTCCCTTTTATTCTTATAATGTTCATCAATTTCTGAAGTTTTGGTATTAATTCCTCTTTGAAGATTTTATAAAATTTAGCTGTATATCCATCTGGCCCTGGTGCCTTTCCATTTTTCATTGCATTAATCACTGCTTCAATTTCTATTTTTTCAATTGGATCATTCAAAACTTTTTTTCATATTTTCTGTTAAGGGTGCTATTTTAATATTTTGTAAATACGTTTCATTTTTTTCTTTCTTTATTTTAACACGCTTAAATAATTTGGCATAGTACTTAAAGAATTCTCTTTTTATTCCTCCCTGATCTACCAGCTCTCTTCCATCAACCACAATTTTATTAATAATTTTACTTTCTCTGTTTTTTTTTCAGTTGCCAGGCCAAATACTTTTCAGGTTTATTTGCTTCCTCAAAAGATTTCTGCTGTAATCTTTTCAGATGCCATTCCAGTTCTTTATTTAACAAATGTCTCATTTGTGTTTGTAATATTGTAATCTCCCTCATAATTTTCTTTTTCCCTGGTCTTTTTCTCAGTTCCCCTCCTTTTTTCTTTATTTCATTTTGAATGTCCAACGTCTGTTTTTCTTTTGCCCTCTTGTCTTTATTATTCAATGTAATCAATGTTCCTCTTATTACTGCTTTATAAGCATCCCACGCCTTGTGAAATTCTATATCTTCTTTGTCGTTTATTTGGAAGAAACCTTTAGTTTCATTTTCTAGAGATGTCACTATTTCTTTATTCTGTAGTAAATCTTCATTTAATCTCCATCTTCTCGACTTTTTAGACAATTTTGTAATCCACATTATTGGGTTATGATCAGCCCCTATTTTGGGTAAAATCTCTATTTTCTTTGTTATAAGGCCTAAATCCTTAGTGCCCCACAACATGTCAGTTCTGGAAAAAGTATTATGTCTTGCTGAAAAAAGGTATAGTCCCGTACTTCAGGATTAAATTTTCTCCATATATCTTCCAGGTTTTCTTGTTTGACCAATTCAAAAAAAGACTTTGGCAATTTTCCTTCCTTATTATTTTTTCCCCCAGACTTATCCAGTGTATTCTGGATTGTTCCATTAAAATCCCCCATTATCAAAACATTATCATATGTCACTTCATCAAATTGTTGTATAATGTCTTTTTAAAAAGCATCTTTTGCTCCATTTGGTGCATACAGTCCCAATAACAACTTTTTTTTGCATTTAATATTATTTTTACTGCTACAAATCTTCCATTTTTATCTTTAAACACTAATTTCAGCTCCAATTCTTGTTTAATATAAAAAAATCACTCCCCTTTTCTTCTGTTCAGGCAATGAATGAAATTCTAGTCCCAATTACTTATTCCATAAAAATTTATAATCCTTTTGTTTGATATTTACTTCTTGTAAACAAATTATATTAAAATTTTGCTTTTTAATCCAATGAAACGTTGCCTTTCTTTTTTGTGGTGAATTTAGTCCATTTACATTCCAAGATAATAATTTGTAATCCATCATGGTGCAAATTCTTTATGTTCATCACAAAATCTAAGCAGTTCCTGTGTGTTTGTAATTGTAATCCTTTTTCCTTGAAGTTCAACGCTCAAACCTTCAGGTATTATCCATCTATACCTCATTTCATTGTCCCGTAATTTTTCTGTCAATTTCTTGTATGTTCTTCTGTCATTTACCACTTGTCTTGGCAACTCTTCCATAATTCTTACTCTGCTGCCTCCCACTATCAATGTCTTTTCAAAGTTTTTATTCATGATATTTCCCACCATTTCTTTTGTCATATATCTCATAATCACATCTCTTGGTAGATTATTTTTTTGGCATAAAGTGAGTTCACTCTATACATATAGTCATACATATTTCTAGTCCCTTCAGGATCTTCCTCCAAAAATTCTGCAATTATTTTTATTATATATTCTTTCAAATCAGTTTCTTCATCCTCAGGAACACCTCTCAGATGTATCTGGGTCTCCATCAATTTGCAGTCATGAATTGCCACTTTTTCTTGTATTTTTAACAAGATGGAATCATGTACTTTCACTCTCCCTTCCACCTCTTGAACTTTCTTTGATGTTACCACAGTCTCATTTCTGAGATCTTCTATATCTTTTTTTAGCTCTTCAATATCTTTTCTAATTTCTTTTTTGGAAGCAGTTATCATCTCCTTCATCCCTTTCATTATCATTGCTTCTTTTGCATCTAATTGGTCCTGCATTTTCTCCAATGAAGCAGTCCTTGCTCGGGTTTGCTTGTGGTCTGACATGTAAAAACATCGAAAATTTTGACCTCACCAAATTAAATTTCAACTATCAGGTTTAAAAGAGTGAAGCTTGCTTTCTTCAATAAGCCTAATTTTGCTGTCCTCAGAGCCTCCTGGGCTCAGATATCAATTTTTAAGTTTTTATTTTTCCCAAAATGGCGGTCATGACTTTCTGCCTCACTTTAAAAATGTTTTTCTTTTTTCCTCTAAGGACTTCTGAAATAGTTATTAACAATAATGTCCAATAGCATTTACCTTATAAACGTCACCTCTGTCGGCTCCCCAATTTTTAATGTCCCGAACACTTTAAAAATTTTATTTAAACTTTAGCCTCCTTGCAATGGCCGCCAATGTTTTTGTATGATATTATAGTCCTTGAGTAGGCTGGCTGCTTTGATGATTTCCCTTTTCCATCCAATGCTTTCTGCTTTACTTGCCACCAAATCCCATTTTCGCTGATAGAGAGATCTCACAATACTTGACGTATTTCCTGTGTTGACTGTGGGAGCTGCAATTCTATGACGATGGGGCTTTTTCTCAAAAACCACAAGTAGACCAAACAATAAATTCCTTTCCACTTTTTAGCACTGTACTTTAAATTTACAAAGTCCAAATTTCACCCCTTCTCCCTTTCTTCTTTCAAGCTTTCTAGATTTCAATTTCCCACCTTCTGATTTTATTTTGTTTAACTTTAATTAGTCCCGGAATGAAAGATAGCGATCTGTACCTTTTCTGTAGTTATCCAGATCAACACCGGTCTTGTGTAGCTTTAGATGTTTAGCAGTATCTCAAAGAAGATTAGGAACCTGTTGAGCTTATGTCAAATAAATGACTCTGAAAACTTCTGCAGATGATGAAAATGCAACTCATCTCCGGAGACCCCTCAAAGCCCCCCCCCCCCGGGACTCCCTTTTAGCCAAGGTAAATCTCCTCAAAGTTTCCTGTGCATATCTTGGACTGATCTCTGATTGAGAAAAGTAGGCAGTAGGCATTAAATTGCCTTCCACTACCCTGAACAGAAGTTCCAGCCTGCTCCCCTTCTGAGAAGCAGTTCAGCTCGGCATTTTCCAACTCCGGAAGTCGGACTGTGGTCTTATTATTTATGGACCTGGTGTTGTACAGCACCATGGATGGAGGCGATTACTTTCACTTGGCCCCCATACCTGCCATCATTGGCGATGGGACACAGGCTGGAAGGAGAGTGAGCCCTCCTGTGTCTCAGCCTCCTTCTTTTCCCATTATGCCTGTTCCCACCGCTATACTTGCCCCTCCCCAGGAGCACTGGTATCCACAGAACTGATCTTCACATGGCCTCAGATCGATGTCAGATGGAATTGCCTCACAGGTATCGTACTCCCAACAAGTTTAAAACCACCTACTACTTAAACTCACCCCAGTTCTTATCCTAACCAATAAACTACCTTAAATTGAGCCCTATCATTAAATTACAAATTATCTATAGCCAATCAAATAGTCCCTCCCCTCTCCTATAGCCAATTGCTTCTACTATAATTAGCTAATTAATACATCCAATCTAATTTAATTCAATGGCTATTAAAAGGTCCCAGCAAACAATTTAACATATAGTTAGAATAAGATAAAAACCCATACAACAATTAGCAATTTAAATTTAGAGATGATTAATCACTAGACTCAGTCCAATTCACACATCATACTTTGATACCACCCCAGAAATTATGTTTTGATCTCAGTTCAAAATTTATTTAATTAACTTTAATCCCAATAATTTAAATTCAATACTAATCCAATTTGCTCCCAATAATGTATGTATGTATGTATGTATGCATGGATGGATGGATGGGTGGATGACTAGCTATGTATGTACTGAGAAGAATAGGTAAAACAGAGAATTTTAGCCCTGACAGTAAGAAATCCAATGAATGAATCCTAGACTGGTAGAGCATACATCTAGGTTACTGAGCTGCCTCTTGAAATTCAAGCCTAACTCTCTCAGGAGTTTGGCAAAGCAGTCTTGCAGTCCCTGTGTTGCGATGGCCGTTGAGCAACTTCTCAATTCAAGGTTCTGTACTATGAGTTTTGTTGCTGCCATTCCTGATGCCAATTTGTATGCTGAAGTGGCTGAGAAGAAAATGTGCTTCTGTGAAAAGTCCTTCTTTCATTGCCATTTGGGTGTATTTTTAAAATGCCATTATCCTCTATGTTCCATACATGATATTATTTTATTTGAATTCTAGGAACATAATGATAGGTTTATTTCCTGCTCAGTGCATATCTTGCTAATGCTAGTTTGTCTCACAAGCTCATTATAAGTTTACCCCAACTTCACCTGTCCTATCTGGGGGGCAATCAATGATAGAAAATCTTTGTGGAGAGGTTTAGAGAAGTTCTGTTCACTGAAATAATAGAGAGCATTCAATTTCAGCCAGCTCCCCCTTAACCATAGCTACCATATCCAGGCACTGGCATAGCACCAAAAGCCCTGCTGTCAACTGCTTATCCAGCAGAACTGAGTGTCATATTGATGGCATCCAACTCCAAACCGCCTGACAATGTTGGCAAGAGGGTGCATATATGTGTTAAATAATATTGGGGGGAGGATCTATCCCTATGGGACCCTACAATTCAGGTCTCATAAGGAACACATCTCCTCCTCGATAGCAACCCTCTGAAAGCATCCCTGGAGGAATGAAGAATACCAACTAAGGGCAGTGCCCCTTTTCCCCAGTGCAGCAAGGTGGTTGATCAAGCCCAAATGGTCAATTGCATCAAAGGCCGCTGATAAATCCAGAAGGGTCAACAGGGTTGGCATGCCTTTATCCAGAGATCATCAACCCCAGGAACCAGTGCTGTCTCAGTACCAAAGCCAGGCCTGAAGCCCAAATGAAAAGGGTCCAGGGCAGATGACTCCTCCAGGAAAACGTGGGACTGCTCAGTCACTGCTAGCTCCATTACCTTTCCCAGAAGAGGTAGATTACACACTGACTAGTAATTGGCTGGCTCTTTCTTTTATCTAAGAAGAGTTTCTTTAGTAATGGTCTAACAATTGCCTCCTCAAGGTAGCTGGACAAACATCCCGTGAGAGAGACAAATTAATAATCTGTTTTAAAAGGCCACTTACCACTCCATGGCATGATTTTACCAGCCACAATTCGGCCCTTCCCAGCCAAGCGGACAATCGGCCGCCCTAGGCTGGGGGCTGTCCATTGCCTCCCCTGTAGGAGGAGAGACAATGGTTTTACCCGCAACGGCCGGGGGCGGGCAGCCTTATATAGGCTGGCCCAGCCCCTTGTGGCGCAGTTGTGTTTAGGGTTCGTCGGGAGCTGCACTCGGCCGCGTGAGCTTGCACAGGCAGGCCGAGTGGTGTGGCGGCGAAGCGACTGGCGTGGGACGCTTCGTTGGTGGCTGTTCGCTCGGCAGTCGGGCGGAGGCAGCGTCGGAGCACCGTTGGAACGCGAGCGGCGTTTTTAGCGGCGTCTGGGCGGTCTGTTGTTTGCCTTCGGGCACCCCCTCCTCCAACTCCGTCGTCCTCATTGCGAGCGTGCGCGCCCAGCCCTAGGGCGGCTTTCTGGTCGGGAGCCTCAGCTTCCCGTGGCCGGTGGCCGCTTTTCTCCCCCCCCCCCGGGCAGTTGCAGTCTCATCGGGGATCCCTACCTTTAGCTACAGCTGATCGGCGGTGGGCCGGGGCCCGGGCGGCTGACGCGCGCTGGTGCTTCGCTTCACCTGGCTCGGGCGTCTTTGCGCTGCGCTTGTGGGGGCGGCTTGCTGACTCAGCCGCGTGACGGCGAGGCTGTTTGGGGCGTCGGCGGGCCTTCTCTGTGGGTTGCCTCGCCCCCCCCCCCGCCGTTTTTCTTCTTTAACTGGCCGGCCTAGTGGGCCCTACACGGGTGGGCCTTTTAGGCTTTACACTGGTGCCCCCCCTCTCCACTTTTTTCCTTTTGAGGTGTTCTCTTAGGGCCCATACTGCGCTGCTGTCCAGCAGCCCAGTACTGGCTGGCAGCTGTAGTGCTGCTGGGGTTGCTGGCACCACACACCTTGTTGGGTCTTTGAATTTTGATTCTTGGGAATTGGAGTTGTACGGCTTAGGGCCATGGGGCCGAAGAAGGGACAGGGCCCATCAAAAGGCAAACAGCCGGCCAAGAAGCCGGCTAAGCGGCCCGCTCCAGCTGAGCCGCCGGCTGAGGAGGCGGATGACGGGGTCATGCGGCAGGCCATTTTGGATCGGCTGGCAGCCTTAGAAGGCGAGATGGGGGTTGCTGGGCCCTCTAGGAGAGTCTCAGGGCTCATTGGTTCAGGCAGGGCGGCTACCATTGCCTTCCAGAAGGAGGTGCTTGCACGTCTCTCTGCTTTGCAGGGTCGCGAGGAGGACAAGGATCCGGACCTGGAGACCCCACTGGACGAGCCCAGGCAACAGCCTGATGATGTTGCAGTGGTTCCATTGGATCAAGAAGGTAGGTTGCCGAGTCAACCACGCGGGTCGGGTTGGCCTTGGGGCCCGTGGGGCCCAGTTATTGGACCGGGCCTCGGCAGGACAGGGCAGCACCACTTGGCCGGCCCCCAGTTAACATGTGGCTTCCCCTCTTCTAGCCAACAGTCGCTCTTAGGGTGACCATCCTCAGCTCACTTCTCTCAAGGGCAGGCTGGGTTGTGTT
Source organism: Heteronotia binoei (assembly GCF_032191835.1). NCBI lineage: Eukaryota > Metazoa > Chordata > Lepidosauria > Squamata > Gekkonidae > Heteronotia > Heteronotia binoei. Next base: position 133,632,916 of record NC_083227.1, on the reverse strand, counting down.
CCTCTTGGCAGGCTTCCCCGTTTGGGGCAACGAAGCCCGGGTCCACTGGCGGAGTGGCAAACCCTCCTACGGGTGTGGTTCTCCCTTGGGGAGTTCAACCAGGGCACACACCGGCGTCTGGACCCCCGCTGCAGTGGGGCAGGTGGGGTTTTCCAGCCCCCCCAGCTGTTCCGTATGGTTCTGTTGCATTTCACGCTATCCCCTTTGGAGATTCGGCCTTGTCTCTGGGCGATCATCTTACTCCAGCCACGAGGGAGAAGATATTAAAGGGTGAATACGTGGATGTATTCAGCCTATTGTTTAGGGAGCTGGAAAAGAAGCCCAAGGAAGAAATGGACGAAAAAGATAAGGAAAAGTTGAAAAAGCGGAAAGTGGACAGATCATGGTCCAATTGGTTACCTGGATTTTTAATTTACGCGGGTGTAATTGTCAGAGCTCAGCCATGGCGTGCCGCCCATCTCTTTCAGTATTGTGACATCATTTATCGCACTTATAGCGATTTTGTTGGCGGGGCCTGGCTTCAGTATGACGAGGCGTTTAGAATGCGGGCTGCGGTGAACCCTGGGCTCCCATGGGACCAAATTAACCAACAGCTTTGGCTGCAGCTCATGGTGCCGGCCAAACCTAATCTAGGCGATCGATCCGACAGTGGCCATATCGTTCAGAAGTCGACCCATTCTCCTGCTGCCCGCGCCCCCGCGGGGCAGCCAGTTCAACCTCGGCTGCTTTGCTGGGAGTTTACCTCCCAAGGGGCGTGCGCCAGGAAGGCCTGTCGCTATAAACACAAATGTCCGTTGTGTGGGAGCCCTCACGCCTTTATGGCATGTAACCGGTCCAAGCCGAAAAGTGGCTTCAAGCGGCCGGGAGGCCCCAGTCAACAGCCTGGTAAAGGGTCCCAGCCCCATCAGGGTGACGGTTCTTAGGTGGTTGCTTCACGGCTATCCGCGTTCCGAAGACCAGAAATTTTTATTAGAGGGGTTCGAGTTAGGGTTTAGGATCCCTTACCAGGGACCGCGGGCCCCGTTCTTGTGCTCCAATCTTAAGTCTGTAAAAGGGTTGGAACATATTGTTAGGGACAAGATTTAAAAAGAATGTGCGGAAGGACGAGTTTTGGGTCCTTTTCCAGAACCCCCGGTGCCCAATTTACGTGTCTCGCCTTTGGGGGTGGTGCCCAAAAAGGCGAAGGGGGAGTACTGCTTAATTCACCACCTATCTTATCCACGGGGACAGTCTGTTAATGATGCCATCCCCTTCGAATTGTGTTCCGTGAGATACACATCTTTTGACAAGGCTGTGGGAATTGTGCGGCGTTGCGGTCCAGGTGCTGAGCTGGCCAAAGCCGACATTAAGTCGGCATTCCGGTTGTTGCCGGTGCATCCGGCCGATTTTGAACTGTTGGGTTTTTCTTTCAAGGGTTTCTTTTATATGGACCGGGCTCTTCCCATGGGATGTTCTGTTTCTTGCGCCGCGTTTGAGCGCTTCAGTACGTTTTCAGAGTGGGCCTTGCAGCGTCGGACGGGGATGCGCGATACTGCGCATTACCTTGATGACTTTCTTTTCGTAGGCCCGGCGGGCACTGGGCAATGCGCCCATTTGCTCAGAGCTTTTGAGAGCCTAGCGGAGGAGCTGGGGGTCCCGTTGGTTGCAGAAAAGACTGAGGGCCCCTCTACGGTTTTGACGTTTTTAGGGATTGAGCTGTGCACCGTGCAGCAGCTCTCACAGCTCCCTTTGAATAAGTTACAGTTGTTACGGCAGAAGATCGCCGATGTTAAAAGCAAGCGGAAGGTCACGCTCGTTGAGCTCCAGCAGTTAGTCGGCCACCTGAATTTTACCTGCAAGGTGATGGCTCCGGGCAGGGCATTTTTGCGACAATTTTGCGAAGGCATGACTGCTTTGTGCTTGCCGCACCACTTCACCCGTGTTACCAAGGGTATGCGCGAGGACTTAGAGGTTTGGGAGACCTTTTTGGAGCGCTTCAATGGTGCGTCCTTCTGGCGGGATGTCATGTTGCTTGAGGCGGAGCTGCAGATCGTTTCGGACGCCGCTGGCACCGTTGGTTTTGGGGTGTATTTCCGTGGCCAGTGGTGTGCTGAACCTTGGCCGGTGGAGTGGAGTTACTCCGAGTTAATCCGCAACTTGGCGTTCTTGGAGTTCTTTCCCATTGTAGTTGCTGTTTTTCTTTGGGGGCAAGCCCTTTCTAACCACACGGTTCAGTTCTGGTGTGACAACTTGGCAGTTGTCCACGTTGTCAATAACCTAACGTCTAAGTTCCCCCCTGTTATGCGTTTGGTTAGGGCATTCACCTTACGTTGCCTTCAGCTGAATGTTTTGTTTGTTGCCCGGCACGTGCCAGGTATCAGTAATGGAGTGGCAGACGCTTTGTCTCGCCAACAGATGGCGCGTTTCCGGCGGCTGGCCCCAGAAGCCGACCCTTGTCCAGTGCGCATGCCGGCAGAACTTTGGCGAATTGGAGGAGTGAAGTAAGCCGGGCTATTCAACTGGCAATCGCACCCAGCACAAGGAGGACGTATCTCCGGGCGGCTAGCCAGTTTTCCATCTTTCGGGCGGGCGCGGGTTTAGAAGAGATTTGGCCTCTCCCGGTTGAGCACCTGTTACAATTCTGCGTGCGCCAGAGGGAGCGCGGCCTTTCTGTAAAATCCATTAAAGGGCAACTCGCAGGGTTGGCGTTCATCAGTAAGGCCCGGGGGTATACTGAATCAGTGAAGGACTTCAGGATTGTCAAGGCGCTGGAAGGGTGGTCCCGGGAAGCCGGGAGACAGGTGGATACCAGGCGCCCCATTTCCCCTGTTATCCTCCGGGGACTTTACGCTACTTGGGCCTCGGTCTGTGCCTCAAGTTATGAGCAGGAGTTGTTTCATGCTGCCGCACTTACGGCGTTTTTTGGTGCGCTATGTGTATCTGAGTTAGTGGTAATCTCACGTAGTGACGTTTCGGGTAGGGCCCTCCAAGTTGGGGACGTTAAGTTCGTGGAGGGCCAGGCAGTTATTCATGTTCGACGGTCCAAGACGGACCAGCGACAGAGGGGGTGTTCGATAACCCTGGGCCCCTGTTCAGAGACTGAACTTTGTCCTGTGCATGCGCTCACGCGATACGTTGCAGTACGTGGTTCGGCTCAGGGCCATTTTTTCTGCCACGAGGACTCCTCTCCTCTGTCTAAGTACCAGTTTTGGGCCATCACTTGCAGGGCCTTAGAAAAACTGGGTCTGGGCGGCGCTAAGTTTGGCACCCATTCCTTCCGCATTGGTGCAGCATCCACCGCGGCTGCAATGGGATATGGTAGTGATGCCATTCACCGGGTGGGCCGTTGGAGGTCCGGGGCTTTTCGGACCTATATTCGGCCCCTTACAGAATAACGGGTTCGTGTTGCCTCCCGTTGTGTTGTTACTGTTTTTATGTATTCTAAGTTCTTTGTTTTTCTTCCATAGGTGCTGTGGCTGGCCTGAGAAGGAGGAGAATCCTCATTTGCGGCCACAGTATCGTCTTTTGGGCGGCCCACCTTGCCCGTCGGACGCCAGTGGGATCCCAGTTGGGCCTGAGTGATCGGGCCGTGATTGAGTGGCAGGGCCGACGGGGCATGAGGTGGGCGGGGCTCCTTTCCCTGTTGTTCAGGGAACGGAGGGGCCCTGCGCCGGACATTGTGGTGATTCACCTGGGGGAGAATGATTTGGGCCTAATGAAGGGAAAGGCCCTATCAATTCAGGCCCGGGATGATATCATCAAGATCAAGCGGAGATGGCCGGGCGTCCTTGTCCTTTGGTCGGCCATGTTGCCGTGCCGCGTTTGGCGGGCGGCTTGGAGCGGGCCAGGAGAAAAGCCAACAGGGCATTGTGTCTGGCCTTGGAGGCAGGTTTAGGTGTTTACGTGCCCCATCCGGCCATCAAAGCCAGTTGTGCAGAGTTGTACAGGCCGGATGGGGTACACCTTTCAATAAAGGGCAATGAGGCCTTTTTGGCCGACTTGCGGCAGTGATTGGAACATGTTCTTGTTTAGTGGGGGACAGAGGCCTAAGCTGAGGCTTGGCTCTGTCTATGGTGGTTTGTTATGTTGGGAACATGTTCTTCTGGGGTTTCGGTGACCTCCCTTGGCAACGCACCATTTGGGTGTACGGTCTCCCTTGGGTGACCTAAACTGCACGGCTCAAGGTTGGCTTCAGGGAGCCATGCAGTTTAGGTCACCCTCGTGATCCCGCCGCTAGGGAGTCGTCCACATCCCAGGCTGCACGGCTGGGACGGGGTGGAGCTCGGCGAACGGGATCTCGTGCCTGGCTGGCCGGGCCTGAGCCATTGGGTTGGCTCAGGCTCGGGGCCTTGGGGCTCGCCCAGGTCTCAGGTTGAGGAGGTGGTCAGCGGTATGACCCCTGGCTCAACCTGACCCCAATTTTCCCTTTGCCGTTAAGTTCAATAAAGTGGCCCTTTATTCAACATGGTTGTACGTCTCGTTATTCCGAATGGGGGGGCAATTCGGCCCTTCCCAGCCGAGCGGACAATCGGCCGCCCTAGGCTGGGGGCCGTCCATTGCCTCCCCTGTAGGAGGAGAGACAATGGTTTTACCCGCAACGGCCGGGGGCGGGCAGCCTTATATAGGCTGGCCCAGCCCCTTGTGGCGCAGTTGCGTTTAGGGTTCGTCGGCCCGCCCGTCATGCAGTGCAGGCACAGGCTGGTCGCCAGGTTTACGGGGCCAGGTAGGAATTTTTCGCTTTCAAGTATATTGGCTTGACTTGGGGGTGTTTTCGCCTACCTTGCACTGCAGAAGGAGCGTTGGCAGATTGTCTTGAGGTGGGGCCATTTAATTTGGTCACTGGCGGTTTGTTATGTTGGGAACATGTTCTTCTGGGGTTTCAGTGAGCTCCCTTGGCAACGCACCATTTGGGTGTACGGTCTCCCTGGGGTGACCTAAGCTGCACGGCTCAAGGTTGGCTTCAGGGAGCCTCGTGATCCCGCCGCTAGGGAGTCGTCCACATCCCAGGCTGCACGGCTGGGACGGGGTGGAGCTCGGCGAACGGGATCTCGTGCCTGGCTGGCCGGGCCTGAGCCGTTGGGTTGGCTCAGGCTCGGGGCCTTGGGGCTTGCCCAGTTCTCAGGTTGAGGAGGTGGTCAGCGGTATGACCCCTGGCTCAACCTGACCCCAATTTTCCCTTTGCCGTTAAGTTCAATAAAGTGGCCCTTTATCCAACATGGTTGTACGTCTCGTTATTCCGAATGGGGGGGCAATGGACAATGATCCAAGGAACTGGTAGTTGGCTTCACAGCTGCCAGGATCCTGCCAACACCTGCAAGGGTGAGAAGGCCACAAAAGTAAAAAAAAGAACCAGATGGTACAAGTGGCGCCCTCATCCCACTACTGTTATCAAATTCAGCAGCCAATTCCAGGCAGAGCTCAGAGACTTTATCTGCAAAAAAGTTCACAAATTAATTACTTCTGAAAGCCAAATCAGTATTCAGTTTTAGGACACACCAAAGTGGTGGTCAATTGTCAAACCAATCTGAATAATTAAGCTGATTGCAAGCTAGTGGGTACAATTGGAGGCAGCAAAATAATCTCTCTTTGCTGCTGTCACTGACACCTCATAGGCCTTCAGTTGGGCTCTATAGTGTGTTCTTACATCTTTGCCCTGTGTTCATCACCAATTCCACTCTAACCATCTCAGCAACCTCTTAAAATCACTTAGTCTTTCATTATAAAAAGGTGTCATATAGACATGAGGGCAGAAAGGGCATTAAGAAGTAATCTGATTACTAGCTTCCTGAAGACTAAGTTCTATTCCAAATCTCAGTCAGTTCATTAAAGAACTGCCAGCCAGTCCAGATACATCCCACAGAGCATACTGGAAACTATCAGGATCCATTAGTCTCTGTGGGCAAGCATACATACGTTCATTGATCCTGCAAGGGGGAAATGGCCACCTCCAAACCAACTCTTACGAAGAAGGAGTCTGACCATGGCACCAGTTCACAAACAACCATGCTATTCAGATCAAGCCCTACACAAAAGATCAAATGTAGTGTGTTGCCTGCTTCATCCATAGGGGTCAATACCACCTGGTGGAGTCCCAATGTTGCCATGGCTGCAAGCCATGGTATCATGGCTCAGGCTGAGTCAACTAAAGCTGAATCTGATGAAGATGGAGGTTATCTAAGTCACAGCGGCCCAGGAAGGCCGATCCCTTTACCAACCTTTGATGGGGCGCCATTGATGCCAACTTCGAGGGTTAAGAGCTTGGGAATGCTCCTGGAGTCCTCTCTAACTATGGAGGCCTAGGTAGCAGCCATTAATTTACAAGCAGAGTATTACTCTAGGAGACCTCAGAGATGGTTGAGGGACTACACATTTATGCGGATACTTCCTCACTTGCAAGACTGAATTGTTCCAGATGGCATATGATATCTAAATGGGAGAGGGCTGCCACCTCACATGGACTTATCTTGTATTAGTAGCGATTGCCTAGTATTTGACAGCTTTGGAGCGAGGGAGATACTATATGATCCTGCCTATAATAGATGTAGTAGCACTACTGTGACTTTATTCAATTGTTTTATTGTCTTTAATAGTTTACTAATGTTGCCTTTGTTTATTTTATGCTAAAAATGGCTAGCCTAAATTCCACCAGCGCCACAGAGAAGGCCCCATAATCCGCTGGCTGCCTTTATATCCCGCTTTTGTAGAATGGGCGGGATATAAATCTAATGTAATAATAAGTGAATGAATGAATGAATGAATGAAGCCTGAGGCTCCGCCAAGTAAGGAAGTCTCCACATGAAAGTTATAGTCTTTCAAGATCAACAGTCTAGAGCAATGTAATGTCCACTCAGCTACTATCTCTGATAGGAAGTCCACTGGTGATCAGGATGAACAATACACCAGCAGGACTCCCATCCTCCCCCTGGCACCCCAAGCCAGGCCAACACATTCAAGGCCAGTGATGTTTAGCATAGGGACCTTCTGGAAGGAAAAAAAGTCTCAGGAGAGGATTGCCATTCTGCCCAACCTCACTTTGATGTTGATGAAGGATTGGATATCTTAAGGGGAGTAACCTGGGTGAGGGGAACTACCTCATCCTCATCCACCCAGGACTCGGACAAGCATGCCAGGTCAAAACATTCCTCCATGATAGTCTCCTGGAGAACTGTCATCTTATTTCTTGCTGTTAAGATTTTTTACTCCTGCTAACCCCCCCTCAGATAATGTTTCTACCTCAAACCATTTCACAGGAAGGGAAATTAAATTACCTAGCCACGGGACAGAGACAGTGTTGGTTGCCCTGGTAGATGACCTTCAACGGCATCTGGATCGGGGTGGCTCGGCAGTGCTGATGCTGTTGGACCTGTCGGCTGCATTTGATACGGTCGACCATCGGCTACTGACGTGCTGCCTTGCCGATGCGGGGATTCAGGGGTTGGCTTTACAGTGGCTTTCCTCTTTCCTTGAAGGTCGGGGACAAAGGGTCACGATTGGGGGGGAGCTATCCCAGAGGTGCGCACTCGATTGTGGTGTGCCCCAAGGGGCGGTTCTCTCCCCGATGTTATATGCGACCCCTTGCCCAGATTGCCCGAAGGTATGGGCTGGGGTGTCACCAGTATGCTGATGACACCCAGCTCTATCTGCTTATGGACGACTGACCAGCCTGCGCCTCGGAAAATCTAGACCGGGCATTACAGGCCGTGGCTGAGTGGCTCAGACTGAGTGGACTGAGACTAAATCCGGTGAAGACAGAAGTCCTTTGCTTGGGTCATCGGGGACCGGGGGGGGGGGAATCCCCCTGCCAGTTTTTGACGGTGCACCGCTGATGGCGGCGGACAGGGTCAAGAGCCTGGGGGTACTATTGGAGCCTTCCTTAATGATGGAGGCTCAGATAGCAGCCACTGCTAAGTCCGCGTTTTTTCATCTCAGGCGGGCAAGGCAGTTGGCCCCCTTCCTGGATCGCGACGACCTAGCAACAGTGATCCATGCTACGGTCACCTCAAGGTTGGACTACTGCAATGCCCTCTACATGGGGCTGCCCCTGTGCCAAACTCGGAAATTGCAGCTGGTGCAGAATGCTGTGGCCTGGCTGTTATTGGGCCTCCCAAGATGGGGACACCTTTGGCCGGGTCTTCGGACTCTGCACTGGCTTCCAGTGATGTACCGAGTTTGGTACAAGGTGCTGGTCATTACCTTTAAAGCCCTATATGGTCTGGGACCTGCCTACCTGAAGGACCGTCTCTCCCCACACGTTCCCCAGAGAGTACTGAGATCGGGAACCCAAAATCTTCTCGCTATCCCTGGGCCAAAAGAAGCCCGCCTAAAATCTACCAGGGACAGGGCCTTCTCTGTTATGGCCCCTACATGGTGGAATCAGCTGCTGGAGGAGGTGAGGGCCCTGCGGGACCTTGTTCAGTTCCGCAGGGCCTGTAAGACAACCCTCTTCTGGCTAGCCTACACCTAGCTGAGATGAGAAACTAAATGTAGCTTGCCAGACTTCTGTTATACATATTTCTTTAATGTTTAATGGTTTTAAGGTTTTAACAGTTTTATATGTTTTAATTGTTTATATATTTAAATACTTGTTTAATTTTCTGTTAAACTAATTGTTGGGAGCCGCCCTGAGCCACTTGTGGGAAGGGCGGGATATAAATAATAAATAAATAAATAAATAAAATGAAATCTTTGGCCTTGAAATCTGTGACTAGCACTTAGTAATCAATTTGCAATTAAGTCTGAAGAGGCAGTCCAAAGACAGAACTCAAGTTGGCAAAGCACTAGGTAAGCTGTATAAAAGAAAGTTCTAAGAGCAGTTTGGATGCAGCTGGATATAGATGGCAACAATGCTGAGTTCCTTCATAATCATAGGGAAGAGTTAAGTTTCAATAAAGCCAAGCATCCATGGATGGAGGCAAATATTTTATAACAGAATAAAACTGGTGGCTGTGTCCCTGTGAATGCTGAACTGTGTCTCTGCTTCAGGCTTTGACTGAGTTCAAATATTAGAAAATGCTTCACAAACTGTTGAAAAGAAAGGTAGTTCATGGAATGTTTAACATTAGTGCAGGATCTGTGATGTTGCCTCTCTGCATTACATCAGTGTATCTCCGTATTATGCTAGCATGGGGATTAGTTGCTATCCTAAGCAGTACCAAGGCTGGCATTAGGATTTTGGCCTGATTTTATATTTATAACTGAATCAATATTTTGATTTAAAACTATCAGCTGGACCTTTTTATACAGGCTTGCAACATGGCTGCCAGATAACATAATCAAATTTTTGTGACCTCAATGATTTTAGCTCCTCAGTCTTTTCTTGGACTCCATTCAGTTCAAAGTGCATTTTAGTTGCAGCTTTTTGCAGACAGAGATAGAAAGAGCAATAGTTACTTGGAAAATCAATAAGAAATATGTTAAATTGAATTAAAAAAATAAACTTGTGAATAGTGCCAACAGGAACTTATCTTGACGCCATCTTGATCTCCGTTCTCAAGCTAATCAATTCCAATCACTTACCAGATAGGAAGCTATGAGAATGATTAAGAAACATCTATTTAAGTATGATTATAACAGTACAATATGTAGAGTGAAATGTGTTTACTCAGCTTTCTGGTACACCAGTTTGGTGTAGTGGTTAGGTGTGTGGACTGTAATCTGGGAGGACTGGGTTTGATTTCCCACTTCTCCACATGCACCTGCTGAGTGACCTTGGGACAGTCACAGTTCTTGAAAGAGCTGCTCTCTCAAGAGCAGTTCTCGAACGAGCTCTCTCAGCCCTACCTACCTCACAGGGTTTCTGTTGTGGGGACAGGAGGGTAAAGGTGATTGTAAGCTGCTCTGAGACTCCGAGTGAACGGTGGAATATAAATCCATCCATCCACCCATCTCCTCTACCTCCTCCTCCTCCTCTTCTTCTTGGGCTTCCCAATTAATATTTGATTGTCCCTTGGTACAAATGCCTATTCATGCTGGCATGCCTTAATGTCTTACTATCTAGAGTTTTGAAAGAGGCTTCTTAAGATATCATACTTTGATAAAGTTTGCAGCTGTGGTGTGTATTACGTGACCTTTGAATGTGATTACTTTTCTGAGCCTTTTTCCTCTGCTCGAAAATATAGCTCATATGGGGCATTATCTCTTTATTAGAAGATAATAGCAGACCTATCACTCTTTCAGCTGTGAAATTTTATGTGTTTGGGATAGATTTTCACAGCCATTAACATTTGGTCTAGCTTTTTATACCACCTCTGAAATGTCTGTTGACTTAAAAACAAGTCTAGCTCACCACCTAGTGGTAAATAATGCTAAAAGAGCTAGAACTTCTGGCTGCCAGACAATCTTAGGATCTCCTGGCTGTTCTACACACAATGAATTATTCTGTTTTTAAGGTTTTAACTGTTTAAATATTTAATTGTTTTATACTTGAAATTGTTTAAATTTTATGTTTGATTAACTGTTGGAAGCCGCCCTGAGCCATTCGTGGGAAGGGCGGGATATAAATCCCGAATAAATAAATAAATAAATGTCATACGATAATTATTATTATTATTATCTGCTTAGAAATAATGTTACAAAGTGGTATGAGGTAGCAACAGAGAGAATTCATCTGACAAATACATCAAAATGAGACAATGAATTGAATCCCCACTAAATGTTCTGCTAATTAGAATTTTCCTGCCTCATCCCTCCTTTTGCAGTTCATTGATCTCACTACTATGCTATTCCTGGAGGATGGGGGACCTTCCAGAACAGCAGAAGGGATGAATTGGAAGTCTGCAGTATGGAAAGGGGGAATCAGGAAAAACCTCCCTTCTGTTAGAGGAAAGGCCCAGAATAATTGTCATCAAATATTTGATCTTAAATGATACTTTATCTTAGTCTATTTTTTGTTCCATGTCACTCAGCATCTGTGCATGGGTAGTGATAAACAAGAATGGCATTGTTTGTTTCTGGGCTGGAATATGAGTGTGAAATGACATTTCAGGGAGCTTAGTTTTTTTTCCCTCCTGCTTTGCCTGAAGCTGTTTTGCCTTCGCTATTGATATCCTAGCTAGGTTTCAAGTGCATGAGTGGATTTCCTAACCAGCTGTCACACACATTTGTCGTATTGATTTAGTAGGAAGAGTCTATTAATCTGAGGAGCTGTGGTGACCTGCCCAGTGACTGGATATAATAACTTTAGGCTTCTGAGTGAGGAATATCTCCTAGATAGGAAATCCAAATTTCTAGATTTGAGCAATGAGGTATATCCTCCATCTGCCCTGTTTACCAGTGAAAATTGCAAGTGTTTTTTTTTTTTTTGAGAAACCATTGTCCTCACAATGGTATCTTTGAAAAGCATCATTTAAAAAAAAATGTTGCTGTGGATACCTGTGCAGTATAATTTTTCAGGTTTCAGTTCCTTCCCTCCAGTCTCTAGACGTTCAGTCCCTGAAATGCAATGGGTTGGATGCCTCTTGTTCATGCATTTAATTCATGCACATGATCACAAAATTCCAGTGCATGAATTAGATGCATGGACAAGAGGCAAATTCGTTGGCATCTCATTCTCTTACTCCCCTTCCCCATGAAATGCTTATCCAGATGCTGAATAATGCTGATTATATTCACATTGCACTTTCCCCCATAATAATTGTCATTAGATCAATTTTGAGGTCTAGTCTAAATGTTTGTCTCACCATGTTGTTGGTTGTTGGTGTGATATGTTGCTTGTTACATGTATTGATTATTGATGATAATATGCATTACATGATATAAATGATTTTTTTAAAAAATCCATTGTGATATGTGGCTCCCATCCCCTTGCAGAGTTCTCACAGTTGCATATTTTAATATTACTAAGTTTTAAAGAAAACTGTAGAAGCTATTTTTGAAACCAGTACTCTGAAGGAGAACCACAGACATGCAATAAGACTAGATAGTCTAGTCTCCATGCCTTCAGATGGTTTGGAATCTGAATGCAATCACTGTTCAAATATTTGTTGCCACTAAGAGCATAGCATGAACATTCCAAATGCCACAGGCTAGAAAGATCAGGGGAAATCACAGAATTTTTGAGGTGGAATCCTAAGAGAACAACTAAGTAGGCCAAATACACAAACAGGTCACATGAAAGCAGAAGACTAGGAGCGTGCATTTGAATATATCTAGTCTAAATATATACCAGAAAAATACCTTACCAGGGTATATTTGGCTGTCTGGATGGTATTTGGAATTTTTTGGGGAATACTGATTAACTGGGTCCCAAAAATCTGGAAATACTTGGCTATATCTGGAAATATTCAGGGCTGTCGTTTTAAGAGCTGTTTTGCCTGCCTGCCTGTTTAATTTTTGTTTGCTTTTGGGTTTTCTATGGTGAGTAGTGGTGGGGGGAGCCTTTTCTGTCTGATTCTCTCAAAAATTGTTTTTCTTGGCTTTCTGCTATTTTCAAAAGGATTAGGTTCTTTTCTCTTGGTTGCTTTTAGAATTGGTAACTACTTTTGCATGTTTTAAAAAAATGTTAAAGAATTTGTGCTTTACGGTATTGGAAGGGGGGGGCATACCCCCAAATACTGATATTTGTGCCTTTCTTGAAATCCACATTTTTTTAAAATCCCATTTTTAAAGGTACACATCTCTTTAGAAAGCTCAAAGTGGTTAGTGCAATGTTTAGATCAGATCTCACATTAAACGTTGTGTTCAACAATCTGAAGTTGTTAAAATGTTATCATCAGTTTATAAATATGCTCTGCCTTAGAAGCCAAGGCAACACATGCCACGACAATGATATGATGTATAGCCACAGGTAATGGCTTTCAGTACTGGATATTTAATAGCAGAGGTGGGTGCTGCTTCTAGCAGTAACCCCTGGTTTCAGAATAAAGGAGTTACCAATATACAAGAATGTCCTTAGTTTCATCTGTGAAATGTGGATGCCCCATCAAGGTGAATTTTCAGAGCAGTTCCTTGTTTTCCTCACTGTGAGCTCTTAGACCTGGAAAGGACAGGAGAGCCATCTCCCCCTTTCCTGTGTGTCAAGAAAGGGCCATTTACATGTTTCTCTCCATGTATCATATTAACAGGTTTTAAGTTTAAGTTTATTTCAATTTATAGCCCTCCCTTCCCACCGAAGTGGCTCAGGGCGGCTCAAAACATATAAAATCTAACATAGAATTTTAAATTTAAAATACATCAATTACAACAGTTAAAACAGTAAAATAATAAAACATTTAAACAGCGATCTATCAAAATACTACACTGAACCTTCTATAGAATTTCTAATGCCAGTTAATTATAGGCCAGCCGGAAGAGGGCTGTCTTACAGGACCTGCGGAACTGGCCAAGGTCCCGCATGGCCCTCACCTCTTCCGGCAGCTGGTTCCACCAGCAAGGAGCCATTACAGAAAAGGCCCTGTCCCTGGTGGATTTCAGACAGGCCTCCTTTGGCCTGGGGATAGCAAGCAGATTTTGAGAGCCTGATCTCAGTACTCTCTGGGGACCATGTGGGGAGAGACGATTCCTAAGGTAGACAGGTCCTAGGCCATATAGGGCTTTAAAGGTAATAACCAGCACCTTGTATCGGACTTGGTAGCAGCTAACCCATACCAAAAGCAGACAGACAAAAATCTCATCATGTCTGACTCATGCTGGACACAGTGATTGTGATCAGATGGGCTTTTTGGCCTGCCATAGCCACCCCCACCTTCAGACTTAATGTGCACAATCAAACACATACATCTGTCTCCCACAGTCCGCTTGTCCTTACCTCATCATAGGATGGCCCGGGAACAGATTAAAGAGTCTATTACAGTTGTTGTGGTCTTCCAGGACACACATCTGTCCATGTGATCAGCCCAGGCATGCCATGGAAGCACAGGAGCAGTGTGAATGTGTGTGGCCTGTTCTGACCTCACGGGACTACAACTGTGTTGCTGCCTCTGTCTGATTGTAGTGGCATGCCTCAAAAAAGGACTGGCTTTTTAAAAACCAAGAGACGATCACTTCCAGTTTTGGTGACGCATCTTTAGGAGTGGCTCGGACCAGCGTGTCCAGAGTCACAAGAGGTACCTTGGCCAGTGAGACATTTTTGTCAAATATCTAAAAGTCTTCCTCCTTTTGGCAGGAAAGTTGAGTCCATTCATATTAATAGAAACTATTGAAGCCGTTATGTATTTTGCTTATCACTATCTTTTTTATCTTTTTTGGTCTGTTGTCTTGTAGGATATCTCCGTGGTTCATTTGGATTCTCTTCACCAGAACTTTCTTCCTCCTCTTCATCATCCTTCTTTTCCTTGCCTTCTTTTCCCTTCACTCTATCCAGAAAGTTCTGAGCTTTGAAGATGGAATTTATCCTGTATGATAAACTACTTAAAGAAATTAAAAAAGATTTGAAAAAATTGCATGACTTGAACTTATTGTAACGTACTCGAAGCGGAGACGAGAGTAGGGCAACATGGTTTATTAGGAGCACGTTGCAAGACAGCGAACACGCGGGCCGGGTCCCTCTTATGTACAATCCCGGGTACAGCCTACTGGGTTTGTCGGGCCAATCCAGCCCCGTTGAACTTCCCGCCACAGCTGGAGATAGGCGGGGACTGGCTCCCGGCGCTGGGGCTCCTGGGACTGCCCAGTTGCCCCCCCGTCGGGTCGCATGACATTTCTTGATACACTACACCCCTCCCCCCCTGGTTAATGTACAAAGTCCTGTAAGTATGCGGGGGGCCGGCGCTCCCGAGTGGACCGTCTGGGGGGTCCCGGTGGCGGCGGCGCGGCCGCCGAGGATGGTGCCTCGGTAGGTCCTGGAGTGGACGGGGGCGGCCCATCCGGTTCAGCGGATCCCTCGGGCTCGGTCGGTTCCGGTACCTCCGGCGCCCGCATCACGGATGTTGGGATCGCGTCCTCTAGGCGGTCTCCGCTAGGCTCCTCGCCGGATATAGCCTCGCCCGTGTCTGTGGGGGCCTCCGGAAGGGTGCGGCGCCTCAACTGGTCAATGTGCCGCCGTAGTACCTGGCCCCCCTCCGTTGATATGTCGTAGTGGCGGGACCCGGTTACCCTCAGTACCCGTCCCGCCACCCAATCGGGGCCCCTTGCATAGTTTCGGGCGAAAACTGGGTCGCCCGCGAAGAAGCCCCGGGCGGCGTCACGGACTTCGGGGCTCCCGCGGGTGTCTGAAGCTCGGTCGGGATGCAGCCGGTCCAGCCGGGTTATGAGTTTGCGTCCCATGAGGAGCTCAGCCGGGCTGACTCCTGTGACCGGGTTAGGGGTGATCCGATTATCGAAGAGGAACGCGGCCAGCCTGTGGTCCCAGTCCCCCTGTACAATTCGGCCGAGGGCCTCCTTTGTTGTGCGGACCATCCGCTCCGCCTGGCCGTTGGTGGCCGGATGGAAGGGAGCCGACCTTATGTGCCTGATCAGATATCTTTGCAGGAACGCCTGGAAGTCGGCTGAGGTGAAGGCGGCCCCGTTATCAGAGACTATGGTGTCCGGGATGCCATGTGTGCATAGGACCCTGCGCAGAGCTCTGATCGCGGCTGTGGACGAGGTGGACCCTACGGGGATGACCTCCAGCCATTTGGTGTAGGAGTCCACCATTATGATGAAGGTTTGCCCCTGGAAGGGGCCCGCAAAGTCGATATGGAGTCTCGACCATGGTTTCCGGGTGGACTCCCACCTAGTGACGGGGGCGCTGGGCGGCTCGGGCCGTGATTCCTGGCAGGTCTGGCACCCGCGGACCCAGCCCTCGATCTCCCCGTCCATTCCCGGCCACCAGACGTAGCTCCTGGCCAGAGCCTTCATTCGCACTATGCCGGGATGAGTCTCGTGTAGGGATTCTAGAACACGCCTTTGGAGCGGGGGTGGAATCACTACCCTACTGCCCCAAAGTATGCAGCCCTTGTGTGCGGCTAATTCCTCCCTCCTCGCCTTGTAAGGCTTGAATTCTTCCCCCATGTTTCCCTCTGGCCACCCCCTCACCACCCAGTCGAGCACCCGTGCCAGTGTCTTGTGTTTCTGGGTGGCCTTGGCCACCTCCGTTGCGTGGAGGGGCGGCTCTGGGAGGCTCTCTATCATCATGACCTGGTGTGCGGGTGCGGGGTCCGGACCCGTCTCCGGAAGCGGCAAACGGCTAAGCGCATCCGCGTGTCTTATAGCCTTGCCGGCCCTATGAACCAGTGTGTACGTGTATGAGTTGAGGAATTGGTTCCACCTCAACACGCGCTGTGAGAGTATTTGGGGGGTTTGTCGGTCTGGGGCCAGTAGACCTAAGAGGGGCTTGTGGTCCGTGGCAATGGTGAACCTTCTCCCATATAGATACTCATGGAACTTTCGGACCCCTGCCACGATTGCCAGGGCCTCTTTATCTATCTGCGCGTAGTTGCGCTCGGCTGAAGTGAGCGTGCGGGAGTAATAGGCGACCGGTACCTCCCTCCCGTCCGGAAGCTGGTGCCCCAGGACTGCTCCCACCCCATACGGCGACGCATCGCAGGCCAGGATGACGGGGAGGGCCTCGTCAAAATGGTGGAGCACCGCATTGGACACCAGGACGTCCTTGACCGCCTGAAACGCCGCGGCCTGTCGTTTGCCCCAAACCCAAGGGGCTTTTTTGTCCAGCAGCCGGTGAAGGGGCTCCGCCAGGGCTGCCTTGTGGGGGAGGAAGGAGTGGTAAAAGTTGAGCACCCCCAAGAAGCTTTGGAGCTCCGCTTTACAAGTGGGAGCCGGGGCTTGCATGATGGCTCGGGTCTTTTCTTCCGTGGGGTGGATTCCTGCTGCGTCGACGGCGAACCCCAGAAACTCTACCCGTGGAACCCCCAGCAAGCATTTCTCTCTCTTGACCTTGAGCCCCGCTGCCTGGAACCGGCGGAGCACCTCTTGAAGGCGGTTGCCGAATTCTTCGGGGTCCGGAGCGGCGACTAAAACGTCGTCGAAAAACGGCTGGACTCCTGGGATCCCTTTAAGGAGAGCGTCCATTAGGCTCTGGAAAATCCCCGGAGCGACGCTAACCCCAAACTGAAGCCTCTTTACCCGGAAAGCCCCCCTGTGGGTCACGATCGTTTGGGCCTCCGCCGTCTTATTGTCTACTGGGAGCTGCTGGTAGGCCTGGGCCAGGTCTAGCTTCCCAAATATCCTAGCCCCCGCTAGGGCGGCCAGGACATGGCTCACCACCGGCACTGGATAGGGGTTGTCCTGTAGTGCCTTGTTTATGGTGCATTTATAATCGGCACAGATCCGCACCTCCCCGTTTGGCTTGATGGGGGTAACGATGGGGGTTTCCCAGGTGGCGTAGTCCACCGGCTCGAGGACGCCTTGTGCCGTGAGGCGGTCTAACTCTGCCTCAATCTTAGGTTTCAAGGCGAACGGAACCCTCCTGGCCTTGAGCCGAATCGGTCTGACCGTGGGGTCTAGGGGCAGGGAGATGGGCGCCCCCCGGTAGCTCCCTAGGGACCCATCGAATACCTCGGGGAATTCCTTGCAAATCTCCCCGAACCCCCGGGGCGTTATGGTCTGGCCCACCCCCTCCACGCGGATTCCCAAGGGTTTGAACCAGGCCAGACCTAGCAGGGTGGCCAGCTGGCGCTTAACCACCAGGATGTCCAGCGGGCCGTGGAAGGACCCCCGCTCGACTTGTACCCGCGCCCACCCCGCAATTTGCACCGGGTTCTTCTGGAAGTCCCGGAGAATGAAGTCTGCCGGCCGAAGTTGCAGCCGCTGGCGGAGACACAGTTCTCTTAGGGTTTCTTCCGCAATGAGGGAAATGGAGGACCCTGAGTCCACCTCCATTTGGCAGGGGTTCCCCTCTATAAGGACCGCCACTTTGATTTTATCGGGGGAATCGTGGGGCAAGTTCAGTACCTGTAGGGACGTAGAGTCTACCGCGTGGGACTCCGCGGACTCGTGGTACGTGGTCAGCTTCCTGCGGTTGGGCTTGGCTCGGCAAGCCCTGGCAATGTGGCCGGTCTTTCCGCAGCTCCTGCAGTCCCAGGTCCGGTACTGGCAGTCTCTCCGCTCGTGGGGGCCGCCGCAGCTGGCGCACTTGGTGGCCGGGGCTCTCTCCGACGCTGGTGGTCGGTCGGTCGCTCGGGGGCGTTGGGTCGCTCTGTTGGGTGGCCCGGCTGGGCGGCGTAGCTGATGGGCTTCCTCCTCCTCGGGGCCGTCGTGGTCCAGCTCTCCGTGGTGGGCAGCTTCCATCTTGGCCCGGGGAAACGTTCGTGTGGTTCGTTCCCATGCCACCGCTTCGCTGAAGGCGGCCTGGAGAGTAAGCTCTTCTTTGGCGAAGAGCTTCTGCTGGAGCCTCTCGTCGCGGAGGCCCCACGTGAATCTGTCCGCCAGGGCTTCCTCCAGTTGGGGGAGGTTGCAGTTCCCGGCGAGTTTGCGGGGGGCCGCCAGGTAGTCCGCGGCGGACTCGCCCGCGATCTGGTCCCGTTTGTGGAACAGGAACCTGCGAGCCACCCGCGAAGGCTGTGGTGAGAAGTGTCCCGTGAGGAGTCGGATGATCTCGTCGTAGGATTTCTCTGCCAGACGGGCGGGTGCCGAGAGACCCTTGGCGATCTCGAACGTGGCAGGCCCGCAGACGCTCATGAGAACGTCCCTCTTTGCTCCGGCGTCAGTGATCTTGTTGGCCCGGAGGTAGAACTCGACCCGCTCCGCGTAGGACTCCCATCCCTCTGGATTGGTTGGGTCGAAGGGCTCGAGGTAGCCGGTGATTCCGCCTTGGTTGGCCATGATGGCTGCGGCAGTCGCTTGTTGCCCAGATCTCCGTCGTAGCCGCTGAGGCTAGTATCCCATCCTCGTCGCCAGTGTAACGTACTCGAAGCGGAGACGAGAGTAGGGCAACATGGTTTATTAGGAGCACGTTGCAAGACAGCGAACACGCGGGCCGGGTCCCGCTTATGTACAATCCCGGGTACAGCCTACTGGGTTTGTCGGGCCAATCCAGCCCCGTTGAACTTCCCGCCACAGCTGGAGATAGGCGGGGACTGGCTCCCGGCGCTGGGGCTCCTGGGACTGCCCAGTTGCCCCCCCGTCGGGTCGCATGACATTTCTTGATACACTACACTTATCATTAATGGAAAGAATAGCCTCAATAAAGAATAGCCTCAATATCCTTTCAAGGTTATTATTTTTGTATCAAACTATTCCAGTATTTCTAAATAGTGGGTTTTTCAAGAATTGAATAAGATGGTCTCCAAATATGTTTGGCAAGGCAAAAAACCTAGAATCAAACTAAAAACATTGCAAGACACCAAATTAAGAGCAGGTATGGGTCTTCCAGACTGGCAATTGTATTACAAAGCTTCTGTGCTTTTGTGGGTAAGAGACTGGATATTATTGAATGAACATATGAACATATGAAGCTGCCTTATACTGAATCAGACCTTTGGTCCATCAAAGTCAGTATTGTCTTCTCAGACTGGCAGCGGCTCTCCAGGGTCTCAAGCTGAGGTTTTTCACACCTATTTGCCTGGACCCTTTTTTGGAGATGCCAGGGATTGAACCTGGGACCTTCTGCTTCCCAAGCAGATGCTCTACCACTGAGCCACCATCCCTCCCCACGAATGACAAGAGACAACTGTTGTTAGAGGGACATGACCTCACTATGGGGTGGCATGCATATCTATGGTATCAAAGACTTGAAGCACATTCCTATTTTAAGAACCATTGGTTTCGGAAATCTTTGTATCATATGTGGTCATGGTTAAAAATGAGAATTTATCAAAAAATTCCAAGATGGGTCTCACCAGTGGAAGCATTCACTCAACCAAATCTTTAAAAACCAAATCAGAGTTGTTGGGAAAAGATAATCAGCTGAAAACTAGAGAGGAGTTGGAAAATATGGACATTAAAATGAACTAGTGGTTGAGAATGTAAGTTGAATCTAGGTATGCAAAGACAAGATGACAGGTTTCAACACAGAACAATACCCATTTGATAAAATATTTCTAGGCCCACAAGAAAAGTTAATCTCTAAACTATATGCATATCTACTACAGATGAAGACGCAAGATGAAGTTGTAAAAGATTGTATGGTCCAATGGACGAAAACTTTTGGTCACAACATTACATTAGAAGAATGAGAGAGATTGTGGAAGTTCAATGTTAAATTAACTAGGTCAGTAACTTTTAAAGAAAACTTGTATAAGATGTTTTATAGATGGTACTTGACTCCACAGAAATTGTGAAAGATCTATACTAATATGTCTAACAAATGTTGGAAATGTACTAAACTGGTTGGTTCTTTTTATCATATGTGGTGGACATGTGAGATGGTGAAGGACTACTGGAAAATGGTTCTTGAACTATTACAGACGATTATGAAGACACAGATTCAATTCAAACCAGAATTGTTTTTATTGAATATATTTCCTGAGGATTATTCCAAAGAAATGAGACATTTGTTGGCACATTTCAGTACAGCAGCCAGAATTCTCTTGGTACAGAAATGGAAATCTCAGGAAATTCCCACGAGAATGGACTTGGTGGGAAGAATTCTGGAAATAGCAGAGCTGGACTTTTTGTTCCAGCTGTTGGCTGGGAAATCTAAGGAAGAAGCAAGAAAATATTGGATGAAATTTTATGCCTGGCTAGACATTCAAGACTCTTAAGATTCTCCGGTGTGAACTTATATCTCCTTTTTTCCTGTATTTTGTATCACAAGATTGTCTTTATTGGAATTGTCAAAACTAATAGATATCTTAACAAAAAAATCATAACATAAAATATCAAAATGTTGATGACGCATAATTTAGAGACTATAATATGTGACAATTTATGTATTTTAAGAAAGTATTGGAGATGTAGACTTATATTCTTTGAAAGTATTTTTATGTAGAATAAGATTAATATGTACTTTTGTTATCTATCCTCCCTACTTCCTAGCCCTAATTTCTTGAAACCAATAAAACTTTTAAAAACAGTAAAAACCAAGAGACCACCACAGCAATTGACTCATCTGATCCCACCCTGTGTCTCAGGTCAGATAATACAGAATTTTGGTCTAAGTGCTTTTCATTGCTTTCATTTTATAAACTTTCACAGCCGTTATAGTTTCTTATATAAGTTTTTCATAATGTTAACTACAATTCAAAAAGTAACAAAAACATCCTTTATGGTTATTCCATTAGTTTAACTGAGGGAGAGCTGTTGACCTAAGGGTGATTATACTTCATACAGATCATGTACATGTTTACTCAGAAGCAAATCCCATTTTGAGACCAGTGGCTTAAGTCTACAATCCTGTCCACTCATACATAAGCCACAATGAATTCAGTGGGACTTCCTTCTGAATAAAAATGCACAGGAATAGAGTAGAGGTTTTTAAAAATTAGTGTTTGCCCTGGAAGTACAGAGTGGTAGAGAAAGCAACTGTTGCAAATACCATCCCATGTAGTATATTTGATTCTCACCAGCTAGTTCAGTCGCATCTTGCAAGCAAATGAGGACAGTAATGGCAGGCTCCTTCAGATCATCAGTTTGTATAACTTTCTTGCTGCCACTTTAAAAGTTCCCTTAAATGGAACTTTTTCCACACTTCAACATCAGTGCTATAGCACCCATAAAAGGTGTTGTGGATTAAAGGTAATACAATTATAAAAAGAAGGTATTTACTTATGAACCAGCTCTACTCTTTTGTGTATTTAACTTATCTTTGTATCTGTATTTATTGGAAAATCCTGGGAGATGAGCCGAGGTGTATGCTCCCTGTTGCAGTTTCCAGTACAGTTTCAAAGGGCCATATTCTCAACAGTCTGGAGATGTGTTGGAAATACACAAAGAAAGCTGGGAGATCTTAAGGATCAGCAATTAGTACTGGCTTTTGACCTCTTTAACTCTCTTATCAAAAGGGTCATCCCTGCAAGCAGTTGGTAATAAAGGGGTGGGGCAGGGACAGGAAAGAGCATGACCTTGTCCATTAAAGATGGCACATGTCATAAGATCAATAGGGGATTCTGAATGGCTTCAGTTGTCAGCCTGTCTGCTTGTTGATGTTACCATTAAGATGTGATGCTGCTATGATGATGGGAGGGGGGCATGGAAGGAGATGCAGGCACAAAATTCTTTGTAGTATTTGCATCTAAAGACAGCAACCTTGCTTTTAATTGAGTTTTAATGGATATTTTAAGATGCTAAAATTAAGATTGGGAAACCCTTAAAAATCCTGCAATGTCTTAAAACAATTATCATAAAAGTGGAAAAATAGGTTCTCCCACTGAAACAGAGTTTATAGTTTCATGTTATTAAAGTTATAGCCCTCTGCACTTACACATATATATATGAGGCTTTATTGTGGATAAGCTGCATGCTCTTTCATTCCAATGCATATAAATGCCTAGTCCAGGATTTCCCAAACTTTTCTTTCCCATGGCCAGGTTATTTTTACACTTCTCCTTCGTGGCCCACTAAAATTCGGGGGTGGAGCCAGGAGACTTTGGGGGTGGAGCCAGGATACAGGAATTATGTCATTTCCTGTGGTGTCACTTCAAGGTCAAGGGCCAAGTGATGTCACTTCCAGGGCACACTGAACCAAAACTCCACCAAAACCAAAACTCCACCTTTTCCTGTGATGTCACTTCCAGGGCACTCCCCCAAACCTGCCTCTTCTTCTGAAGTAACTTCATTTTCAGAAAAATCTCTCTGAAACTCATGCTGAGCCAAAATGGGGGTGGAAAGTGTGTGGTCTGCAACTTTTCCATACATTCCCAGGGTCCTCTCTTTCCACCCTCCACCCTCACACCTGCATGCACCTATCTGTTTGTGTGTTTTTCTCCACTTGCAAGCACTCCACACCTGCATGCACCTATCTGTTTGTGTGTTTTTCTCCACTTGCAAGCACTCCTAATGCCCATGTTCAATTGCCTGCACTACTTACACACCCCTTCCTCAACAGCACTGGCCAGTGTATGCAGTTGAAAGTGCTGTTGCCATTGTCATCAGGAATGCCAGTGCTGTGTACCACCCACACTGAGCCCTGGCAGTGGCTGTACATCAAAATATGCTGACACATTTAGTAGGCCCTTCCTTCAGCTGCTACTACTGGAACCCTTCCTCAAGCTACAACCAAGCTTGCTTGGTTTCAAGAAAATATTTTGACAGTTATTTTTCACTTTTCCTTGACTGAAACACTGGGAAATTGCTGTGAAAGGTAGCAGAGAACTGTACTGCAACTAATGAATTAATTTCAAATTATATAAAGTTCATACAAGCTTTTCTGCAGCTTTTTACTGGCTGTGTTTCCCATGCCTTTAAAAGCAACCTGTTGTGCAGATATTTAGCCAGTGAACTTCTCTCATCCTTTTTAATATCTACAGGAGGAGTTTAATTTTGGTGTCAGACAGCTGTTAAAAGCAGGACCAGTAAAATGGTGCCAAGTTCATAGTACCATCACTTCCAGTGCTGTTGAGATATACAGCAGTAATCTCCAATAATATCTTTCTGCCCCACACCTCTAACTCTCACTCACTCACACAGAAATCTCATAGAAAAGCCAGATGGCTATAACTGGGGGTTCCAATTTTTCATTGACAGAGCTCCTATTTCCGCAGCAACAGTATGATGAACAGAAAAGTTTCTTCCAGTAAAAATGGAAAGAAAGAAAGGGAAAGAATGAAATGGAAGAAAAGGAAAAGAAAGACATGGAAAGAAAGAACATAAGAACATAAGAGAAGCCATGTTGGATCAGACCAGTGGACCATTCAGTCCAAAATTCTCTCATACAATGCCCCAAAAGCCACTAGTGGGGCCAGGGCACTAGAAGCCCTCCCACTGTTGCTTCCCCCCACCCCCAGCACCAAGAATACAGACAGAGCATCTCTTGCAGACAGAAAAAGAAACAAGGGAGGGGCAAAGAAAAAAAAGGCTTCCTCACCATCAGACGACCCCAGCCAGCAGCAATTCTGCCCAGGGGTCATTTGGTAAAAAAAAAAACCTGGAATGCCCACTCCCCGCCCCTCCCAGCTGAAAAAAACACACACCCCTTCTTTGCCACCCAGGTCTCCTGGGAAATCTCCCCAAAAGAACATACTGCAAGGCACATGAAAGCTCATACCTTGAAGAACACTTTATGAATCTTAAGTGCCAGTGGACACCAGCTTTTCTCTCAAACACTGGGGGGGGGGGAAGGAAGGAGAGGCAGCCCAGCTCCTCTCTGCACAACATAGACACAGGGGAAGGAAGGAAGCCAAACAGAGCTCAGGCTTCCTTCCTTCCTCCATCTCTATGTTGTGCAGCCTTGAAGACTGACACAGGCTGCACAACACAGAGATGGGGGAAGGAAGGAAGCCAAATGGAGCTCAGGCTTTGCAGCCTGTGTCAGTCTTCAAGGCTAGCTTTTCTCTGCGCAACAGAGAGATGGTGGAAGGAAGGAAGCAGAGCGGACGTCATGCTTTGCTGGGGGCAGGGCTAGCTTTGGCTTTTCTTGTGACCCCGTATTGAGGCTTCCGTGGCCCGATTCCGGGTTGCGACCCTGCAAATGGGAAACAGTGGCCTAGTCCATGGTCTGCTGTTTGAATGATCAAGGTCAGGTGAATCCAGTGCTGTTTTATTTTAAATGGTGCCAGTAATTAAATATAAGGTTGCACTGATTTTCACTAGTGCTCCCTCCCTTTGCAGATCCTCACTAGGCTTTTCCTCAGGGATAGGACTCCTGAGCCTTTCTTTGATTGGGTTAGTGAGCAGGGCTGGCCCATGAGCACGTGGCACCCCAGGCAACCCCCCTGGCTGCCGCCCCCCTGCTGCAACCACCCTCCTTCCATTCGCGCTGCACTCCATGCCCCCCCCTGCTGAGTCTGATCCTTACCCCCCTGCCTCCCTCCTTCCTTTTGAGGTGCTGCTTTGCAGCGCTGTGCTCCATCACCCCCCCCAGGTTGGTCTTTACCCCCCTCTGTCTCTCAGCGCCACGCTCTGTTGCCCCCTGGCTGATCCTTACCCCCCTCACCCCTGCCCTCCTATTCTTTGTGGTGCTGCAAGCCAGCGCAGCGCTCTGTTGCCATCCCCCACTGAGCCGAGGCTGGTCCTTACCAGCTTCAATGCGGCTGCACAGCTTTTAATCCTTTCAAGGGCCCATGAGAGGAGAGTTCACTCCCCCTCCTTCCCGGAACCGGAAGTGAAGGGGAGCGGAGTCTCCTCTCGTGGGTCCTTCAAAGGATTAAAAGCAGCACAGCCACATTGAAGCTGGTAAGGACCAGCCTCAGCTCAGCTGGGGGACGGCAACGGAGCGCGCCGCTGGCTTGCAGCGCCGCAAAGAAGAGGAGGGCAGGGGTGGGGGGTGGGGGGGTAAGGATCAGCCAGGGGGCAGCAGAGCGCAGTGCTGAGAGGGGGGGTAAGAATCAGCTGGGGGGGCAGGTGCGGTGATGACGATGGAGATGACAGAGCACTGCGCTGGGGAGGGAGGGAGGAGGGCGGCGACAGGGGAAGAGGGAGGGAGGCAAACTAGCCATTTGCCATGATCACCGGGAGGGGGGAGCCCAATTCGGTGCCCCCCACCTCTCAGCGCCCTAGGCAACCACCTAGTTTGCCTTGTGGGTGAGCCAACCCTGTTAGTGAGGAGGGTCAACACATGAGGATCTGGACTTGGAGCTAGTACGCAGTACTGGTGATTGCCATTTAAAAAGGCCCTGGTGAGAAGAATCAGGATGGGATAAAGTCACATGCATTTGCTTCAGCAGCAGCTACCACCACAGGACAAGGATCTTCACTGCATTGAAGGAAAGTTGAAGGAAAGTTGCAGGAGCTATTTTGTGGCTGGCTCTACTTCCTGTGGCAGCCATTTTGTGACTGAACCCATCATGCTGTGTCAGAATTCCAATTGTGCCCACAGGCTCAAAAAGGTTGGGGACCCCTGCTAGGGGTTTTAAGGAAAGAGACATTAAGAGGTGGTTACTCATTGCCTGCCTCTATGTAGTGACCCTGGACTTCCTTGGTGGTTTCCCACCCAAATACTGATCAGGACCAACCTTTCTTAGCTTCCCAGGCCTGATGGGATTGGGTTAACCTGACCAATCCAGGTCAGGGCAGAAATTTGCTGACACCCCCCCCCCCCCTTTAAATCTCAGTTGTGGGTGTAGCTCCAATGTACTCTCTAGTTTATGCCTAGAAGGTAGAAATATGTACTTTTTGCTTTAAAGACTTGTGCCATAATGGTTCTTTGAGTCTCAACAAAAGCTCTATAGTAATCAGGGGGTAGTTGTGTTAAAGTTCTGCAGGACTTGCAAGACGGAGGTCTACTGCCAAGCCTTTAACTGATCCAGCAGGCATCCATTGAACGTCATCACTTCCCCCCACCATTTTACACTCATGGTGCTTGTGTAGAGTTGACAGTCAATGGCCATACGTGCTGTTATATGTTTGCTGCTTATGCCTGAAATAGTGTCTGTCTCTTCTGAATATGCTGCTCTGATTTATTGAAACTGTTTTATGATGTTTTCATTCTGATGTTTGTTTTTACTGCTGTGAGCTGCCCTGAGCCCGCTTGTGAGATAGGGTGGAGTATAAAAATAAAATAAATTAAATTAAATTAAAATTGCGTCACAGCAAATACAAGCAAGAGTCTTATGAAACCTTAATGACAAACAAGCCTTCATAGCAGTATAAATTTGCACACTGACCTGACCATTGTTAAAAGTTCCATAGACTCTTTGTACATACATGTAATGGTTCTGGTGAATTTCCTGCCCACCACAATGTCAATAGCTCCATGTATGCATACAGTGGGGACACCAAAATGAATGTAAATACATATAATAATTCCATTCCATTTGAAGCTCCCAGACTGGAGCTGCTCAATAAAATCATTTGATTCTTGCTGTCCATTTGCCAATAACCCTGTTAAATCACAGCCAGTCAATTAACTTTTATACTCTTTTTCATTGCAATTTCTCCTTGGAGTTTTGCTGTTGAAGGAGTCATTCTTTAATATATACATTTTTTTTTCACAGAGACCATACCAATACCAGGTTACATAGAAGTTTCCTTTTTTCAGCAAAAACTCTTTTATTGCTCCTTTCCCTTTTGCTTTCATTAAAAACAACTCTGCACTCCCTTGCTTTTCTTTAACATATAAATAAATAATGGCCAATTCAAACCATTAAGCACCAGCATGAAAAGAATCTCACGGAACTACCACATCTGGAATAAGAGTCAACATATTTTAGAAGCAGACTTCATTTTTCTCACACACAACACTAAATCGTGAGGGTTTCGTGTGCCAAAAATAACACAGGAGGTTATGACTAGGGAGGACATGAACCTATAATGAGGTTCAATAAAGCACTAATCTTATTGGGTAATGCAATCTGGTTTGGTTTTGCTTTAAAAATGGGGGGAAGTCTGTAGCAGAGACAGCATTTGTGTATGATTGTATTATTCTCCTTCCTGTTTTGCCATGCAAATCAATACAGTATTTTTTTTTGTCCCATATTAGTTGCATTTCAAAGGAGATGATGTATTTCACTTGCCCATCATTTCAGTGTAATAAAGTTCCATGATGCAATGGACCATTCTAAAGGAGTAATAGCTGAGGCATGTGTGGGGAACATCTGGAGATACAGACAAGTATGCCATCAAGTTGAATGAACCTTTCCCCTTGTCTTTCAGTTTGTAGTAATTGACCTATCCATTCTACAGCTGAGTACTCAAGATCAGTATGAACTTGTGGTTTGGAGAAGAGGAGCTAAAATTAGTCTCATGTTTTTCATCTACCTATGGGTCTTTTTACGACTACATTTTCAGAAAGATTTAAGAAAGTTTATAAGGCAATGTTGTGATATCTGTGGATTAAAACTAAAATGATCTCTGAAATGAAAAATAGTGGGTGAAATGGATTATTGGTTTGACTTGCGGTCTGCATAACTATGACTTGAAACTAGAAATATCTGTCAAGTCACAGCTGACTTATGGTGACCCTGTAGGATTTTCAAGGCAAGTGATGTTTGGAGGTGGTTTGCTGTTGCCTGCCTCCATGCTGGCCCTGCTTAACTTCTGAGATCTGATAAGATCAGGCTATCCTGGGGTTATCCATGTCAGGGCTAGGCTGAGCATAATGTGACTGGCCCAAAGTCACCCAGCAAGCTTCCATGGCATGATTGGGGATTTGAACCTGGATTTCCCAGATTCTAGTCCAATACTTTAAGTACTACAGCACACTGACACTCATGATGGAATAGCATGTTGGAATTTGAATTTTTTTAATTGGTATGATTATATATATGAAGTTAAATACAAGAAATCTTTCACTGTCTGCATTTCTTTTCTGAGCATTAAATACAAAGTTTGGGTCCAGTGGCACCTTTAAGACCAGATTTGTTCTGCTGCTTCAGACCAGCATGGCTACCCACCTGAATCTATTTTCTGCCATTATCATCATTCATTTAATTTCATTATTGTTAACAACTACTAATAAGGCCCACTGTGAAGAGAAATACAATGGGAGCTAGAAATTTGCTGTGGGTGTTTCGGCCTTGGTGGTGGTGGGGGAGTTGGGGAGGGAAGGGAAAGATAGAGGGAGGCATGGTATGTCCAGAAGGCAAATATTGGAAAGGGAAAGGGGAAAAGTGGGGAAATGTAGGGTAGGTTATCAGAGAAGGGGGGGTAAATTGAGAAAGAAGTGTTGGGGGCAAAAAAGATGGGGGTAGATTGCTCCCCCCCCTTTCTGCAGCCTCTGCCTAGGAAAAGTACAGTCGTTCTCTGCAGTGGGGATCAAAGCAGCTTACATCATTCTCCTCTCCCCCTTTTGATCTGCACACCAACCCTGTGAGGTAGGTTAGGCTGAAAGTCTGTGACTGGTCCAAAATCACCTAGTCAGCTTCCACAGCAAGACGTTGGGTCTAGCAGACCCTACTCTGAAATGCCAACTGCCACGTCACACTGGCTGTCATAGGGGGTGACCTCAGCAGGGTATAATGACTCAGAGTGTACCATTTTGTCTAGGGGAACTCATATCTGCCCATCTGGAGAGCAGCTGTAATTCTGAGTGATCTCCAGGCCTCACCTGGAGACTGCAGCAATGGGTCCTCAGGAGGAAATGCTGATTTAGGGGTGGAGTCCTGAGGACTGGAAGGTAGCAAATGTCACCCCCATCTTTAAAAAAGGTTCCAGAGGAGATCCGGGAAATTACAGGCCAGTCAGTCTGACTTCAATACCGGGAAAGTTGGTAGAAACCATTATCAAGGACAGAATGAGTAGGCACATTGATGAACACGGGTTATTGAGGAAGACTCAGCATGGGTTCTGCAAGGGAAGATCTTGCCTCACTAACCTGTTGCATTTCTTTGAGGGGGTGAACAAACATGTGGACAAAGGAGACCCGATAGATGTTGTTTACCTTGACTTCCAGAAAGCTTTTGATAAAGTTCCTCATCAAAGGCTCCTTAGAAAGCTTGAGAGTCATGGAGTGAAAGGACAGGTCCTCTTGTGGATCAAAAACTGGCTGAGTAATAGGAAGCAGAGAGTGAGTATAAATGGGCCGTCTTCGCAGTGGAGGACGGTAAGCAGTGGGGTGCCGCAGGGCTCGGTACTGGGTCCCATGCTCTTTAACTTGTTCATAAATGATTTAGAGTTGGGAGTGAGCAGTGAAGTGGCCAAGTTTGCGGATGACACTAAATTGTTCAGGGTGGTGAGAACCAGAGAGGATTGTGAGGAACTCCAAAGGGATCTGTTGAGGCTGGGTGAGTGGGCGTCAACGTGGCAGATGCGGTTCAATGTGGCCAAGTGCAAAGTAATGCACATTGGGGCTAAGAATCCCAGCTACAAATACAAGTTGATGGGGTGTGAACTGGCAGAGACTGACCAAGAGAGAGATCTTGGGGTCATGATAGATAACTCACTGAAAGTGTCAAGACAGTGTGCGTTTGCAATAAAAAAGGCCAACGCCATGCTGGGAATTATTAGGAAGGGAATTGAAAACAAATCAACCAGTATCATAATGCCCCTGTATAAATCAATGGTGCGGTCTCATTTGGAGTACTGTGTGCAGTTCTGGTCGCCGCACCTCAAAAAGGATATTATAGCATTAGAGAAGGTGCAGAGAAGGGCAACTAGAATGATTAAAGGGCTGGAGCACTTTCCCTATGAAGAAAGGTTGAAACGCTTGGGACTCTTTAGCTTGGAGAAACGTCGACTGTGGGGTGACATGATAGAGGTTTACAAGATAATGCATGGGATGGAGAAAGTAGAGAAAGAAGTACTTTTCTCCCTTTCTCACAATACAAGAACTCGTGGGCATTCGATGAAATTGCTGAGCAGACAGGTTAAAACGGATAAAAGGAAGTACTTCTTCACCCAAAGGGTGATTAACATGTGGAATTCACTGCCACAGGAGGTGGTGGCGGCCACAAGTATAGCCACCTTCAAGAGGGGTTTAGATAAAAATATGGAGCACAGGTCCATCAGTGGCTATTAGCCACAGTGTATGTGTGTATATAACATTTTTGCCACTGTGTGACACAGAGTGTTGGACTTGATGGGCCGTTGGCCTGATTCAACATGGCTTCTCTTATGTTCTTATGTTCTTATGAGTCTATGGCATTGTACCTGTCTGAATTCCCACCCTTCCTCAAACACCACCCTCCCCAAGTTTCATCCCTCAAATCTCCAGGAATTCATGAACCTGGAATTGCCAATCCTCTCTCCTTTCCAGTCAATCATCAACCTATCTTTATCTGCCACTCTGACTTTTCCTCCCCCTCCCTTCAGCCTCTTCCTAGGGACAGGATAGTCTGTCTCCACAGTGGGGACAAAAGCAGTTACAACATTTTCCTCTCCCCCTTTTGATTCATACAACAACCCTGTGGGGTAGGTTAGGCGGAAACTACATGGGTGGTCTGAAATCACCCAGTCAGCTTCCACAATAGGAACCCAAGTCTGACAGACCCTGCTCTGAAGTGCTGACTGCCAAGTCACAGTGGCTGTCATAGGGGAACTGCTGCTGAAAAGTGTTAGGAATCAGTTCTTAAAATGGCTGAACTGACTCCATCTTAGTACTAGTAATGTTGTTTCTGCAAGTCATGCTGAGGCATGCAGCAGGTGCTTCTTGTTACTATTGCAAGGTGGTATGACATCACCTGTGATTAGGCTTTGTGCTGACTCACAAAGACTGATGCAACCTCTGTATAGATTGCATGAATGGTGTGTGTATTAAAGGAAGGCCAGTGAGCCTGTTCTTCCTGCCTGTAAGGATTGTGGGTACTGCATTACTTACTTTCCGGGTGGCAGCAAATACTGCTGGTGTTAATCTTAGCTACTGTGCTTGGATTATTCTCTGTGTACTTGCTGTAGTACTGTTATCTACTGTATTGTAAACTGATAACTGTGTATGACCCTGGCTTGGCAATGACTTTGAATATTGGATGCTGTCCTGGTAAATATATTTCACTGTAATTACAGTTGTGTCTCTTGTCTGCTAATTCCTGTGTTCCCATTCCTGTTCTTTAGCAGCCCCTTCAGAGAACTGCGTATAAATTCTCTGTCAAAAAGGAGCAAGCAGCCAGGCCAGTCAGGTGGTATGAAGTCACCCAGAGGGTGCTGCCAGGCCTAGGTTAGGAAACTACCAGGTACAGCCTGAAGATCTCCTGGTATCACAACTGAACTCCGGACAACAGATCTCTCTTCCCCTTTGGAGGGTGGACACTCTGGCGTTATATTCATCTGGGGCCTCTCCTCTCCCCAAAGTATGGTTGCCTTAGATTCCACGACAGAATATCCAGAAATTCCTCAACCTGGAGCTGGCAACCTGGAAAGGAAAGTGAAGGCAGCTTCCCCAGTGGCCCAGTCTTAAAAAAAGGACTTTGTATCATCACTCTTTCTGTCTTTCTCTCTTTCACTTTCTCTCTCTGTAACTAGAATAAAACATTGTTGATCTGCTGCCAAGGGATGTCATGTTTTGTCTATGTCTCTCTGGCTGCTTGGTTTCTCAGAGGGGGAGGAGTCCTCAGCCAATTGAGGGAAGGCTTTCTGTGGCTTTTCTCCTCCTCCTCCCTCCCTCAGCTAATTCAGGGTAGGCTTTCTTTATTTTCTCTGTGAAGCAGTGCCAATCAAGGGAAAGCTTTCTGTGGCAGTTTCCCTCCTCCTTCTCCCTCAGC
Source organism: Heteronotia binoei (assembly GCF_032191835.1). Classification (NCBI taxonomy): domain Eukaryota; kingdom Metazoa; phylum Chordata; class Lepidosauria; order Squamata; family Gekkonidae; genus Heteronotia; species Heteronotia binoei. The sequence goes on along the minus strand of NC_083227.1, from coordinate 133,600,895 downwards.
TACTCAAAAAGGTTTTCTTTATCTCCTCTGTGAAGCAGTGCCTCAGTCCTCAGCTAATGGAATGCAACAGACTTTGAGTGGCAGTTGAAGGGCCAATGGTTTATGGAGTGCACCCCTAAGCCAATGAGAGACCTGGATTTGGTCTCACCACAGGGCTTTTATTATATAAAGGATAACAATTATTTTGTCATATAGAGCAGGGACCCTGACCTGGATAGTCTCAGCCTGATCAGATTGTAGGATCTAAGGAGGGCCAACATGGAGGTGGTTAATGGCAAACCACCTTTGAACATTTCTTGTCTTGAAAACCCTAAGCTGTGACTTTATGGCAAAAACAATGGGGAGGGAGTGTTAGTAAATTATCTGCCCTGAGCACCAAATTGGCTAGATATACCACTACTCTGCTGTGAAAATTTCCTACTCTATAATTCTTGTTCTTTAATCAGTTATCAAACTAGAAAGTGATGTGTTTCTAGCAAACAAACTAATCAAACATGGCTGTCTCAGACTTGAACCCCTTTGCTCCCTGGTCAGGATACCAGCTTGTTCTCCAGCCGATGAGAATATTACTAAATAACAAGGACATGGGGTAGGGGTGGGTGGGCGGTTCACTTTTCCTCCCATCCCATTTTCCCAGTCTTAAGTTTTCTTTACCTTGAATTGTTATTTGGCCGTTTGAGAAGACATACAAGCAGGATTGCCAGCTCCCCAATGGAGGTGGGAGATCCCCAGCCTCCAACTCCTTCTCACCACACCTTTGATTGATGGCAGAAGAAAAAATTCTGAAAATGACCTTTGGGTCAATGGTGTGAACATAAGAACATAAGAGAAGCCATGTTGGATCAGGCCAATGGCCCATCCAGTCCAACACTCTGTGTCACACAGTGGCAAAAATTTTTATATATACACACACACTGTGGCTAATAGCCACTGATGGACCTTCTATTTTTCCCCCCAGAAGTGACATCACACCATCGCCAACAGCCCTCATTCTCCATATCACCCCCTCCCCCCCCCGCCCAGTCTTTTGCTCCTTGCCAAGACAGGATTGGCAACTTTACTTATAAGTTTTCCCATAATCAGTATTAACATATTCTACCCATGCTATAATGCCCTGTTGCTTGCTCTTTATCATATGTGCTGAAAAATCTGTTCACATATGATCCAGAGGCAGTGCAATATATTCCAGTTTTGGGAATCTAGGAACAGTCCACTCACCCCAATTAAGCTTACCTCTCTCTTGGGCCTGATTTAATTTTTTTTTTTAATGAGTAGGCAAGTCAAGACTAACATAGCTGTATTTGATCAGTTGCATGCTGGAGAAGTAGGAGGCTGCAGCAGAATTTTAACCCTTTCCTCTTGCGCTGTTTTCCTAATATAAATTACTCATATCCAAAACAGCATTTAGATCTCAGATGTGGGGTAGGGCAGAATGCAGTTCTGGATCCTTTATTTTTTATGCTGAGCTCATAGAGACAGACAAAGCAAAACTTTGTTACTCCTCCCTACAGTTTAGGACCTAAACCCCTATTTTTCCTTATTCTGGTTATATAAACAATCTTTTACAATGAAATAGTGATGTCATCCAAAGCTGCCCAAAGTCCTCTGGTGTTGCATTTTTACTGGCTCATAGAGACAGAGAAAGCAAAACTTTGTTACTCCTCCCTAAAGTTTAGGACCTAAACCCCTATTTTTCCTTATTCTGGTTATATAAACAATCGTTTGCAATGAAATAGTGATGTCATCCAAAGCTGCCCAAAGTCCTCTGGTGTTGCATTTTTACTGGTGTATGTGTATGTGTGGAATGCAAGGAATACAAGCATTGAGTTGGATCCAATTAGCTTTTTTGCCTGTGAAAAAGAAAGGAAAGTTTCTCTCTGAGCACAAAAAAGTTCTGCTGATGATGATGGGACCAGCATGTATAAGGGTCATGGGAGACTGGAGAGGGGAATTCGATGAGACTGAATGAAAAAGCCAGCTGAATTCAACCCTAAGAAAAGACCTGCGAATTTCAGGATAAAGAGAGGGAAACTATCTCAGGTTGTTACAGCAGAGCAAATATTATATAGTGAGTTTTAACATTGTCTTCAGACACAAGGAATTCAAATTCTTGTAGCGGCAAAGCAAATTAGAAGACACAGTTGGAGGAAAACCTCGGCTCTGAGTTAAATCTTCTTCCCAAGATTGTTGTAAACATGCATAGTAACTGCAAAACTCATTGCCCGCTAAAATGAAGTTCATAAGTTCATAATGCAACCAGTGTCTCTATATCTATCTATTCTAAATGCTTTGACTATCCCAGGCTATCCTGGTCTGATCAGATCTTGGAAGCTAAGCAGCATCAGCCCTGGCTAGTATTTGGATGGGAGACCTCCAAGGAAGTCCACAGTTGCTATGGAGAGGCAGGCAAGGGCAAACCAGGCCTGTTTGTCTCTTACTTTGAAAACCCTTTAGGGTCACCACAAGCTGGCTGCAACTTGATGGCACTTTCCACCACCACCACCATTCCAAATGCCTATCTAATGAAGATAAATGGCATGTTCCCAAGCATCAGTACACTGGATTTAACATAGAAATAAATGAATGTTTCAGATTACATCTGATTATCTATTAGTAAGTATGTTCAGGGTCCAAGCCCCTCTCCTCCCTCCCAGCCCTCTCAGGTGGGAGGCCCAGCCCCTCGGCGAGTGGCAAGGCTGAAATCCCTGCCAGTGCCAGCTGGACCAGTGCAACTTCCAACACCATGCTCCCCCTGGATACCATGGGTATAGCACCTCCTCCAATGAAGAAAGGAAGAACACCTGCGCCCTGCGGGGATGGGGATTTAGCTGAAAAGGAGGAGGCCTGCCGAGGAGGAAGAGCCCACAGCTTACTCCATGGCCGATACCCAGAGAGAGAAAAGGGGAACAGAAATAGGACCCGGGAGGAGGCGGCCAAGGATGATGGGTGAAGTGAACCCCCTTGCTGGTCTCCATTCTGAGGCAGTGCCAGTCTCGGTGGTGGATCCCCCGCCCTGGAGTCAGCAGCCGCGCCCCAGCCAAGGCGGACACCCCTACTCTGGACAAGTAATAAGATGTGCTTCAAGCTATGCAGTTATTATGTGAAAACAAATTTGGCAGATTACATTTCTGCTGTATAATCAGTCAAGTTTCCTGAGAATTCCTCATGCATGTTAACCATCAAATTTGCATTTTGTTCTTATTTGGACCACAATGTATCATTAAATGCTCATTAAACAAGGACACTCACTTACAGCTTTCCCCCCGTGGCCTTAACAAGATCAAACATTTTTTTAAAATCTGATGAGAAATAAAACAGTGCTTAGCACTGATAACTTTCCAAGCAGGTGTGCAGGTGTATCACATAACATGACATAAATTAGTTGTAGCACTCAAGAAAAGTTGTCACCTGAAAAGGTTATACACAAGTGCCTCTGGACAGCACAGATATGACAACAGAAGCATGTAGATCAGCCTGGTAGCTATATCCAAACTCTCATAAGTAATGTATTAAGCTGAAATAATACACTGGCTGTGCTGCAGTAGCTGAATGCAAATTTCAGAAGGAGAGCCTAGAGTGTGGCTTTTAGACAGGGGCAGACTGGTTCTTAACCAGGAAATTTCCTAGTGGGTTGTTGCCCTGGAGGGACACTGGTGGCCAGGCACATGCTGAACCAAGTGGGCCTAGAAGTCTGGCAGTGCTCAGTTCTTACCTGGAATGCAGTAATGATGGCAATGAGTATTGAGTTTGAGTTTGACAATGGGTATAGGCTTGCCTGTTGACAGCTGTCGCCACAGCCCAGGTTGAAGCTAAGTGTCCCCCTGTGATACTGCCTGCACCACAGGGGCTACTGACCTGTTGTTTTAACATCCCACTCTGCCCTTGCTTTTGGAATAGCAGAGACATATTATTCTTTGTGTTAAGTAGCTGTGCCACAATGTGGATCTTTAGCTTTTTTGTAAAGCTACATAATCAGGTTTACCCACCCTGCTGTCTGTGGAAAGATGCCCAGTTTTTGACAGCTCTTTAAGGCATAAGTAGTTTCAAAAATGATTATTATTACTGTGACACATAAATAATTCTCCTACTTTCTAGCTCCATCTGCTGGAACAGATACAAAACTATAGCAAAAAAAAAATCTATCTGGATTTATCCATGCACAATAAATGATCAATTATGAACAAATAGGACTCATTTGCAATCTCCCTGGCACTGATGTTACTGAGGAGAGTACAATGCATGCTTAATTTCCCTTCATTACTGGAAATCTTTCATTCTATTATTTCTCCATATCAGATTAAAAATCTTTCTTGTGTTCCCATGAAATTCTAAAGTTTAGAATAGGATGGAGTTTTATTTATTTATTTAATGTTTTTGCAGTTTGGCCGTGTATTGCAACAGAAAACATAGCAGTAAATTAAAAAAAAAATTAATTACCCATTCAGTGAAGAAATACTTCTGCTCTGAATCTATTTCCCATCAACTTCATAGGGTGCCCCTGAGTTCTGTTAGGAGAGGCAGGAAAAAGTCCATCACATGCATAATTTTATAAGCGTCTATCTTTTCTGCCATTTGCCATTTTTTAACCTAAAATGAAAAAAGATGATTTAGCTTTTCCTCATAGGAAAGATGCTCCAGCCCCTTAATCATCTGTTCTGCACTTTTTCCAGCACAGCTGTGGCCTTCCTAAAAATACCTAAATGGAGGAAACATGTTACATTTTACAGTTTACTGAGAATAATACTACAGGCTGTGCTGGGTCTAGATAATGTAGTAGAAGGGATTTTATAGTTGAGAAGCTTGCAAAAGCTATACCAAGCTGCTTTTAATGATTCTTTTTACTCATGATGTTGATAGATCCAAGTGGACAGCCGTGTTGGTCTGAAGCAGCAGAATAAAGTAGAAGTCAAGTGCATCTTTAAGACCAACGAAGTTTAATTCAGAACATAAGCGTTCGTGTGCTCCAAGCACACTTCATCAGATGAGGATTCAGGTACAATGAGCAGAGCTACATATAGCTGGTAGGCAGTGGTTTAGAATGCAAAATGGTACAAATTTAAGATCCAGTGATAGAATAGTAAAATTAACAAATTGAGCAAACCTTTGATCTGGGTAGCATGAGTATGAGAAAGCAACAGAAGAAGAAGAGATTGGATTTATATTCCGCCCTCCACTCAAGAGTCTCAAAGCGGCTCACAATCTCCTTTATCTCCCTCCCCCACAACAGACACCCTGTGAGGTGGGTGGGGCTGAGAGGGCTCTCACAGCAGCTGCCCTTTCAAGGACAACCTCTGCCAGAGCTATAGCTGACCCAAGGCCATTCCAGCAGGTGCAAGTGGAGGAGTGGGGAATCAAACCTGGTTCTCCCAGATAAGAGTCCACACACTTAACCACTACACCAAACTTGCTCTCTCCAGCAATATGACAAAATGTCAGCAATATGTCAAAATGTGAGAATGTATGTTAATCACTCTGCTGTATAAGCCTGGGCCATAAAGAGGGCATTTCTTTCTCAGAGATTTTTCCCATTCAACTAATTTACCTTTTAACATGTAACATACAAACAGTTTGCCATTAGAAGAAAAATACATTAAAATATAGTGGAACATGGGTTTAGTATACCTGGGGCCTGTTCAGACACACAGTTTAATTAGCTGTTGCTGCTGTTTCCTTCTGGATTAAAACTGGCTGATCAGACAGCAACATCTGCCTCCTGGTAGTCAATCATTGTTGCTCCCCTCCAATCCTTCTCCAAACCGGATTATTTTGTTACCTGCTCCTTTGGGGTGTCTTTTGAGTTGTCTGGTTTTACCATGTAGTTTTCTCCATCTGGATAGTTCTGCTGCGATATTAACCAACGTCCTGGATGTCTGAAGGCTGTACGTATGAGCATTATGCTCTTATGCACATAATAGTGGAGGAAACAAAAAAAAAAAGAACTGCATGGTGCCATCGTGTGGACAGCAGAAGACAATTTCACCATGGAGTGATTCGAATTGCAGTGTGGCAGTCTGATCGATAATATCCAGAACAAACAGGCCTCAGATTCAGTGGGAGCTCACAGGAGCGCAGCTCCTGAACCTTTCTGAGAGTTCCACCTCCTCCTTCTGAGAGCTCCACCTCCTTGTCCATTGAATAGTATGTGCAGCTGCATAACAATCCCTGGATGAGCTCCACCACCTATTTTTCTACAAAACGACCCCTGGGAACAAAGATATTCAGAGCAGAACCAGGTCAGTTTAATATGAACTCAACACGCTGTGTGAACAGGGCCGTAATGAGATAAACAGCCAATATCCCTATGTGAGTATGTCAATACAGCTAAAAGAGAAGGTCCGGCCCCTTCCCAGCCAAGCCGGCATCGCCGGCGTTCAGGCTGGCGGCTGTCTTTGCCTCCCCGGAAGGAGGGAATTGAGGATTGACAGCCCGGTATCCGGGGATGTCTCTGGGCGCAGCGTCGGGGCTATATAATAGGGATATATAATAGGGATATTGGCCCCGCCCAGAGTGGCGCAGTGTGTTTTCGGCTCTCTGCCCGCTCGCCCTTCCCTTCTGGCAGTACAAGTGTCAACCGGTCGCCTTATTAGGGGCCAGGTAGGAATTTTTTCATCTTCACATAATTGGCCCATGTGGAGTTGTTTTTTGCCTACCCTGTACTGCCTTGTAGTGTTAGGGTTTGTTAGTAGTAGTTTGTTCGGTCGCAGGCTGGAGGATGTATTGTCCACAGTGTTTTCAGGGGAGCACCTATGGCCTAGCACCAGAGGTGCGGGTGGTCTGTATGAACTGCAGATGGGCTACACGGCTCAGTGCGGGGAATGCAGATCACGGAAAAGCCTCACCTGGGTGGATCTTTCCATGGGGGATTGATGCTAGCCCAGGTGGAGAAGGGCTTGGGGCCTGGCCGCTTAGCAACAACCCGAATACGATGGGCTTGTGCTGGGGGCAGGGTGGCTTGCCCTCTTGGACAAGGCGGGGTCAGGGGGTGACCCCAGGGCTTGTCCTTCTAGGCCTCATCCCTGCTAGTTATAGGGTTTTACAAGTTTTCAATAAAGCGGCCCGGTTTTTATACCCAACACAATGTGTCTGCCTCTTCATTCCGACTGGGGGGGGGGCAAATACATTTGATAGTGATGCTCTCGTCTACCTAATTTACTATTTAACATGTAAACATTATTCTAGTTTGCCATTAGAAAAAAAGAAAACAATAAAATATAGTGAAAGTGGGTTAACTATATGTAATGAGATAAACAGCCAATATCGCTATTTTGATGTTGAATATATATAGCATAAAGCACTAGGGTTACCAACTTTCAATCTACCAGTAGAAAATGAGGAGATTTTTCTCGTCATGGTTACCTTTCTGTAAATTCTGGTGACTGGTTTTTGTTTTCCTGACAAAACTTGTTTGTCATTCTCATTCAATCTGTTGTAGTAATGCTTTGCCATCCTATATTTTTCATTCATTGAAATGGAGAAGAGAAAAATCTGGGAGTATTCCTTCCTTCCTTCCACACTTTTCTCCCCAATAGGGACCCAAAGTGGCTGACATAATTCTCTTCTCCTCTATTTTATCTTCACAATGGCTCTGCAAACTAGGTTAGGCTGAGAGCAACTCTGCAAGCTGCCATGGTAGAATGGGGATTCAAACCTGTGTCCCAAGTCCTAGTATAACACTGTTACACTACACTCTAACCATGCTTTGTTGTATTGTTCATGTATTGAAACTGAGAAGAGAAAATTGTGGGAAAGTGTACCTAAAAGCAAGTATTCCCTCTGTCTCATTGACAATTAGAAGATTTGAAGAGATAATTTGTTTCTTTATTACACTGGAATCTCTCTTATTTCTAAGGAGATAGCTCAAGAAGTGTAGCTGTGTTAGTCTGTCTGTAGTAGTAGAAAAGAGCTATTGGTGCTATTGGACTGTTGCTTCTTTCTTAGGAATTATATTATACATGGAGTTAGCTGGGCAAAAGGAGTGAAGGAACTTCACTTACGGGTAGTGGAACCACAGAAAATACATATACTATTTATAGTATAACAGTAGATAACATGAAGGGTTTTTATCAAATGCTGGTTGAGGGGTAGTTCACCTATTAGCATAGGTTCAGTAATGTGACCAAATTTTAAATAACATTAAAACTTTCAGCTTGTATTTTGGATTTATACCACCAGGTGATGCTCCATCCTTGTTTTGGTTTTTACCACATCTTTTAAGACTGCAAGCGTGCTTGCTGTTTGATATGAGAGGCAGGTGCTTTTTTCCCTTTGAGAAGCAGAACCTAGAAATATTGAAGTAGAATCAAACAGGTATTTAACATCTGTTACCAGACTAATTTATGGTAAAATAACTTCAGCTGGACACAATGTTTTGAGACACTTAAGGCAATAAAGAGAAACTCTTCTGTGATCTGAACATTTCCCACTAACTTTAAAACTTGTTAATTTCTGTTACTAATAACATAATTACAACAACCTGTTTATTATTTATGTATTAAAACATTTTTATTCTGCTTTTCCTCATGGTTCTTGGACTCTTACAATAATAGTTAAGATCATTTTCAATGAAAACTAAAAATATAATGGCAAACCCCAAATCTTTTCCCCCTCTCCCCCTTAGAAGATGCCTCCCATTCAAACCTTCTCAAAATCCCTGGCAAACACAGTCCTTGCAAAGCCTCCAGAAGATCTCCAAGGAGTGGGCCCTCCCTCACCTCTTCAGAGCTGGAGCATGATAGAAAAATATGAGCTCTGGCCAATATGAGACAGGCAGATGGCTGCCTGATGATGGTAGCTGGTGCACATGGACATATGGGAGGAGAGGGTCCTTCAGATCTGTGGGTCCTAGTTCATGAAACACTTTAGAGGTCATAATTAACACCTTGAATTGACCTCCAAAACAGACTGGCAGCCAGTGAAGCTGTTTCAAAATGGGCAACGTTATGTTCCTGGTGACTAGCCTGCCAATAGTCAGGCTGGATTATGGGCCAGTTGTAGTTTCTAGGTTGTCTTCAAGGGCAGGACCACATATAGCACTTTGCAGTAATCTAACCATGAAGTTACAGGGGCATGGATCAGTGTGGCCAGATCAGCTGATTCTAGATAACATGAGAGTCAGTGAATCAGATGTAGCTGTTAGAAGGTACTCCTGGGAACCATGCCAACCTGCTTGTCAAACAGCATGTTAGGGTCCATGAGCATCCTCAAACTCTTAACCTGCTCTGAAAAAGCCAGCATCACTCTCCTTAGGACAAGTGGATCTAGTCCCTCTAGAATATTACCTTTCTCAGCCAATACTACCTCTGTCCTCTCTGGATTCAGCTTTAGCTTGCTCTGTCTTAGCCACCTGACCACAGCCTCAAAACACCAGTTCAGAACCAAGATGAATGCATCTGGAGGCTTGGATAATGAAACAGAGAGCTAGATGTCATCTGCATATTGATGACACCTAATCCCAAAGTTCTGGACAATGTCATTCTGCAGCCCTATATACATGTTACAGCAAGAAATTCTACCCTCTCCTCTTTGATGTGCACACCAGCTGATTTGGCTCAGGTGGAACCAGCGCTTCTTTTGAGCAGGAATGCACAGGAATGCAGTTCCAGCTGGCTTGGTGTCAGGGGTGTGTGGCCAAATATGCAAATTAGTTCTTGCTGGGCTTTTTCTACAAAAAAGCCCTGTACAAAACAGTGGCAGCATCAGGGGTGTGTGGTCTAATATGCAAATGAGTTCCTGCTGAACTTTTCCTACAAAAATAGCCCTGGGTTGAACAAATGCTCTTGTGACTGCATCCTCAGTTTTGTAGCTCTGATCTTACAGACCCATTTGCAGTAGCAGAAGAGCAGGTTCTTATAATATGCTTATGTGATTTTTGATATCCCAGTCTTCCTACTATTAAGTGAACCTTGTCACATCTTACTCTATTCTGCTTTGGGCTTCCTGAATAGTTTTGTTTGTTGGCTGTTCTTTTTTAAAAATACAAAACTTTTTTTTTAAGCAGGCTCTTTGCAGTCTCTGTGTTATCTACTGCTCCTCTGCAACATTCACTCAAATAATCAAGGCTAAGAAATATTGGAAGGGCTGACTTGCTATCATAGAATTAGCCTATTACAGTACCATTCCTTTTACTTTAGCACTTTAAATATCAAGGACCATTACACATAAGGGAGACCAGAATGAGATACAGTACAGTTCAGTGGAGCAGAACAATATTTACAGCCAAGAAACTGAAACCACTGGCTTATAGGAGAGGAAAGAGGTGGTAAAGAGCTGGAGCTAGGGATGGGCATGAACTAGAAAAATGAACTAGGAAATCACAAACCACCATGAACTTTTAGATGCTAAACTGGTTTGGTTCATGAGGTTTATGATGAGGTAGAATGCCATTGGAGGAAAGAGTGGCAGTCAGCAGGAATTAGAAGAAGCCCACTCCATTTCAGCAGGGAGAAGGGGAGGGGAGCAGAAGGCCCCTCTAAAAAAGGCTGCCTGTACTCAGGCTGCCGTGAGTGGGACTTCAAGGTGAGCCACCCTCCAAGAGATCCAAAAGGGCTATGTAGAGGGCCCAGGAAGCAGTCACTCATCTCATCATTGGTGAGATGATTGCTGTGGATGGTCAACCCCCCTCCCTTGTGGAGGATGTCACCTCTTGCCAGCTGCAGTGACAATGGTCAAGACTCAGGTCTCCAGAGCACAAGGCAGAACCATGCACTTCACAGCAGACCTCTGGAGCAACCAGCAGGACTGTCAGGGCATGGCCCAGGCCCCAGGAGGGGACAGTTTGGAAATGTATTCACAAACTACCATGAACCACCACAAACAGCATGGAAGTTTGTGGAATTTCATGCCATTCATCCCGCCATGAACATCATTTTGTGAATCATGAACCAGTGGAAATTTGTAATGAACTTTAGTTTGTGAGCCTGTTTGTGCCCATGGTGTAAAAGTGGGATTGGACAGAAGTAGACCGCTGGTGTTATCACTGCCACTCATCATAATTTGACAGATTTGAATGATAAAATGGGTGTGGTCACTGGGCATTTATTGTGTAGGATTTTGTCCCTTCCACCAATTTAAATGTGAGGCTTCTGATTTAATTTGATTTCTACTGTGGGTGAAATGGGAAGTTACAGGAGACACAGGGCTGCCACTTAAACTGTATCCCTGTGTCTAGTCCCCACCTCACCAACAACAGCCTATAAAGTCTGGTGGAAGTGATTGTGTGACTTGGCATCATCATGTTGTGAGTGTCCCTGTGTTCAGTTTCTAGCAATGACTGGTCACACAGTAAAAATTTATCAGATGTTACAGGGTTTGGGGGAATGAAAATATAAGGGTGCCATTTTTGGCAGCAATTCCATGTCATTTGTAACATGCACTTCTGTCCTGAAACCCCAGAGCTATGACATGTGCATGGTATTGTGAAAGGGCAGCAAACAGAGTGCTGGTTTCCAGCTAAATGAAGTATGCCTTGTTTTGCCAGGAGCTACTCCTGATATTTCATTTCCCAGCTTGCATTTTGAAAACATGTAAGGATGTGGCCAAAATAAAATGGGGCATGTGAGCCTATGTCAGACTCATTCTTGCTTTTGGTCATCTAAGGTTGCTCTGGGGTATTCATTTAACTACTTTAGCCTGAGCAGACCACACAAAAAGACTTCTTTGCCATGCTGATAACCACATTATTCTGTTTTCATCTTATACAGCACCTTCTTTCTCTTACCTGGGCTTGATATTGTAGCAAGTTAACTTTTTTAAAAAAGTTAATATGTTCACAAAAAGTTAAAGGTTATTTACATGAATATGGCATGTAAGATGTGCTTCCATTTTTGTAAGTAAAATTTCTTTCTCTTGTTACCATTGGAGAAAGATCACCTTTGTAATCTGTTTGAACGGCATTTCCCCCTTAACTGGAAAATGTGGAGAACTGGAGATAACTGCATAAAGCTTTTGTGCTTCCATGTCAAATGGTTTTTAAAAAATATTTAACCCAATATTTTCACCTAGGCCAGACTTGCCCGGTCCCTAAGTGTACATGTGTGCCACCTGCCAATGTAACACATGTTTGTTTGAAACTTTTGAGCAGTCTTTATTGCCCAAGCATTTTACTGAATTGTCTCAAGTTTCAACACACTATGTTAATCAGTAGGAGGGAAGGTGACATGGTATAGAACAATCTCTTCTGTTCTTGGAAGGTATGTAGGGTTGGTACTTGGAAGGGAGACCACCAAGGAAGGCTTTGCAGAGGAAGGCAATGGCAAGCCTCCTCTGCTTCTCACTTGCCTTGAAAGCCCCTTGCTGGGGTTGTCTTAAGTTGGTTGTGACTTGATTCATGTATGTGAGTTAATCAGTAAGAAAGTTGTTAGTAAATGGTCCCAGCATAACTCATACATGAATTATGGATCTATAATTTTCAATGAAGAATTCAAAGAGATGTGATTTTGATTTAATACAAAATGCTTGGATTATGCAGTTTATGCAGCCGGGATTTCTATGCTGAAATGTTCAATGAAATGATGAATGGCATCAAAGAAGATGCCTGCTTTAGCTGGTCTGAGATGAAAAGGGACCCTCCCCCCATTTGATTACTAATGCAGAAAAACAAAAGAAATGCAAAAGAAAAAAGGGGGGAGAGGTAATGATTCCCTTCTTTTTTTGGCATGTAGAAGACTTTGAAGGCAATGAAGGACTCGTAGTGAGTTTGTCCAAGAATACTTTTGCTAATTTATGCAACTACCTCTGGAAGTATCAGTCTTAAAACAGTACTTGTGTTTTTCCAGTGACAGCTGACATTCATCTCTGTTCTTACTAACACAGGAAGATTCAACAGAAATGTACAATGCTTAGATTCCATATACAGCTGATGAATCTCTTGCCTCTTTAGAAGTCACACCATTTATCCCAGTTGTGTGCAGGATGCTGTGTTTGTCAGGATTGAAAGAAAAGCACTTGGTACATATTCAAAGGCTCTTTCATCTTTATTGTTATGTCACATAAACCTGGCACTCCAAACACTTTCCAGGTTAAGGCCTCACTCAGATTAAGTCCTGCTTTTGCTGTATTCAGATGGAAATATTTAACACAGCGGAATACTGAACATAAATTTAATGCAGGCTGCCCAAAGATAAGTAGCTGTTCAGAAAACTCACATTTTAGCCTGCAATAAAGGCAGTTGAGCTGCTTCACACATGCATGCTCAGTCACTTGATGAATATATCAGGCAGTGACTGCATGTGTGAACCAGCTGTCACAGATTAAATCTCTCTTTCATATTACCTCACGTCATCTCAGAAAAAAAAATCATGTTTTTCAGTGGGATCTCTCTCTCTCTCTCTCTCTCTCTCTATATATATATATATATATGACAACTTCCACTATCTCCCGTATAGTTCAACTATGTCTGGCAATAAGAGTTGCAATAGTGATATATTTCTATTTTTCCCCCCTAGGGTGGGCTTTAGAACAGCACAATTATGCTTTCATGGGTCTGAATAATCATGTGTAGATTGTCTCTTCTTTATTATTTTGTACCGTCAGTCAAAATTGGAGTAGAATTTAAGGTAGAAACAGCAGAAATCAAGGTAGAAACAATGAAAATTAACTCTACTGCACTTGTGAAAGTAACCCATTTAAACTTTATTCTATCTTTTCAGTTGTGCTGCTTCACTTGAGGAATGTCTGTGGAATTCTCTACCTGCAAATTTGTCAGCTTTCTGACATCAGGTTAATTTTTTAAAATCAGCCATTGTATTTGTGATTTATTTCCCCCCTGTAGAAAGTTTTTCTTTTCTTTTCTATTTTATTAATTATTCTAACTTTGCTGTCTTACAGCGCCATCCTAAGCAGGTCTACTGAGGATCCTACTGAAGTCTAGTCAATGTGGCTTACTCCCAGGAAAGTGTTCTTAGGCCTGAACTGCTAGACTGTCTCTTTAGGATATATGATCAGATCTGTTGTGTTTAGTGGTTTCTGCTGCTGGTTTTTAACTTAACTAGATCTTATCATTTTTATTGTATTTGTTTTGGTGATGAAAATTGCCTTGGGCAAATGTTTCAGAGAGTTGTAGTAGTATTTTAAAATATTTTTCCTCCTGAGTTCTAAAATGTTAAATATTTTAACAGATTTTAATGTTTTTTTTAAAAAAGTAGATAAAGACCAACATTAAAAAATGTGAAAAACATCCTTCAGCTATCTTATCTTCCCTCAGAATGCTTATACAGTCATAGGGTGGGGTGTTCACATTTTTGAATCTAGAAAAAGAAGCATCATACTGATAATAGCAGGAGCATGTGATCAATTAATTAAAATAAGGAACAGGTTAAGAAGGCAGATGGTTCTTTTGTGTTTTGCTGCCATGTCCATTGGAAACCCAAAAGATTTTTTTTTTTTTATCAACAAACACATATTCCCCCCCCCCCCCTCCTCTTCAGAGGCTAAATAGATCAGCTCTTGTCCAATGACAATGACTGGGAACAAATGTGGTCTTAGGTTAACAGAAATCCAATAAGATATCACATTGATTTGGACTGTTTCTTTTATTTTCTAAGCCACAGGGAAAATTGTTATGTGCCTGGGCACATAGAGCCTTCCCCCCCCCCCCATCTCTGAGTTCTATTGTACTTGGGTGAACAAAGCCAAGAGGTACAATTTAAAGGTGCTGCCATGACCTCCTGTGAGCAGCTCCATCCATTGTCATCAGCAGATTTTGTTTTTCCCCACTGAGATTTCCCCTGATCATAAATATGTATGAATAAAAGAGTCTCCAGTGGGGGCTCATAACTAGCTTAGATAAAGTCCTTTCTGAGTTTTCTACTTTCAGCTTCCTGGCAAAGAAATTAGGGGACCTCACCACCGGATTAACCCAGCCGGTGTTCCTGTTTTGTGCGGAATAATAATAATCATTATAATTATCACTTACCAAAGGGGGCTTATCATATAACAGTCCCTTTTGCCAAAGAGGCAGAAGGTGTGGGTGGAGAGATCCTTCCAACCACAGTGACTTGTGTCTTCATTCATTATTTTCCAAACAAGTCAGTGGAAAATTGAGGTCCCCAAGCAATTTACTGATTACTCTTCCAGTACAACAGAGTTGTGTACATGTACACACAAGCCATCACCTCATCTGTTTCAGGTCTGGAACCATAAAGCAGGTATGTTTGAGAAATGAAGGGTTTTTTTTTTTTTAAAGAAAAGTCAAATGTTTTAAGGCAAAAGATGTAAGCAACCTTGCATTTGAAGTATAGCAACCCTGAGCCTTTCTGCACAGTTCCTACTGAATTAATCTTTTCCTTTCTTTTCCTTCTTTGGCTCAGTGAATTGTGGTCAAGGCCATTGTAACGTGAGCACTCCCTGGGATGGGATTGGCTAAAGGAGTCGCCAAGAGGCCCCTTTTCACAGGGGACTAATTGCTTTAGACCACCAGTATTTGGGAGCTACAGATGTCTTCCTTAATTTGCCTAGAGAGCACAATTGGCCCCATCTGTTGCATTTTTTCTTCTCTCCCAGCCCCTCCTTTCTCTGCTGTCGCCTTCTTCCTCCTATCGGCAAATGCCTAAATTGAAAACTCATCAAAAAGTAATACAAGAGCAGTTTGGCTAGAAAGCCACTGCCGAGGGGGGCTTTGGATTTAATAAGCACTCCCCTGCTACTTTTGTACATGGGTCGAAGACCAGAGAAAGAAGCAGGGAAACAGAAATGACCTGGAGGAAAAATGGAAGTGAGCGAGGAGGAGATAGAAACTAACAAAACCAGATGGGATAGTGGCAGGAAGAATAATTTCATGGGGGTATAGGCAGGAAACTCCTTGTGTTTTTTATTGATGCACAGAATAAAATGAGATGGGTTTTGAAAAGCTTCAGGTGAGATGCTTGCTGTTGCTTACAAATACATAAACTTTGCCCAAAACGTGAATTGCTTTTCTGTTAAGCACACCCTCCCCCCTGCAGGGAACGTATGACATCCTGGGAAGAGTTCTAGCCTAGCCTTCTCCTGGACATTCAAGAGAAGGCTAGGCTAGAACTCTTTCCTTGATGTCTGAAAGTCCAAAACCACATTTGTTTCGTTGCTCACTGCTTGTAAAAACTAAGCCATTCAGAGTCCCTATGCAATGTTTCCTGAATAAAACATCCATGTGGTCCAATTCGACAGCAGTTCTCCCATATTAATGAATAGGGGGTAGGAGACCTTTTGACACTCATAAAAATGAGTGAAAAAATGTTTAAACAACTCTTTCTTCTTTGCCTTCACCCTGCAGTCAGCACCTTAGCAGCTAATGCATTTTATTTTTAGATACATTGGAAATAACTCCATCTTTTCATGTATAAATCAGGAGAAGAAAAACATTGGAAAATGGATATTGTATATGGTCTCATGAAAATACATCCAGAATGATAACTGCCAGAAGATTCCCACTGATACAGGTCTCCTAGCTGCCTTGTTTGGAACTACATGGGATGTCTTTTGTAAACCACAAGTGAGAACTGAGTATAAACATGAGTTCTGAAGCAACTAATCCTCTCCTCCACCCCCACTTATCACCATAACAATCCCAGAGATAATGTAGGTAAAGTGATACCTTTTTAGAAGCAACATATGTTGAAGAGTAATTAATCTTCCAACCTGTCTCATTTTCACTCTTGACTAAATCCCCATATGAACCTAGTACAAACCAATATGTGGATCTACTCTTTGGGAAATATTATCTATACATTTGTATTATCTATACAAATTATAGAGATAATTTATGGAGATTTGTTTTAATTCCATGCCGCTGAATTATTATTATTTTTGTCTCAATGCATAGCATTTCAACAACACCATCAGTGATGTTGTCCCCTCCGGCTGTGAGGTACAATATTGACAGGCTTTGGGGTATTTCTGACTTTGCCTTTAGCAATGTTGGAGTGAGTGCTTGCCACATTGCTCAGTAACATTAAGTAACACAGAAAGAAGAAGGAGAAGAAGAAGAAGAAGAAGAAGAAGAAGAAGAAGAAGAAGAAGAAGAAGAAGAAGAAGAATTGCAGATTTATACCCCGCCTTTCTCTCTGAATCAGGGTCTCAGAGTGGCTTACAATCTCCTATAGCTTCTCCCTCCACAACAGACACCCTGTGAGGGGTGGGGCTGAGAGGGCTCTCACAGCAGCTGCCCTTTCAGGGACAACTTCTGCCAGAGCTATGGCTAACCCAAGGCCATTCCAGCAGGTGAAAGTGAAGGAGTGGGGAATCAAACCCAATTCTCCCAGATAAGAGTCCACGCACTTAACCACTACACCAAACTGGCTCTCTGTGCCATGACTTTTTCTCATGCTAGCATTATCCCTCCTATTAAAGAATAACAGTGGCAAAGTTTGGAGTCACTGCTTGGATATGATAGAGTGTTTCCACAGATGGAACAATTTACATTCACAGAGTATAACTTTCTTGCCCCAAATCCTGCTGGTGTGGCCCAAAGTACTCCTGTGACTGACAGCTTCTAATCCATCCACCATGTGTCACAGTCAGTCCCCAGGAGACTGTGGGTTTGTCAGAGAGAGAAAGGAGAAGGAAAGTGAGTAGGAAAATGGACAGTCATGAAAAAAATCTTCAGATAAGGCTCAGATTTCAAAAGAGCTAAATGGTTAGTGCTCAAGTGCCTACAGAGAGGTGGAGTTAGGATAGGATCCTGTGGTAGACAAGTTAGGCTAGCTTAAAAAAAACAGTGTGCTAGTGACTTGTGGGGTAATTGAGAAAAATCCTGAGAATCAAGTCAACAATGTTTCAGGAGTCTGAGATTCCTGGCTTTAGTGAACCATTCCAACTGAAATCTATCCATCTCTCTAGCCTACAGAAACAGCCTGTAATTTTTCTACAAAGGAGACCCGATAGATGTTGTTTACCTTGACTTCCAGAAAGCTTTTGATAAAGTTCCTCATCAAAGGCTCCTTAGAAAGTTGGAGAGTCATGGAGTAAAAGGACAGGTCCTCTTGTGGATCAAAAACTGGCTGAGTAATAGGAAGCAGAGAGTGAGTATAAATGGGCAGTCTTCGCAGTGGAGGACAGTAAGCAGTGGGGTGCCGCAGGGTTCGGTACTGGGTCCCATGCTCTTTAACTTGTTCATAAATGATTTAGAGTTGGGAGTGAGCAGTGAAGTGGCCAAGTTTGCGGATGACACTAAATTGTTCAGGGTGGTGAAAATCAGAGAGGATTGTGAGGAACTCCAAAGGGATCTGTTGAGGCTGGGTGAGTGGGCATCAACGTGGCAGATGCGGTTCAATGTGGCCAAGTGCAAAGTAATGCACATTGGGGCCAAGAATCCCAGCTACAAATACAAGTTGATGGGGTGTGAACTGGCAGAGACTGACCAAGAGAGAGATATTGGGATCGTGGTAGATAACTCACTGAAAATGTCAAGACAGTGTGCGTTTGCAATAAAAAAGGCCAATGCCATGCTGGGATTATTAGGAAGGGAATTGAAAACAAATCAGCCAGTATCATAATGCCCCTGTATAAATCGATGGTGTGGTCTCATTTTGAGTACTGTGTGCAGTTCTGGTCGCCGCACCTCAAAAAGGATATTATAGCATTGGAGAAAGTCCAGAAAAGGGCAACTAGAATGATTAAAGGGCTGGAACACTTTCCCTATGAAGAAAGGTTGAAACGCTTGGGGCTCTTTAGCTTGGAGAAACGTCGACTGCGGGGTGACATGATAGAGGTTTACAAGATAATGCATGGGATGGAGAAAGTAGAGAAAGAAGTCCTTTTCTCCCTTTCTCACAATACAAGAACTCATGGGCAATCAATGAAATTGCTGAGCAGACAGGTTAAAATGGATAAAAGGAAGTACTTCTTCACCCAAAGGGAGATTAAAATGTGGAATTCACTGCCACGGGAGGTGGTGGCGGCCACAAGCATAGCCACCTTCAAGAAAGGGTTAGATAAAAATATGGACCAGAGGTCCATCAGTAGCTATTAGCCACAGTGTGTATATGTGTATGTATATATATTTGGCCACTGTGTGACACAGAGTGTTGGACTGGATGGGCCATTGGCCTGATCTAACATGGCTTCTCTTATGTTCTTATGTTCTTACCCTTGAATCTGTGATACTGCAACACTTCTAAAGCAGAGCTTTGGTTCCCCTTAGCAGTAAGTAGTTGCTATACTGGTACACCCTTTACTTTCCACCCAACCAATGTTCATAAACTCTTCTAAAGAAAAGACAATAAACGTATTCTTCTGTTGTTGAAAGAAGGTGTTGGTGTGAATCACTCCAGGAAAAGGGGAGGGGGGAAAGGAATAAAAATATTCTTTTCTATTTTTATATGAGTTCCACAAAGTGCCAGAGACATTACTCCATTTCAAAATCTTGTATAGATGCTTGGAACCACAGTAGGTTTGAATGTAGAATTTAAATTAAGAAAATATCTCTATGGCTTCATCGCTAAATGTAAACAGAATCTACCTTTCCCATCCAATAACACGGCTTTTGGACATATATATTGTTTTATGTTCTGGATAATTAATCCTTCATAGACATGTCTAGTCTCAATTTCACCTATCAGAAAACAGAGATTTTGAGTTATTTCACTAAGGATTTAGTCATTCAATTCAACATCAAGACTTCCTGATTTTGCCTAGACCTGTCCTTCCTCCATGGAACTTCATGGACAGGCAACACACACACCTTACACCACCTTCTTGGTAAGGACTGTTTTGCCAAGTATTGCTTTCCTGCAATCAAAGAGGTATTTACAGGAGGGCTTTCCAGACACCCCGGATATCGAGGAAGTGAAGAGGCATCTCAACAAAAATGTGAATGTTACCTACAACATTCCTTAAAGACTGCAACTGATTTCCCACTCGCTTTACGCCGCTCTCACGCTCCTCTTCTCAGTGGGGCTTCTGTCCGATTTCACACTATCTGCCCCAGGGATGCAACTAGCGTCACCTTTTTTGCATGGCAAACAGAAACTGTTTTTTTAGAGGATTCTGTTTGCTGCGTGAAAAAGGCGATGCTAATTGCATCCCCGGGGCAGATAGTGTGAAATCAGATGGAAGCCCCGCTGAGAAGAGGAGCGTGAGAGTGGCATAAGGCGAGTGGGAAATTGGTCTGCATTATCTGTTATAAATAATTCTCCAGGCGTGGTGGCAATTCTGACCATCCAGATTCATTGAGGCTTAATGGGACTGTACGGCCCAAGCCTTTGGCCCATCAAACTATCAATCAAGAGTACTTGCATGCCATTGGTTGAGTCTGCTCCTGCCTCTTTCCCAAGTGGCTGTTGCCAGCCAGATTCTGTCAGTACAGCACAACCAACCTTAGTTCTGGCAGTTACTGTGGGAACACAGTATTGGCTCATCACACATCAATCACCCATCTCTGGCCTCCCATTGGATGACTCCCTTGCTCCTGCCTCCTGCAGGCCCAGAAATGTAGAACACACTGCCAGATGCAGACTTGCCTTAGAGACAGCCACATCTCTTAGCTCTTCTCTGTCAACTGGCCTCAGAAAGGGCTGCAAAGCTCCTGCAGCCTCATGAAAGGCCCTATCAACAGCCCACAAAGATGGCCTCCCAGCACACATAGCCTCTGAAGGCCACTGCAATAACCAGGGAGCTTGGCACCGCAACAGAGGGTATGGCTGTCCCACCTTTACTCTCTTTCACACCCTCCCTTCTTCCTTCCCTCAGCCTCATCACAAGACGGTTGCCTGAGAACGAAATAGGAAGCCTCACAAGGTTGTTGTTCAGATCAAAGATGGGAGAGAAATGAAGAGAATGATGTCAGCCACACACACACACACTGTGAAGACAGATTGTCCTTTTCCTTAGAGGCTGCAGGGTTGCCAACTCCAGGTTAGGAACTTCCAGATGGCAGAGATCACCTCCCCTTGAGGTGGGGGGAGGAATTAATGCCTTCACTTGGGTAGGTGGGAAGACAGCAAGGCTGGGGAGGCACTCACCCAGAGGTCATTAGTGGTACTTTTCCAGGTTGGTGGGAAATTCATGAGGGAGAGGCCTTTCCTTCTGGGGAACCACTGTTGCCAACCTCCAGGTAAAAGCTGGAGATCACTCAGAATTACAACTGCTATCCAGTTCTTGCTGTGGAAGCTGACTGGGTGATTTTGGATCAGCCACACACTTCCAGTCTAACCTGCCTCACAGGGTTGTTGTTCAGATCACACAGGAGGAGAAGAGAATAGTGTATACTTTGGTTTACCCCCCACCCCCACTGTGAAGAAAGACTGTCATTTTTCTATGTGGAGGCTACAGAGAAGGGGAAAGCAATTGAAACTTGAAGTCATAGTGGCAGATAAAGGGAAGGATATAGGGTTGCCAGCTTCAGGTTATGAAATTCCTGGAGATTTAAGGGGTGGAGCCTGGAGAGGGTGGGGTTTGAGGAGGGAAAGGACCTTAGACAGGTACAATGTCATTTCCTCCTGGGGAACCACTGGAGATCACTCAGATTTACAGTTGCTCTCTAAATGGCAGAGATCAGCTCCCCTTGAGGTGGGGGGGAGTCAATGCCTTCACTTGGGTGGGAAGACAGCAAGGATGGTGGGCGCTTGCCCAGAGCCTCTTTCTAGAGCCCATTATATTTTTCATCACAACAGGCCTTACTCCTAGTTAGTTATATTTTCCTACTCAACCATATCTTCTACTGGTCTTTCAGTTGAGCTCTTCTATGTATGAACAAGACAGACCAACAAAGTAGGGAGAAAACTGGATAGGGCAAGATAGTGAACAGTGTGGTGGATCCTTCTTCAGAACAGGGACTTAAAATGGCTATTTATTTTATTCAATTTCTATCCCAGCTTTCCCACAAACAGGCTCAGGGTGATTTACAACATTAGATTAAAACAACAAACCAGACATTAACATTTGGAAAACTAACACCCTAACAATATGGCATTCAGACAATGGTGTTCCAATAGCATTTAGTATAAGAGATAGAAACACCCTGCTCTCAGCTAAGCAAAGGTGAGGACTGTCATCTAGTATCCTCAATCAACCTTATAGGAATATAGGTGATGACAGATGATAACAGGAGATGAGTATGTGGTTTAATAGAGAAGAGTATGTGGTTTAACCGACAACATTGAACCTAGGCTTGAGACCGTTGAGTTCAAGTTTTGGTCACTGATATTAGTGCTTAGCTGGTCTCAGGCAAGACAATATATTAGCCTCATTTTCAAAGGTGAAAAATAGTACTCTCTTCACAGGTATCAGGACAGTCTCTACTCAAGGCTGGATTAACAAATAGGCCAAGTAGGTACTGGCCTATGGGCCACCACACCTTTAGGGGCCCCAGGCTAGCTTCTCTCCCCCCCAAATCACCCCTACTTGCAGCCCTCCCAGCCTCCACATGCTGCCAGCAACTGAACTGCTCTTTGCCCAACTTGCCTGGGGTGGCTGCTGCTGTCGTTGTTGCCAAGTTTGCCTCTCTCTGCCTCTCCCCCACAGGTTTGTCACAAGGGCTTTTGGGAAAGTGCCTGCAGGCTGAAGTGGGGGTTACAGGTGGTGGGGCAGGCACTCCAACTTTGAGATAATTTGCAAGTGGGCCCCTGAGATTTTGACTACCTAGGGGCCTTCATAGGGTTTAATCCGGCACTTTCTCTACTATCATTACTATGAAGTGAAGATTGATCCTCAGCATCTTTACTCAGAAAGAAGGCTCACTGGTTCAAGAATATATGCTTCTCATACTATTACATAATTAATATACCTGATTATATAGCATAATAATTATGTAACAGTCTGAGAAGTAGGGGTAAACAGCTGTTAAATGCATATTCAGTTATTTCATAATTACTTCTACTTCCTCTATATTAATATAAGGAAAAGTCTTATCGATGCAGTGGTCCTTCAACATATATATATATATATATCGCAATGGTTCTCTGGGGTCTGGGAAAGAGAAAGGACTTTCCTAACACATACGTATTATGGCTTTTTAATTGGCATGCCAAGGATTGAACTTGGGACCTTCAGTATGCAAAGCATGTGTTCTTCTGAGCCACAAATCATTCCTTTACCATCTAATCCCTTTGTTGCCTATGTCAATAGTTTAGCTATGTACACCAGTGGTAAGAATGTGACTAGTTAAAGTTAGTCACTACTGTACTGCTGATGGTGATGGCCATTCTGAAGCAAATGGGAAATTGAGCTAAATAATCTTACTGTCTCCAGAATTCTGGAGAATTTTGCTACCTTCAGAAACCAGAATAGAATAAGACACTAAAGGTGCTCTTAGATTTTACCATCAAGAAATACCCCATGAGTCAGAAGTTTCCAAATTTGGTTTAGTTTAGTTTGAACTAATCCCTTCATGGAAATTCCTTCCCTAGTTTGCTGCCATGAAATTGGCATAATGGACAACCAATATTTTAGAATCACTTTAAAGCTTAATCTCAAACTTCTGACTGCTTGCTCCAGGGAAGAAAATAATTGTGTATTTAAAGAGAGCGAGAGGGAGAAGACAAACCTAACCAGCAAGAGAAGAAATAGGTTATCAGTTTGGAAAGATCTCAGACCTTTTGCTGATAACAAAAGACTGTGAGTCTGACATTTCCAAGCAAGTTCTGTGTCATGAGATCTCTTTAGTGACCTTGCTATACAGAAATTACTACAAATGCTTCTCTATTTCAGTGGCCCCAGGAAAGGGTAGGGGTTTGGTCACTTATCGAAGCAACTGTCTCCTTGGGGACAAGGTGTAAATGACCTTCCCTGAGTGAGTCATTGGATAGTCTTAGATAGGTTATATGATTTCCTACTGGGGTGACCCTGCGTCTGCCTTGGTTATTGAAAACACTGATTCTGTTGCTACTTTTCTTTAAGGGACAGATTTCAGGAAAGATATAAAACCAATAGCTTTCTCCTTTGATGGACCTTCATGAAATTGTTCAAAAGATGTTGCAAGTCCAGCTGGTCTTGATACGTAAAACAAAGGGGCTGAAATCACTGAAAGAAACAGAAATAAGGTCCTTCCTTATTTGTCCAGGTACCTAAACTGCAATATCAACAGAAGGAAAAAAGTAACATAGCTGTAAAATAACACAACAAAGGAAGTAGGTTTAACTGTATGCTGATGAAGAGTAACTGGGGAAGCTATTAACTTTTATCCTAACAACCCCTGTAATAATAATTAGCTCAGGAACGAAAGACTTTAAAACTTTGATTTTTTTGTTCACCGGCTTGGGGAAGAAGGCAAACAGAGGCTTTTCTCATTTGAAGATCAATGTGAATCACAGAAAATCCCATTATTGCCCCTTTGGTCCAGTAGCCTGAGCAGTTCAGTATTTCCTGTCCCCAAAGCAACAATTGCATCTTGTACTTCTTTGAGATCTAAATATTAGGGATACTCTGCTGCACAAACACACACACAACTTCAAGTTTTTGAATTGTACCCACTAGCTCGTAACTTGCAAAGCAAACCTCCTGCCCCATCCTTCCAGAAATTGTACTATACCCCCAGAAAGATGAGCACAGAAAAAGTGACCCCATAGATATTTTAGTGACAAGGAAACATAGGGGAGGGGCTAGGGCTGAGTGGCAGAGCATCTGCTCAGAATGCAGAAGGTCCAAATTCAATCCCTGGCATCTCCGGTTAAAGGATCTGGCATAGGTGATGTGAAAGATCTCTGCCTGCACCTGTGGAGAGCTGCAGCCAGTCTGAGTAGACAATACTCTGATGGACCAATGGTCTGATTCAGTATAAGGAAGGCTCACGTGTTCATGTTCTGCTTGTTAACAAAGAGTAAGTCCATAGAGTTCTCTCAGTGGAAACTGAGATTTTAAAATGCAAGTAAACTGGAACCATTTTGATTTTTCATTTGTATCATAGTTGTGACTCAGTGTGAGGATCACTGATTTTTGTAAACTTCTAATACGCAGAAGACCAAAATAGCTTCTACCATTAAAATGAAAATTCAGTTTTCCAAAGACAGACTGTGTTTCCAAAGATCATAATTTCTGGGGGTTATTTCACTACTATAATAGTCCTCAGAGTTTCCATGTCAAAAATAATGTTATGTTATTATTGAAGGTTTCATCAATATCATTTTCAAGTGCTCTGTTTTATGAACTTTTAAGTCCTGCT
Source organism: Heteronotia binoei (assembly GCF_032191835.1). Taxonomy (NCBI): domain Eukaryota; kingdom Metazoa; phylum Chordata; class Lepidosauria; order Squamata; family Gekkonidae; genus Heteronotia; species Heteronotia binoei. The sequence continues at coordinate 133,575,826 of NC_083227.1, read as the reverse complement.
TTGCTTTTATTGGCTTTTTTTTTACATTGGCATGTGGTTCATTGACTTGGTTTATTTGTGTTATTTACTTGGATTGCTTTACTAATATATTTTATTAGGATTTTTTTTACTGTTGTGAGATTTCTCAAAAAAGGCTGGAGAGGTAGCATATAAACAAACAAATAAATAAATGTGGTAGAGGATTATGTATATATGAGCGTCCTTCCTCTTGTTTTCCCTCTGTGCTCCAAGAACCACAACATCTTCCCTTGACATCAGGGTCTATGAATCTCCCAACCTGTGACTTCTTGCTGGCATGGACAACATTTTATAATCATTTTCACAGATCTCAATAAAGTATAGGGTTACATATATGTGTGTTGATATCTTTTTTTAGTAGTAACAGATGCTTTGGTGCAATTTTGGACAACAGCATGAACCAGTCTAGTGAATTTTCAGCATATAAATATGAATTGTTTCACTAAAAACAAATTGGCAAACAATTGCACATTATTTTGTTGCCTCAGTTCCTTTGGTCTGAGTGGCCAAAAGAGATTTGAAACACTCTGGACATGTCACAGAGTTGCCAACGTTGGGTTGGGAAATACCTGGAGATTTTTGGGGTGGAGTCTGAGGAAGGTGGGGTTTGGGGAGGTTGGCAACCCTATCTTTGCTCCAGGGTCCTTGTCACGGGCTGGGGCCAGGTCAGGCAAAGTCCAGGGGCAGTCCAAGGTCTGTAGCTGGTGAGCAAAGAGGGTCCAAGGTGCCAAAACCAAATCACAGTCCAGGTATCGCAGGTCAGAGGTTCAGAAGCCGAAGTCAGGGGGTCCAGAAGTCAAAGCCAAAGTCAGGGGGTCCAGAAGCCAAAGTCAAAAGCCGAAGTGGATGCTAGAACGTCAGGTAAGTGACTAGTTGCTTCCACAAAGCCTCCTCCCAAAGCCCACAGCTATATAGCCCTCTGCTGTCTGTTGCCCATTTGGGCTAATTGCTGGCTCAGAGAGGCAGCCAGGATCCTGCTGAGACTCAAGCATCCTCACTCCTAGAAGGGCCAGAATCCTTTCAAAACTCAGGGCTCAGGGAGCGTCTTGCTCATGAGCGTGCCGCCCTCCTCCGATCCCTGAGGTCCTGACGAAGGTGGTCACGCACACGAGCCACCCGAGAGGGCGAGGCAGGGGGGCTTGGATCTTCTCCAGCAGGAGGCAGGGGCACTGGTGCAGGTGGCAGGGGCACAGTTTCTTCTGCAGGCTCAGCTTCTTCTGCAGGGTCCCCAGCACCCATGACAGTCCTCACTGTTCTGGGCATGGAATCTCTTCTTGGGAAATCTCTTTCTTATTTATACATTGTGTGTGTATGTGAAGCCTAATCTAAATATGACACTGCAGTTAACTAAGTAGTAACTCATTAGTTGTTCAGCTGTCATTAGCTTTAGAAACTGACACGGGTATGCTGGCCCATATGCACTCAACATACATTTACAGTTCAGCACAGGATCATGGGTAAGATTGCTAAATGGTGCATGCACTGCTGTTTAGTCATTTGAAGGCACATTATACCATTAAGCCCATAAATTCATAACTGACATTCCCAACACAATCTGCAGCTTTAATTTCCTTTGGCCAATGTCAAGTCCAAAGAAGTTTGTTAGCTTTTATGTCAGCAACTTCTGATGTAAAAATAATCTTAATGACTATTAAAACTAGAAGGGGGCATGAAATCCGAGTTACAAAAGAGCCTACCAAAAGATCATATTTTTTATGGTTATTTTCTGTCTTCCTTTTACACAGGTATATGTCCAACATTTGTTTGCAAAATGGGTATTGTTACTAAAATGTTGCACACATGCACACACAAACACACAGTATTTCGATAGCATTATCAAAACCCCGGTGGACTACGTCAAAATTACTGATATGTTTTACCTTAAAATTTTGCTTTAGGTGAAATCCAGTGACAAGCTAGAAATATTCCCAATCTTACCAAAGATCATTTTGCTTTTCTTAAAATTTTTAGATGCTCTCCCTATGAAAGAACTTCACATTTTCACCGGCAACTCAAATTTTGCCACATGAGGTGGGGCAGGGGGAAATGAGAAAGAGCTCATAAACAAGCGCACGTGAGAAAGCAGGGTGCCATCTAAATTGTATGATAGATAGTATGAATGGAGATTGAAATAGATGCTTCCTGGAGGCAATGCTATAATGATGTACATCATTTATGTACTCAAGCTACAGTGATACTTCCCAGTCCAACAAGAAACCCAGATTGCTGGTTTGGGATTATATTCTTCTTCATAGATTAAAATTCCTATTTCTGTAATTTAGTCTAACTACCTATGCTCATGCCTCAACACTGAGAATGAGGCAAGCAATGTGTTATAAAAGGAATCTGTGACTAGACCTCCTGCTACGCTTGTCATTTCCTCAACTGTGGCAGGTAAACCCCCACATTCAGTTGGAATCCCCTACTCTTGAAAAAATAAGTAACTGCAGGTGAGCGTAGAGAAGGTCAGAAAACAGCTTCCATAACATTGCAGTATGGTATTCTTACAGCATCCTAGAGCATCATCTTGAAGTGAAGTTACATCCTTCCCAAACTCCACTCTCCAAACCACTGCCCTCAAAATCTCCTATCATTTGCAAAAACAATTCTGGAAACCCTGCCTCCAATCACTTTTATTTTCACTGTTCTACATTATTTATCATAGTTTTAAAGCAGCACTTGGCGACAAAAGCCAAGACAAAAGTTCATCTAATTAATTAAATAAATAAATTGCTGCTGCTGCTGCTGCTGCTACTACTACTAAATGAATAATTATCTCCTAAGACTATTACTTTGTTCCTATTTTCTGTCTGGAAAACAGCAAAGCATATAATCTAATTTTCTCATCACATCTTAAATTAGCATGTGTGGTGCCCTCTTTCATTTTTCTCTCTTGTGGTGTGTTTAACTTTGTGGTGACTGGTTGCAACAGAATGGACGTTTTTGAACAAGTGGCTTCCAAGTGCTTCTTTATACCTTCCAGGATTTATATCTAACGTTGGGTCTCGTGACAGAAGAGTCAACACTATAAGCTCTTAGAAAGGTTTGAGTGTCTTGTAGATTGTCTGAAGTGGATGTGCTTTGCGAATGCTGTTACCACAGCTTACATTAGCAGCTGAAGGGACTTTGTCTCTTACTGATGCCCTGGACTGACCTTTAACCCCTGCATCTTCCTTCTGTAAAGATCTGAAGGCTGAGCGGCCACAGTCCTACAAAATGGAAAGGGCTTTTGTGTGCTGAAGAAAGAAGAACACAAACATGGTGTGTTCTCAAAAGAAACAAAAATGAAAGAGAAAAAAAACAGTCCCCCAGGACAGAGGCTGGGAACTGCTATTGGAAAGAGAAACACACACATATACCCAACACACATTGAGAGACAGGTTGTGTGTGTGTGTGTGTGTATACAACAACACCAAACCCAATATTTGAATTTAGAGTTCTCCATTTAATAATAAAATGCATTAATTAAAAAGGCTTTTGAGTGTGTCTCTACCTTAGTAGTTCCCAATGGTGCTTTATGTGGTCTGGTCTTTCTTTATAAAGTCATAAACAAAAATGCTTAAAACTCTTTACATATCACAAAAAAGCCCACTGTCAGGACTGGCTAAAATGCACTTCATGAACCCCAACAGTATAGTTAGGCATTTTGCAAACCTGGGATATGACCAATGGTTTACTAGCTCCTAGAAAGTCAGAGTCTACTCTTCTCCAGCCAGCTAGTCTGGCTTACATGGAAAGTACAACATCAGCAAAGAAATTTGGGAGTAGAAGTACAGTTAGTGACACAAATTCCTGATGTATAAACCACAGGGTATGAATAAATAAATATTTCCTGTGGTGTTCAGTGGATTTGAGCTGCTGGAATTTTCTGAGGTATTTTTATAATTGAATTATGTTGTTCTTTTAATTATGAATGGTAAATTGTTATGAGACACAAAACAGAATGTGAGAAATAGAGACACATTTTAAAAATGATTCTCAGTGTTTTCTTGTACGCAAAAGTAAAAAATAGATTGAAGTTGGCTAGCGAATGGGATATATGAACTTTTTCTTGCTTTTATCTTTAATTACTCTTGCTTTTATCTTTAATTACTTTAATTACTCTCCAGTGCCCCCTTTTAGATTAAGCCCCTTTGCTCAGATGTTATTAAGCATCATTGCAGTCATAATGATACCACAATGATTTCTTGCTATCTACAAGTAGGCTTCCCCTTTACTGACCCCAGGGAATTACTTAATTTCACACCACCAAGGAACTGAGGAGCAAGAAAAAAAAATGGACTGCACATAGTGCAGAGACTAGGGAAAGCAACCTACAGCATCATCTGGAAGTTACACCACACCCTCCCCAAAGTTTTCCCTACTCAGGTACACCCCCAAATCTTCTGGCATCTGCCAAAGCAGTGTTAGGACCCTTATGCCCAAGGAGTGTGTAGGGGAGCCCAATCCATGTTGACAGATATACTACAGAAGGATTTCTTCAATATGCTGAAAAACCATTTTCTAAAATGAAATGTGGTTAGAAGCAGGTTCAAGCCACCATTAATCTCCACACAAGAATTCCCTCTGTACCCCGCCCCCTCCAACCTTTCAACCCAAATGTCATTTGACAACAAATAATACGACTAGCCTTAGCTCCATTGGCCCTTCAGGTAGCCAGAGCCCCCAGAATTGTGTGCTTTTAGCACTGTAGCACTGCTTGGAAATCTCTCCTTGATTCTCAGAGTGTGATGTGGAAAATGCCCTTTGAACGTGGTCAAAAGCATTGTTTATTATTTCTTCAAATATTTTAGGACAAACAGCTCTGAATAGAGAAATTGTTTATTTAAGTATTTGAATGTGCTGGGAATGTTGCTTTGGTATGGAGCAGATTCAGGATTTTGTTGCAGACTAATCTTTAAAAGCCTCAAAGGCAGTAAATAATACACTGACTTTCCTTCTACTAGATCTGTTAGACAGAATTCCTGTCTTCAGATATTCTACATTGCACTGATTAAAGATGATAAAGAAGAACAAGTTTTTATAGCTTGCTTTTCTCTACCCTAAGGAGCCCCAAAGTAACTTAAAATTGCCTTCCCTTCCTCTCCCGACAACATTCACCTTGTGAGGTAGGTGGGGCTAAAAGAGTTTTGAGAGAACTGTGACTGGTCCAAGGTCACCCAGCAGGATTCCAGAGAGGCAGTTTGGTGTAGTGGTTAAGTGTGTGGACTCTTATCTGGGAGAACCGGGTTTGATTCCCCACTCCTCCACTTGCGCCTGCTGGAATGGCCTCGGGTTAGCTATAGCTATTGCAGGAGCTGTCCTTGAAAGGGCAGTTGTTGTGAGAGCCCTCTCAGCCCCACCCACCTCACAGGGTGTCTGTTGTGGGGAGAGAAGATATAGGAGGTTGTAAACCACTCTGAGTCTCTGATTTAGAGAAAAGGGCAGGGTATAAATGTTGCAGTCTTCTTCATTAGGAATAGGAGTGGTGAATCAAGCCCAGTTCTCCAGATTAGAGCTGACTGCTCTTAACCATTAGTAATTACACCAAACTGGCTGTCATAGACAGTTTCAACTGAATTACTTGTCATAAACTGAAAACGTTTATAAGGTATTATTTTTCATGACATTATAAAAAACCTCTGTGAATTGTAAAAAACACTCAACCACCTCAGATAACTGATACATAAGAATATATTGAACATTTAGTTAAATTACCATTCAAATCTCACAATAGTTGATTACCACTCATATTCTAAGGATCTGTTTAGGAAAAATTCCCCAGTATAATTACTACGCAGACAAAACTAATCTGTTTTATTAAACAGTCCCATCCTAAGTAGGTCTACTCAGAATCCTACTCCGGTGTATTCAGTTGGGCTTACTCCAGGACAGTGTTTATTGGATTACACTGTAAATTCCTTATTTATATTGTTCTACTGGGTCTTAAAAGTTCTAAAATGCTGGCTAAAATTGATCTTCCTTAATGAACTGATGGTTATTTTATATTTTAAATCTAGTTGGTGGTGACATCTGAATCCTGAAATATTAAGAAGCACCACTATCTCTGTTCTTCTAAGAGGAACAGCGAAACATAAGAAACATTTTAACTTGTCCCCCCTTCCCCAAGTGATTAATCCAGCTAAAGTGCATAGCCAGGGGCAATGTAAGAACAGACCAGCATGACTTCCTTTGTGGGATCTCTCCCTCCCTCATGTTTCTAAAAACAAACCAGAATCCTATCAGGAAGAAGAAAGTACATATCAATTTGCAAGCATTTGTTTCCTAACTGCTCCTAGAACTCTTTCCTTGTATTACCTACTTTTCCTTTCTTAATTTTACATATCCTGACAAACCCATTTGTTCATTCACTACTTTGTCCCTTTCTCTTGTTGATGGTGTCTGAAAATATACCATGATATTCACTATGGTTATCCACATGATATAACAATCAACATGAGAGGGTTATCCAGGCCCATATCTTGGGATCAACCATGCATGATATTTACTGATGTGCTCCTTTTTGGAATCTAAATGTTTGGTCCATGTTGCTTTTGTAAAACTTGCATAATGTGCAAGTGCAACCTATGTGCATATGTGTGTATGAAATATACTCTGTGCTCTCTTCAGGTCCCCAGCTGATCATCTCAATGAATCCGGAGTCAAATGGTCAAGGCCATATGCCTATGAAAGAATGGACCGTGTTTCCAGCTATTCTTTCCACCTTTGCATGGATTTCACACTTTCTATCCTGTTAAGAGGGCCTACCGTTTACTTTAATGCTGAAAGCTCTTTTTAGTTCTGTCTCTCTGTGTCATATGGATTTAATCTAGTTAGAAGATTTTATGCCAAAAAGTTGCAGTGTTAACAGCAATTGTTTAAAATTTGGATCAGGAAAGCGTGTTTTAAAATCTTTGAAGCTTCCCCCTCACGCTTGCTCTCCACCCACTTTTGCGCCACATACCTAAACTCTGCCCCAGCTGCATAATTTTAGCTCAGCATGGAGAAGGGTTGGTGGGGGGTGTGCACATGGGCGGCTGTGCTTACTTGAAAGCATCCATTGCAGTCCTCAGAAGCACAAACAGATGCAAATGTCTGTGCAAATGGCAAACATTACACAATGCAATTCAGGGCAAGTCTGGCCTTTCAGAATCTCTGAATAGCCCTTCAAAGCCAGTCTAATTAGAGTAAGGAGAGGTAATAGGCTCACTTGGATTTTCCTTTTCCCTCCGCCCCCTACCCAAAGGCTGCTGTGACTAGGGCTAGTGGTAGCCATGGATGGGGAAAGGAAAGAGGGGTGGGAAGAATGGTGTAAGAATATGCCTTTGTTAAGCCATTTGCATTTTGAAGAAATAGAATCGAAGGGGTTAGGAAGATGTGGGAGAAAATGGCTGTCCATCCACATCCCGCAATAGTGTTAGGCAGTTGCATCATACCAGACTATACAACTGAGTGAACAGGGGAAAGGGGGTAAGGCTGAGCTCGTGTCATGTGCAACTTTGGTAAGTAAAAGAAAGAAAAGCAGAAGGTATGGGATGAATACTTGGGGTAAATCAGTAATAGAGCTAAAGGGCATATGCCTGTAGGGAATATGTTGGCATAAAGGAGCTTTAAGAGGGGCTATTCATACTGACAAAGGAAGATTTGAATTGCTGCCTTCACAATAGCATGAAAGGATGGGCTCAGGGTGTTCTGAAACAAAGTGAAATCATACTGCCTTGAACAGCTGTAATAAGCTTTTAACTATTTTACATTATGGCATTACCTCTTCCCCCCTCCTCTTTTTTTTTGTCAGCCAAGTGCCAGGCTCGCTTAAAAGTGTGATTTATACTTTTTTCTTCATGGTAACTTTGGAGAAAAATAGACATGAACTCAAAGGCAGTAATTCAGCTTTTTCCAAAGTAAGGGAAGGAGGAGAATGCCTTCATTGAATGCCTCTTAAAAGGGGGGCTTGTGTGGAGAGCCCATCCGTGATTTACAACATGCAGAATGGAGCGTATGCCATCATGTTACAGACTCCATCCGTCACTCAAGATGCAAGCAGGTTGATGTCTGCTTGGTCATCATGATGGGGCTAGTTGGTAGCATTTCTTAAAACACAACCTTTTAGGTCAAAAGAGCAGATAAAATCATTGTTAGCTGTTATTTCTGCCCAAACTGTAATGTTTGTAATATGAAATGGGGCACAAGTGTTCTCCCTTTTATAGGTCACCATGGCGTCTTTGCCCTGTCCTGTCCAACACAGATTCATCAAGATCAGCGAAGTCCTAATCACTGGTCAAGGCCTGACAGAGAATATCAGTACCTTGGAAATAAGAAATGAAGAGTTACTTCTACTCATTTTAGTAAGCAGCACAGCTGATTTCAAAAAAATGCACAGTTCAGAAGCTGGCAAAGAAACAAGCATTTTCAGAATTATGCAGAAGCTTTTTTTTTCACCGGTGGGAACTGCTGCTGTGAAGACAAGCAATGACACTTAGACTAAGCATGTGCTCCCCTTCCAACTCTTTTTTTTTTTTTTACCATTTGGAATGCTTTATTGAGTTAAGAAGTGCGATACAGATATAACAAACGAAAACCATGAGTATGCATCAAATATCAAAACATGACACCATGAAACATTACAGAGTGCAGTTACGAAAGTAATTGACAGGACATCAATATAGCGTGGTATGAGGCATTGGGGATTCTATTATCAGCATAAACTTTATCAATGAAGGGTCGCCATTTTTCTATAAAATTCGAGGAAGCAGTTTGTTGGGAACGATGAGGGCCTAAGTCATAAGTGAGCTTATCCAGTGCAAAATAATCCCACAATTTTAACCACCAAGTTTGTCGTGAGGGGGGAGAGTGTTGTTTCCAAACTAGAGCTATTGCAAATTTAGCAGCCACAAACATGAGCGAGATCAATTCCTCTGCAAATTCGGGGATATTTGAGTTATCTAGAAGATTTAAAAGGGCAAATTCAGGCGTAAATGGAGGAGAGTATGATGTGAGTTCTTGTACTTCTTGATAGATTTGTCTCCAAAAGCTATTTATGATTGGGCAATGCCACCAGGACTGGAGGAAAGTACCCCTCTGTCCACAGTTCTTGAAACAGAGGGGTGAGATGGAAGACGAGTGCGCTAGCTGCACTGGGGTCCGGTACCATCGTGTGAGGACTTTAAGAGCTTGAAGTTGGACATTCATTGCTTTCATTTTATATATGGAAGAACCCCAGATGGCTCGCCATTGCTCCTCAGTTAGTTCTATCTGCAAATCTCGAGCCCAGGCACCTTGATAGGAGTGCGGCTTTGCATTAAGGGGGCTGAGTAGCAATTGATATATTTTTGAGATCAGTCCTTTGATCGGGATTGAATCACCGAATAGGATCTTTTCAAAGCCAGCAAGGTGGACGCGCAGAGGGGGACTGAAGGAATGTGTATCTAATAAATGTTTAAGTTGAAGGTATTCAAACCAGGGTAGTCGGAGGTCAGAGTCAGCCTCCAGAGTCACTTTATCTTTCAGTACCCCCTTAAGAAAAACATCAGCAAATCGGGTCAGTCCTAGACGTTTCCATTGCATAAATGAGTCTTTACTCAGCGCCGGAGCGAACCAGGGCTGTCTAACAAAAGTGGTTAAGGAGGAGGTCGGGGGAGCTAACTTATTACGGTGTTTACGCCAAACCTGCAGCATGGAGGCCAAAAAAGGGTTCGGAGAAGAAGAAGTTTTGACGCGCTTAGACACACACCAAAGTTCCTCCTGGAAAGAGGGGTCCCTGAGATAAAAATCCTCGATCGACTTCCAGTCCGCCACGTAGGAGGACCTATAATATTTCACCAAATTAGTGAGGATAATAGCATCATGGTAGTTTGAAATATCTGGGACAGCTAATCCACCCAGCGAAATAGGCCGTCTACTTGAGGCAAAATTGAGCCTTGGCTTCCGATGCTGCCACACAAATTCATTTATTTGGGATTGCCATTTATGCAGCAGAGAGGCTGGAACACACAGAGGGACTGCCCGTAAGTAGAACACAATCTTAGGTAGAATTAATGATTTAATTAGATAGATGCGCTCCAAAAGGGTGAAAATTTTTTTCCCCGAGTGGGATAGGAGAGAATTGATAGATTTGGAAATTTCTGTCTGGTTAACGGTTGGGAGAGTAGTGAAGACTAACGGGATGTGAACACCAAGGTGTTTCCAAGATTTTTTAACCCATTTGTATCGGTAGTGCTTGCTGATAAAAGAAATAGAGGTAGAAGATAGAGTAATGGGGTGCAAGAGAGATTTATCAAAGTTTATGGTGAGGCCTGAGGCGATAGCGAAGTCTGAAAGATGAGAGTGAGTTGCTGGAAGTGATGAGGAAGGGTTGGTAAGATACAAGGTTATATCATCTGCGAAGAGACTAACTTTAAAAGCTTCGGCCCCCACGAGAATACCATGGATGCGAGCATCGTTCCTGATTTTGATGGCCAACGGCTCAATTGCAAGAGCGAATAGTAGGGGCGAGAGAGGGCAGCCTTGCCGTGTGCCTCTAGACAGACTGAAAATAGCTGAGTTTAAGTTGTTAATCCGAAGTAGTGCTGAAGGAGAGAGATAGAGGGAGTCAATAAGAGTACGAAATTTGGGACCAAAATTCATTCTTTCTAGTAAGGAGTGCAGGTAGAGAGGTTCGACCGAGTCAAAGGCCTTCTCTATGTCTATAGATAGGATACAGGCATCCTGAACAGCTTTGGTTTTGCAATGATGAATCAAATTCAGTGTTTTTTGGGTGACATCAGTTAAGTCACGACCAGGGATAAAACCCGACTGATCAGAGGCAATATAATTTGCCATAAAACTATTCAGTCGCCTTGTTAAGATGCTAGTAAAAAGTTTGTAGTCGGTGTTTAAAAGAGATATTGGTCGGTAAGACTTGGGGTCTAATTCATCTTTCTCTTTTTTGTGTAAAACAATAGTTTTGGCAAGACTCCAAGACTGAGGGACTGAGCCAGAATCGAGAATATAGTTAAAAAGAGATAGTAAGTAGGAAGATAATGTAGAAGTATAAGCTTTATAAAATTCAGAAGTGAAGCCATCCAGACCCGGCGATTTGTTTGTGCGCAATGATTTGATGGCTTCAGCAAGTTCCAGCTCATCAATGGGGCGGTCAAGACACTTTCTGTGGGCTTCTAGCAAAGTGGGGAGTGTAGTAACGGATTGAAAAAACTCAGAGATCGCTTCAGGTGGTGGGTTCTTGGATTGGTATAGAGAAGAGTAGAATTGACTAAAAATATCTAAAATAGACTTTGAAGAAGTGCATACAATGCCTTCGCGATTTCTGAGACCCTTCACATTCAGGTTGGTGGCTTGCTGTTTGGCTTTCCCCGCTAGAAGCCTATGAAATTTTGGGCCCCGATAACAAAAGGCTTGTTTGGTAAATAGCAGATTACGTTTGATTTTTTGAGTATCCAGGGCCTCTAACCTTTTCCTTTCTTCTTGCAAGTGCTGAAATGTTTTTTTGTTGCAAGTGCGTTTATGTTGGAGTTCAAGATCTTTGATTTTCGCAGTCAAGAGGTTAATAAGATGTTGTTTTTTCTTTTTTTGGGTGGCAGCCAATGCAATAATTTTGCCTCTTAGGAAGGCTTTGCACGCATCCCAGACTGTTTGGGGAGGGATGTCGTCAGAAAGATTGTGGCTAAAAAATTCCTTAATTTCCTGTTCGATTAGGTTGAAAAGTTCTTTATCTAATAATAAATAATTGTCAAGTCTCCAGGAAAAGCTACGGTCATATTGTACAGTATTCTTAATAGAGCAGGTAACTGGCGCGTGATCAGACCAGAGTTTTGGTTCAATTGAGGCATCTACAAGAGCATTACAAAGAGAATCAGAAATAAAGATATAATCAATGCGCGTGTGAGTTTGATGCTGCGAAGAAAAGTAGGTAAAGTCCCGCTCATTTTGATGGAGAAACCTCCAGGAGTCTGTAAGCCCCATTTCTGACATTATTTTATGCAAGCCTGAGGGGGAAAAGCCTCGTCTGGGTGGGGAGTGGAGAGGTGAATGTTCCGATTTTCTGTCTAGCTGAGTGTCCATAAGGAAATTAAAGTCAGCTCCGATAATTAAAGGGCCTTCCTGAAAAGCTTTTAATTTGTTCATAATCTCCCGGATAAATTCTAGTTGTCCCGAATTAGGCGCATAAATGGCAGCTAGGGTTGCGATTTCGTCATTGAGTCTACCCTTAACAAAAAGAAATCTACCACGTTCATCTATCTCAGAGGCCAAGCAAGAAAATTGAACTGAATGTGAGAGTAAAATGGCAACCCCCCTGGCATGAGAGGAACCAGAGGCTGTGAAAGACACAGGAAAATGGGCAGAGCGGAATAGGGGATTAATGTCATTTCGTAAATGCGTCTCTTGTAGAAAGATAATGTCTAGAGCACGTTTCTTCAACCCTGTGAGGATGCGTCTAGATTTGATTTTGCTATTAAGCCCTCGACAGTTCAGCGAAAAGATTTTTAGGTCTGGGGCCATTTAGGTCAAAATATATGGATTATAAATTAGGTCTCCCGTCGGGGACAAAGGACGGAGACGATAGACAATTACAATGTAAGATCCATAGCAGGGAAATGCAGTATGAGACCTCATGACTATGAAAAAGGATGGTTTGTATGTGAGTGAATGTAGGACAATGTCCCAATCTATGATTACTGCGGGAATATAATGGGATATTGGAAAGGTACTAATTGCTATAGCAGGGCTAAATAGTAATATTAGTTTAAGCCAACTTGGTGGGCCTTTGAGAAAGAAAAATGATGAGCACAGGCGAAAAAGGGCCACTGATGCAAAAAGCAAGCCCATAAAACATGAAGGCATATACATTTTGTTCCTAGGACAAATGAACTGCATCAGTGTCAAGTCAAACAAACAAGAACTAGAAAAAAAGGCAAAGAAACCTGTACAGAACTAATAGACAATCATGTGGTATCCCTAGTTGAACAGCAGATGGCGTACTAGAGTAGCAACATAAGTGGTAACCAGCATATCTAACACTATAATACAAGTAACAGCAATAAGTGTACCGCATCCGCACCCCCCTCCCCCCTTCCCCCTTCTCTGTCCCCTCTGTATATAAATGATGGTCAAAGATAGATTGGAAAGATGTCTGCAGGGGGACAGAACTCCCATTGGATACATTAAATAACAGAACCAGTAACCAGCACATGGGGAAAACCCGTGGGTCCCAGGAAACCACCCGAGACCGGGGACCTTGTACCCTTCCACTACACATTCCCCTCATTCTTGAGAGCTGGAGAGCCAAGCCCCACTCTACCCTCACCCCCCCACCCTCCCTCAGATGTTAATTAACATATAAGACAAAGCTTTAAAGTAAGATAACATAAGATAATAACGCAGGTTTATGATGAGTTTACTGATTGCAGTGACTGTATAGAGTCCGGAGCCTGGGCTGGTTCATGCGAACGGGCTGAGATTTTACGATCCTTAGGCGGTGACACGAAGGTCCATTTTCGCTTTTGTGACTTACGATCTAGCTCCATCGGAACATCTATGTTGAGCGACAGAAGTAGATACAAACCAGCTTCAGGGTCTTCAATAGTCCAGCTTTTCCCTTGGTGATGTACGACAAGTCTGCCTGAGGGCGACCATCTATAGCGGATGCTTGCTGCAGCCAGCTTTTGAGCAATAGGTTTGAGGAAATGCCTATTCTGCAGGGTTTCTGCTGATAGATCTGGGAAAGCAAGTATTTTCTTATCCTTATAGGGAAGACCATTAAGGTTTCTGGCAGTGTCTAAGATCTTTTTCTTAACTCGTATGTCAGCCAGTTCAATGATGACATCTCGGGAGCTGTGGGAGCGGGAGGAGAAGGTTGAACCCAGTCGATAAGCACGAACAATGTAAGGAGCAATGCCGTCCTCCAGCTGAAGGGCTGTAGAAAACCACGATGCTAGGAAGCTGGCCAGTTCTGAGGTTCCTTCCTCGTGTTCTTCAAAGCCTCTCAGCTTAACATGTCGTTCCCGCGCTTTGTTATCTAGTGCCAGAATTTTGTCTGTGGCCCAGCGTTCTTGCCTCTGAAGATGTCGGATTTCCTCTTGATTAGTAAGGCCTGTTTCTAACGCTGAGTTAGCTGTGGCTGTGGCTTCTTGTAAAGTGATTTGTAAGGAGCTGATCTGATCTGTAATTGACTTGAGTATAGCCACCATGTTGTCTAGCATTTCTGACTGAAATGAGCTCAGGGTATTATGGAATTCTTTCACTGTGAGGAGATCTGGTGAGGGAAGCAGACTAGCAGCGCCATCTGCCATATTTGACGTTTTGTGCGGCCTTGACAGGGAGCGATCAGATTGTGAGCTGGAGTCCAGAAAGGATTTAAGAAGCCGAGCGCTAGCTAAAGATGAGTTATTCTTTTTATGGGATGATTTTCCCATAGTCTGATAAGAAATACAATATAAAAACCTGCGTCGATGAGGGAGGGTGAGGAGATCGGGTCGGGAGCTAAAGCCTCACGCGTCTGTCGCCATTCACGCCGACGCCACGCCCCCCCTTCCAACTCTTCACACATTATTTCTTTGGATCACATCACAGTAGCTGGAGTAGATAGAAAACTATTATATAAAATTTAGCCAGTCGTTTGGACAGAAGTGCCAATGTTATTGGTGAAACACATGCATAACTTGTTTGCAGTGCTTTCCCATTGCTTTTAACTTACATAAACACTGAAGGTCCTGACTGGAATGGCATAAGGCAGTTCCATCTCACCAGATCTGGAAAGTTAAGCAGGGTCAACCCTGGTTAGTACTTGGATAGGAGACTACAAAAGAAGTCCAAGGTTGTTATGCAGAGGCAGACAATGGTAAACCATTTCTGCTAGTCTCCTTTCTTGAAAACCCTAAGGAATCACTATAAATCAGCTGACATGGTGAGACTTTCCACAACCAAGTACTGGAGGGATGAGGAGGGAAATGGCCAAAATATATGGTCAATCATCTTGACTTATATGCATGTCCATTTGCCCCCCAAGTTAGAATGAAGAGTCGAACACAAGGTATTGGTATAACTAAGGGCCACTTTATTAAGTATAATAATAAAAGGCAAGGGCAACCAGAACTGTGGCCTGGTCAGGGCCAGGTGTCTCAACAGACTGCTCCCCTGCCATTAGTGGGCGAGAGACCCAGCCCCCAGCCAGAGCTGTCACAGCTCCCGCCAGGCTGGCCCAGCAAGGAGGCAAGCAACAGAGGGCCCAACCACCAGACGCACATCTCAATGGAAGGCACCCTCTAGCCGAGCCTCCAGGACAGTCTGCATTCTCCCACCCAAGGGCATCAAACCCAAAGGCTGATTCTGCCAGACCCCTAAATTCCCAAAAGAGGGATGCTTTCTGGTCCTTCCCTAGCCGCATAGTACCATAAACCCAGTAAACACCTGCCACTACTAAGGCCAAGTCTCTAATTAGGCCTTAGTGCCCACCGGGAGGCCCAATGCCACCTGCAGCCCTTGCCAAAGATCTCTCGAGAAAAACATGTTAATTTTTTCAAAGAGATGCACCCCATCCCCTCTGTAGAGGTTAAGAAATTTCATAGAAATATTAGGGTGGGGCAGATAGTGGCCCAACCCCCCTTCCAATGCCTTCTGAATTTCTTTATTAGCTTTGTAACGAGCCCTCTCTATACCTGCAGGGTCCCAAGCACTACGCCAACAAGGTGGGGAATCATGGCTGACCAAATTATAGTGGTCCTGGGCCATCTCTCCCTAATGTACCACAAATCCTCTCGGGCCTGCAAGACTAAAGCCTTGCCCTTCACTAGCCTGAGATCATTCCCTCCCAAGTGAATGATTAGAACCTGAGGAGGAGGGCCCACATTCCCATGGAATAACAATGGCAGCAGGCCAGGCCACTGAAGACCCCGGCACCCCCGCCATTCGATAGTAACTTATTGGCTGAGTCCCAGCTGAGAGCCGATTGAAGTTCTCCGAGCCTGATGTGTGGCCCAAAACACATAGCTGTGTCCACAGACGAGAACTCAGCTCCTCTGGCCAGGAACAACAGCATCTAAAGAGAAAAAACAAACAAACTAGAACAAGGTTTTGGGTCGGACCTTCCGTTTTATCCTGCACCAGCGGAACCCCCAGTTGTGCAGCCAGCTTGATGAAGCCAGACAACAGCTGTGCGCAACGTCCAGTCCCTGCAGAACCCACAAAGAGGTAGTCATCCAAAGAATGAACAACATCCTGCAAACCAACTTTTACACGAACAGGCCATTCCAAGAATGTGCTGAAACACTCAAAAGCCACACATGAGACAGAGCAGCTCATTGGCAAAGCTCTGTCCATGTAAAATTGCCCCTCAAAGGACAATCCAAAAAGCTCAAAATCAGCCGGATGGACAGGTAGAAGGCGAAACGCAGATTTAATATCGCATTTAGCCAACTCTGCCTCTTTACCGCAGCATCGCACTACGCCCACGGTCTGATCAAAGCTGGTATACCTGACTGAGCATAAGGCTCAGGAATCCCATTGCTAACTGACTTCCCTTTGGGGAAAGAAAGATGGTAAATCAACCGAAATTCACCAGGTGCCTTTTTTGGCATAACACCCAAGGGCGAAACCCTAAGGTTAGGCACCGAGGGATTGGAAAATGGGCCCAAAATTCTGCCCTCTGCCAACTCCTTGGCAATCTTATCCCTAACTACATGCTCTAAACCTCTAACAGAACCAAGATTCCTGGATCAAAAAGCAACCTGGGGACCTTGAAAAGGAATCCTAAAACTGAACTTGAAACCTTTTAACAAGTAAGTGATATCAACTCTACACGGATACCTGGGCAGCCAGTGTGCAAGAGGTCCCACCTTTATTGGACTGGGCCCCTTTTCCAGCTTGGAACTTACTTCCACCCCCACCTTGTTTCGTTTGATTCCTACGTGGCCGTGCTTTAGGGCAGTTACTGAAGGAGTGAGAGCCGCCACACATGGGCATTCATGCTTGAACTGACAAGCTTTTCTACTGCACACTCCCAGCACAGCAGGTGGGGTTGAACTGCCTGCCCCGCAGAACTGTGGGAAGAGGATGACGAAGCTGAAGAAGTCGCCACTACCCTGGCCACCAAATTACCGCTGTCCGAGCGGTCGCCTAAATTTGGTCGCGCAGGAAACATGACTTGGAGCCACAGCTGCTGGTGAATGCGATCCCACTGCAGGGAAGGATACAAAGCAGTCCTCATCCGAAACTCCTCATCATATTGAATCCAGGCAGGCCCACTAAACATTAAGCGAAAAAAGAGGGGGGGGGGCGATAGGATCAAAACTGGAAAAGGGGGGGCAACACAGGCTTGGAGCGAAAACAAACGCTCCCGACGAACCTCGCAGTCCATGGCAATGAAAATAGCAAGAAAAAACAGGAGCCAGCATGCAGCACTACTATTCCTCCGAGCTTCTGCCGTGGACTGAGATAGAGGGCGGATGGTCCTGCCATTAGTACAGCAAAGCCCCGCTCCCTCCAGAGCGTGCCACAAAAATCCTCCCTTTCCTTCCAGGGAGGCAAATACGTTCCCACAGCCTAGCAGCGTAGCTGCTGGCTGCTAGAAATGGCTAATTACATCACATTAAAATATTTCCATTCTCAGTCAATGAAATTCTTGAAGGACTAAGCTATAAGTGCAATCCCATATGTATTAAGCAATATAGAATTTATGTCTGAGTAAGCATGCATAGGATTGCCCTGCAAGAGCTTTTTTTTTTTTAAATGAGTGATTAGTAGAGAAGCCAGGATTTCTGTTCTAATATCTCCTCCAAATGTCATATTATTAGGCTAAGAAATACAGTTAATTTTATAAAGATTATTGTCTTGAGAATGTGCACATGTGTTTTATGCAGCTGCAAAAAAAAAAATTCCAGAGGAAATGGCTATTAAAATTTTCTTCTTTTTTTGCAATCTACAAGGTTGAGACTTTTGCTGAGCACATGTGTTTTAAACTAAAGGACATTTTCTGAGAACAAACATTTGTTCCAAGTGTATCTTTTTATAGCCAGTAATGCCATTTGACTTTAGTACTTTTAATGTTGTTCATTTAATACATTCAAATGTATTACATTTGAGAGGTTATCACTTAATGTTATTAAAAAGCATGTCCATTTAATGTAAGATTCTAACTCTGTCTAGAATTTCCACAATATATATCTCCTTTCTCCTGGAAGTTCCTGTAGCAGAAAACACACACACAAACAGTGCTTCTGTTAGAGCTGTTGGCTGAATGAGAGCAGCTGCTGCCGTCTGGCCTTGATTGACAATTCTCTTTGCCAAGCTGATGCATCTGATACGCTGCTATGAGTCTCCAAGGGCCTGTACAAGTGCTCCCCATTTAGTATGTGACACAGAGAGTGCCGCAGGTGATGATGCACAGCCATTCAGGTAACATGGATCCTCCTCTTCTAGAGCCACTCAGGACTAATTAGCCGCCACTTGACTTATCAAGGGGCCATTGTCACTTTGTTGGTAACATGATGTTTCTTGGAGAATAACCATCCAGACAGCGGACAAACAGAAGGGGAGGAAATTGTACTGTGCTGAAAAAATTGATTAAAGACTCATTAGCCTTTCCCTTTAACCTGTTAAAAGCTTCAGTGATCTGGATAAACAAATATATGAATTAGCCAGTCTCCTAGAAAAGTGGTTAGAAGATGAAAAAGAGAAAAGTCATTTCCGGAGGTTGTGGCAGGCAAAATTTTCACCCCAAACCTAAACAGAAATTTGAAGAAAGTCCTATCCATTTCAGAAGAATTCACTTCCCATTAAGCAAGCCTTAGACTTTCAGAACAGAGAGAACAGATGAAACTCCCATATATCAGGTTGACCATTGGTCCATTTGGGTTAGAATAGTCCACTTTGACTAGCCATGCTTTCCTAGGATCTCAGGTTAAGAAAGGTCTTTCCCATCACCTGTCACTGGAGATCCTTTTAGCTGGAAATGCTAAGCTTGCATTGAACCTGAGACCTTATGCACGCAAAGCATGTGCTGTTCCCCTGAATCAGAGTCATTCCCCTGAAGAAAAAAGAGTAAAGGAGTAGGGATGTGCACTAGCTGTTAACAAATGGGGGGAAATTAAAAATCTCTATTATAATGAAAACAAATAACAAAGCTAAGAACATTATTACTCTGGCACCTGGCTATTTGGTTTAGAGAGTTCAAGCTAAGCCAGAACTCAGAGGGAGAGGGAAGACAGAGTTAAGAGATGAGAGGTAGGCAAGGTGGTCCCCCAACTGTTCTTAGAACTGAACTCAGTGGATAAGTCATATGTGGCTAAGTCAGCAAATAGCCCATTTTAATTATGAGGTTGATTCTGAGCACTTGGAATTTGGAACACCATGATGACCTGATGATGCTATTGGAACTGCCATGAAATTCTAGCTATGCCCACCGAATGCTAGGCATCATAGGCACCTGCAATGCACGCAGCATGCTGAATTCATTTGTGTAATTAGTGAATATACAATGATAGTAGGATTTATTCCTCTGTCACTCATTACAGTTCACACGCATTTGATACCCACCAAAACCTTTTATTCTAGTATTTGTTCTCCACTATCTACAGTGGACAGAAGGCAGTCTTTCTGGCATCCTTGGCGGCACCCATCTGCTCAGGATTAGAACACTTGAGTTCTCCTGCTTTTTTCAATATAGCATGAGGTTTATCACTATGAAGTACTATCTGGCCATGCCCTTTAAGGATTCCACCAGCAAAGGTCTACTAGATATAGGTATATGGAACTGCTCTCCTGCCTATTGATCAGCTTGCCTAGTGAACACAGGTTATCTCTGCAAGAGACATTTTGAGTCCAATGTGATCAAGACTACTGGCCTAGTTGGTGCTCCTCATGATAAACCTCCTGTTGCCGGGATACTCCAACTCCTTTGCAAGACATCTATAAAACTTTGTTTTATTGCTTCAGGTCAACACCACTGCCCACCTGAATCTGTAACAAACATGAATGGGAGGATTAACAATAAATGAAGTGAATACAAATATAAATTTTGTATGCCCCTATAATAGATATGGATGGCCGAGGCGAGCCTGATCTCATCAGATCTTGGAAGCTAAGCAAGGTCAGTCCTAGTTTGGTTAGTATTTGGATGGGAGACCACCAAGGAATTGCAGAACAAGGCAATGGCAAATCACCTCTCAACATCTGTTGCCTTGAAAACCCTACAAGGTTGCCATAAGTCAGCTGTAACTTGACAGCACTGCACACACACACACACACAGAGAATTGAATTGTATAGGGGAAAAGATACATACTATTTATACCAGTACACTGAATCCTGAACTAGAATGGGATGTTGAATTCATTTGTTACAAGGGCCAGAACTGACATAAATGTGACCTTGTCAGGATGGGCCTTGTGTGTCATAAAATGGTCACTTTTCTAGGGAGCTATGGCTGATGAAAAACAACTATCTGGAGCTCAGTTTCACAAACAAAAGACAGAAAGAGCTAAGGAGAAAGCAAAGCAAGAGAGGTTCTTCCAGAAAAATTTTGAAATTTTTTGAAAATTGGTTAGCAGTGTGTGGGGATGTGCAAATAGTTAGTCTTGCCTGGGGCACAAATAAACCTGGCACTGGCCCTGCTTACCCCACTCCACCATTCTAATGCTGTTAACTATTTGCCCTCTGTGCCACAAAGAATTTTGTCACCACAAAATCTAAGTCTTCCTGTAGGATAGGAGACTTTTTGAAGGACTGGTTCCCTCGAAGAAGTCAAAGATCATAAAACCGATATTGGCAAATGGGAACAAAGCCTCAAGAATCCTGGGAACTGAAGTATAACATAACAGAGACTTGCCTGTCTTGATATTATAATGGAGAGAAGGAGTTACAAGGAAGACCAAAGAGAAGTGACATCATTGCTTTTGGAACATGACGGAAGTGACGTTATTGTGTCAGACACCAGTTGACCTCTATTTATTCCAGCATTCCCCTTCACTGCTGAGCAACAGTGGGTAGAGCTGGCAGGGGGTAAGAGGTTTCCTGTCAAATCGAATGCAAGATACTTAACTGTTCTACTGGGCTATGTTCTGCTGAAGGGCTGAGCAGGAAGAAGTCACTTCTAGGGCTGATGAGAACAACAGCTTCTGGAGACAGTGTTGACATTCTCAGTTTAATGTGAGAAGGGGAATCATTGCACAAATATGTCATCTTCTTTTCCCTGTTTGTTGTTTTTCTTCAATGTAATGGTTATACCTACATATACAGGCTTGTATCATACCTCTTCACTTAGCAAAGTCTAGAGCAGGGGTGTCAAGCATGCAGCCTGGGCCCCTAGAGGGCTCCTATCAGGCCCCGAGCAACTGGCTGTCATCTGCTTCCTTCTCCCTCTCTCTTGCTTCAGCATAATAGCTTGCTTTACAAGTCTTGCTCAATCGCACAGGAGCTACAGAGCAAAACCTCTATTTTCTCCATTGGCTGAGGCTCCTCCCTTGGGGAGGAAGGGGGGGAGGCAGAGCTTGCTTTGCCAGGCTCTCACAATCACACAGCAGAGCTACTGAGCAAAGCCTCTCTTTCTTCTATTGGCTGAGGCTCTTCCCCCTCCTGGTCCCCTGGGGAAGGAAGGAAAGAGCCAGAACTTCCTTTGCCCTGTTCTCTGGATCCCATGGGAGAGATACAAGGAAAGCACCTTTAAGACCAAGTGCTAATGTTTTAATTTAAGGGTTTAAAAAAAAAAAAAAAAAACTAAAACCTTTAAGTGTGTTTGTGTCCTTTATAAAGTTTATATCCTTGCTAACTAAGCTTAAATAGGAACACACATGGCTCAGCCCAATATGGCCCAGCCCGACAAGGTCTCATTTATGTCAGAGCTTGACACCCCTGATCTAGAGCCATCTTCTAGACTGAGGAGGTGTTCTCCCATAGAAATGGCAGTTCTGTCAGGTGCAAGACACTGTTCTGTTGAAGGGAGGCTCTGGGTGCTGGAGAAAGGCTTCCAACTTTATTGTATAGAGTGGCAGGAAGACTTTGGACAGTGTTACTAGATTTTGTGTAGCTGCCAAAGTCTGCTGAGTTTCAGTGTTGATTTAGTGAAACATATTTGCTTTTTATGCTTCTCTTAGTGGAAGATTATGTATATATTCTTTTAACCGCTTCATTAATGTATGTTTCATTCTGCTGGTACATGACCATAACAAATGATTCATTGATTGATTGATTGGAAGCAAACCAATTATTTAAGTAGAGCTCAATATGCACCTTTGAAAAGATTGTCACAATTCTCTTTGAAAAGATTTGTCATATAATATACATACATATAATATATTTATATATTATTTTGATGGCATACCTAGAAAGAAACCTAGTCTTGTAGCTGATTAAATATAGTAGAATTCTAGTATAGATATAAAAGTCAAACCATACTGGGGACAACTCACCTATCCTTCCTTTGGCTGAGCCATGTGTTGCTCAAAGAAAAACCCCACCCTCCAACCCCAGGACAGATGAGGATTGGGCCACTGGGGAAGCTGCTAGGCAGTGGCTGTTGCTAGGTAACCAAGGCTGGCTTTGTCAGTAAAAGGGGGGGGGAACCCTTTCCATGTCTATTTTTGCCTTTGAGAGAAAACTCATTGGGACCAGCTCTGACTAGGATTGCCAGCTCCAGATTGGTGGGAAATTCCAGGCGATCTTGTGGTCCAAAGAAGCCAGAGTTTGAATAGGGAGAGGCCTCAGCTAAATATAGTACCATAGAGTCCAACCTCCAAAGCAGTTATTTCCTCCAGTGGGAGAGAGATATGTTGTCTGGAGTTCAGTTCTGATACCAGGAAATATTCAAGCTCCATCTTGAGGTTTGATGCTCGGCAGCACCCTCTGGGTGACTGAAGCCACCTGACTGGCATGACTTAACTAGGCCTGGCTGCTTTCTACTGTTCAGCAGCAGCCCTGCTATAACAACCAGGGTGGTGTAGTAGTTAGCAATTCAGAGCAGGGTCTACCAGACCCAGGTTCTTGATCTGGAAGCTGACTGGGTGATTTTAGACCACTCACAGACTTTCAGTCTAGCCTACCTGACAGGGTTGTTATGCAGATCAAAAGGAGGAGAGGAGAATGATGTAAGCTTCTTTGGTCCCCACTGTGGAGAAGAACTGTGCTTTCCCCAGGTAGTGGGGGGAGGAGATGGAAAGGTGAAGTCAGAGGGGCAGATAAAGGTAGGTAGATGGTTGGCTGGAAAAGAGATAGGGTTGCCAACTCCAGGTTGGAAAATTTCTGGAGATTTGAAGGGTGGACCTTGAAGAGGGTAGGGTTTGAGGAGGGGTGGGATTTCAGATGGGTACAATGCCATAGACTCCACCCTCCAAACTAGCCATTTTTTCCTGGGAAACCACTGCTGCCCATCTCCAGGTGAGGGCTGGAGATAACTCAGAAGTACAACTGGTCTCCAGATGGCAGAGATCAATTCCTCTGGAGATCACTTCCCCTGGAGCTTTGCAGGTTGGACTCTGTGTTATTATATCCTGCTGACATGCCATCTCTCCTGCTTTGGTCAACACTGTGGAGAAAGACTGTCCTTTTCCTAGGTAGAGGCTGCAGGGAGGGGAGAGGAGATAGAATGCTGAAGTCATATCAGTTTTCTTACAGAAAATGGCTGCCTTGAGGGACTTACTCCATGATATACCATAACATAACCATGCCAAGCCAAAAAACCCAAATCACAGCACAAGCACATGCTGATGCGAAATGCCACAATATGCCATGAATATGACATGAAAAGGTGGCAACAATGCACTTGAGATTAAAGGAATGCTGAACTTCAGCATCTACATGATTATCATCCTGCTATGACACCACTGCAAATTGATCCTTAGTGCCCAAGGCTGGGCCACTAGCCCAAAGCCTCCTCCTAGAGCTTGATGTATTTACAGTATTTCCACAATGGGCCTTATTCCTAGTAAAATAAATACAGTAGAAGTTTATTATTCTGGCTTTGTCTATTTGTCCTTTAGCAACTTCAGTGGGGTAGGGAAGACATATAAACAGATTCAGTGCACTGAGAGAAGTATGATTAATTGTTTGTAAAAAAAACCCTGCTATACACTGCTACCAAGTATAATCCATTGTTGAAACATACTGCTGACAGATATATCTAGGCAATGTTGTGAAGCTGTCAAGTATGTTATAAGTCAATGTAAACTTAGGCAGGCTAAAAATATCTCTATGGGAAATACACCTGGACACAAGCAACCTTGCAACTAAGGAAATGTCTGAGAATCAATTGCAATGACTCAATATAATATCCATATGAAAATATACAGTCAAAGCTATCAAATCAACAGGAAAAAAGTCAGCTTGTTCCAACAAGACGTATTGAATGTGCTTTACTCCCATCTTCATCAGTGGCTTCTGCACAATGTACAGGCTTCATCTTTAATGCATCCAGGGGGAAAAAAGTCCAGCAGGAACTTATTTGCATATTAGGCCACACACCCCTGATGCCAAGCCAGCCAGAACTGTGTTCCTGTGATTCTTGCTCAAAAAAAGCCCTGAATTTAAGAATGCATATCCCTATACCTTCATCCTTTCCTAGTTTCCTATCTGCCTACATAGCATTATGGCAACAACTGCAGGTCCATTGCTGAGTGTCTGCAGAATCCAGCCCATAGTGAAAGTCCATGAGACAAGAAGTTAAGCATGTGCTTCCGTCTCTTCCACTGAAATCAATGGAACTATATAGTGGCAAACTCTAGACAGGTCATGCTCTTAGCATATACATACCTTTATTCCATAGTGTATGAGGTAGTTATTCAGCTTTTTTCCACCTCCCCCACTATGTGTAGGCTACAGTGAAGTATATGTTAGGGAGCTTTGGCTAAACAACACACACATCTCACACACTGCTTTTCTAATGTATAAATGCAACAGGAATAAAAAAGTTACATGTAGTCCTTTCACACATTACAGGGTAAAACCACCAAAGCAGGTACCTTCTAAATCTTTTCATTAGTGTTCATTCTTATTTTAAAGTTTGAAGCAGGCATCTGAGTATTTTACTCAAAGATGAGGTGAACCCAAGTACACATAGCTGTTTTTAGAGCAAGGTGGAACTACTGCCTATTTTTTTGTTATCACAGAAATACAGTTTAGCAACACAAAATGGTTGTTGTGTTGTTTCATTAAAAGACAGAGGGGATGCATCATTAACCAGCTATATCATAAATGCATAGAGAGAAGATTTTAGAATGCATAAACTTCTCACAAATGAAGTGAGAAATCCCTACCTGAAGCAGACTTCTATGCAGCTCAGAATTCTTGCTTTCTTTTCTTGTTGACTCAGTTTGTCAAATATCAGAAATATTAGCCTTGAATTAATTGGCACTATCCAATTGGGCCATATAGAAGAAACTTCTGAGGATAGCTCAAGGAATTAAGATACACACACACACACACACAGAGCAGCCAAAGCAAGCACACACTTTTGTGATCTCACTGGGGAAATTTTCTCAGGAAGAGTGTTGCATGCAACCAAGTTTCAACCAAGTCTTCAGACTGGCACAAGGAAACAAAAGGTCCTATCTTTTTCTTACTAAAATGAATGCAAAACAAAAAGAGACTTACTTTTTCACAGCTTTACTATGTATAAAGGACTTCTAAACCCAATGAAAAATAACAGAGGCTATAATGAAAAATAACAGCTAAATGGGAACAGCCATATTGTTCTGCTGGCTCACCTCATCCCCATTCAGCCTGATTCCTAAAGAAATGTAAAGATACATATGCCTTCTAAAAAGCAAGCCGGTCCCCAATTTCTTCTAGCCTTCAGAGATGCTAAGGCACATGGTGGCTATTGGGGCTGGGGCTTCCCCAGAGAATCAGCTGGATGGCAGTGTAAGCCAAATTGCCCTCAAAAGAGGTTGGGGAATTAGTCAGGTAGGCAAATATGGCCAACTTAAGCAAGGTCATAAACCTGCATATACAGGAGGTGGGCTCCCAAGAATTTCCCTTTTAAATAGAAAATAATGAGGAGAATTTCAGTAAACTATAAGTCACTCCAGAGTCAAAAACGACTGGTGCTTGCACAGGGGACTACCTTTACCTTTTATAATTGGTTTTATTAGAAAATTATTCAAACATACAAGAAAATAAAATCACTCATCAATCACACCGTTCCTAAGAAAAATAGAGATGAAAATTGCATAGAGAAACATATAAGGGAAAGACATATAGGGCTTATACTTAACCTGTCTTGAAGACTGCAAAGGGGAGGGGGAGCCAGAGATGACCAGCATCACTAGCTATAATAGGGCCCAATTTAGGTAATTGGGGATGGCTCAGACAACAAAGTGGGGATACTGTAAGAGACACATCTGTATGGTCAAGCACATGGATTTTTATAACCCAAATCATATCCCCAAGCCATGATATCAGGTGATGCATGACACAGCGGTCAGATGACCCATTACACTATTTTATGTGGTCCCTGACATCACAGAAAGGGAGGCTCCCACTCATGTTTGGAGAAGGAATTAGGAGTGTTGATAACTTACTTAAACAAAACCTGATGGGATAATAGTGGGCCAAATCACAATCTATGGTGACACCAGAGCTAAACACAATAGGGATGGTCTCTGTGGCTGGAGTTGTGTTGTGTACATAACTGATTTGGCTGTCTGGCAATAACAGTTTTTTGTCCAGGTGAGAAGACAGAATTCACAAGTCCATGGTTCACCTAGATTTCCCCCATTTGCATCTCCAAGACATATCCTGAGTAGTGGGGCTCCTGCTTAGCTCTCATGGCGTCCAGAGAGGCTTGACATTGTTGTTTCAGGACAACACAGGCATACGGCTTCTAGACTGCTCAATGGCTCCCAGGAACAAGAATGCAGTAAGAATCATCAGAGAAGCATGATCTGGAGTCCTTTTTGGAGCAAGGGGAGCACGCAGTCACAGTAAGGGCAGGAATAGGTTAGTTGGAGTGCTTGTTATATAGCCTAGCTCAGAGTAGAACGTCCATAGGAGCTGGTGCTCATGTATTTGACTGGACTCAAGTATGGCTGAGAGTCCAATAGATCAAGCCACAAGTGTTTATAAGGATACATAATCCACAAATAACTAGCAGTCCAGGGCATCTGGCACCAGGGTCAGAAGGAACATAGTCCATTAGAGATGGAGGAGGGGGCTTGGGCTTACAGCAGAGAGGAGGAGTCTGCAAAACTGGGACCTGAGGACTGGCAAGCCTAGAGGCAGGCAGGCAGCCGGAATGCCCTGGGAGCCAGCAGGAACTGTGTTCCTGTGAGTTCTGGTTCAAATAAAGCCCTGAATGCCATTTGTGACACCCCTTGTCTACTCACACAGGCTATGGTCTGTAAGTAGGTCAGGATGTCACACTCACCACCCTTTTTGTCTCTTTTAAAATCTATAGAGAATTATGATCATCTCACACCTCTCTTACTCCCAAAGGTTGTCTCTCTTACTCCCAAAGACATCCACAGACAGGGTAACCTAGTCTCCTTTAATATCACTCACTCACACAGAGCTAGTGGGGTTGGGGCTCAAACACTGTTCCAATCACTCGCTGCCGCTATTCATTCATATCCTATAATATATGTGTGTTTATTTGTGTGTGTGTCCTTCCCATAGACACACAGTTCACAGGGTTAATCAAAACAATAAACTTTTATTTATGATAAGAACAAAACACTAAGGAAATTAAGGTATAGGTAACAATGTTTTGAACTTTTGTTTTTTAAATTTAATAATCATTAACAAATAATAAAGAACTTTTGAATTGAGGTCCAGTTCCTACAACTGGGATCCTTTAATTACAAATGTACTATTTTCAGCCTGTTCCAAGCATCTCTTCTATACAGTTCTTCTCAGTCAGAAAACCCTCTTTCGCATCAGCCCTTAAGCTATCATTTTCTCTGCTGCTAACCCCTAACAGTTGTTTTTTTTTTTAAACTGCTGTTTTCAAGTCTCTTCCTCTCCACATTCTGTCAGCTCTCACTGGCTTCTCTCTGAGAGAGATGGAAACTAACCTGTTCATCACAGCATCTTCAATGAAGAATTATCGATATCTTTTTCACCAGTAGGAAGAAAATAATCCCATATATATATTTTTCTGCTGCAGGAGTAATGTGAGGCTCAAGTGAGGAATCAGACTTTCCAAGCTATATCGGAAGGAATATTTTAAATATTTTAAGACCCAGATGTTACTAATTACTCAGTATATGTTTCTATTGGTTGGATAGGTTTTATTTGACTTTTATTGTGTGTTTTACATACATATATTCTTTTTTTAAAGTGACAATTAATTAGACAGTATGAGAGCCCATCAACACAGGAGAGCCCGCCTCAGGGGAGAGGGCAGGATATAAATGGAATAAAATAAAATATATCTACTTCATAGACACTAGGGCTGCCAGCCTCCAGGTGTCAGCGAGGGTTCCCTGCTTTTGGGAGCTTTGGCCCTTCTCTGGCTAGCTTACATCATCACACCAGGGATGTCACACTGTAACACTCTGGTTTTTGGAAAAACTCTATGGTTTTGAAGCCAAAAAAAATGAATTTTACCCATAATTCAGAGCGTTGCCTCTGATATTGTCAATGTGATGATGTCACTTCCAAGTGATGTCAGTGCATTGGGAACAAAGAAGAAGAAGAGAAGAGATTGGATTTATACTCCGCCCTTTACTACCCAAAAGAGTCTCAGAGCATCTTACAATCTCCATTCCCTTCTCCTCCTCTTCACAACAAACACCCTGAGAGGTGGGTGAGGCTGAGAGAGCTCTCCAAAAACTGCTGTTGAACAGAACAGCTTTGAGAGAGTTATGACTGACCCAAAGTCACTCCAGCAGTTGCATGTGGAGGAGTGGGAATCAAACCCGGCTCTCCCAGATAAGAGACCACACACTTAACCACTACACTAAACTGGTTCTCATACAACATCCCGCACACCCCCAGAATGCCTCCCAAATCCCCCCGCTGGGATGAAGAGAGGACCTGGTAACCCTAATAGACACCTATGACTAACCTCACACAAGCTAATAAACTGAAGCTTAATCCTAATAAAATAGAAGTGCTACTGGAGAGAGGTAGGACAGGTACGGGAATTAAGGTGTCTCCTGTTCGAGATGGGGTTGAATTCCCCTTGAAAGAGCAGGTCCATAAGGTGCTGTTGGACTCAGCCCTACTTCTGGATAGGCAAGTAGTGGACTTGGCCAGGAGAGCCTTTTGCCAATTTTGACTAGTTAGCCAGCTGAGGCCTTTCTTGGACAGAAAAGATCCTACTACTGCCGTGTATGCCTTGCTAACGTCTAAATTAGATTACTGTGATGAGCTGCATATGTTTGAAAAGTGTTTGTAAATATCAATTGGTACAGAATACTGCAGCTAGAATGTTGACTGGAGTGGTCATAGGAAATTATGAAATACTCCCCCCCCACACACACACAAAGGATATTTGACTGCTCCCTTACTTCACTGTCTTCTGACAGTGGGTAAATATCTTTTTTAATCTAACATTCTCTCATTGAACCCTTTTCTCAGCCCTGTGTTTCAATTTCAAGTTCTGTGCTTTTAAATATGCATTTTACTTTTTGGTTTTCATTGCTTTTATAACATTCTTTTCATTTTTAGCTACCTCGGTGGTCCTGATTGGGCAGAAAGGCATGATATAAATTTTGTAAATAGCACCCCAACACACAAACATGCACAGAATTCTAATGACACTATTTTATGCATTCTGCAAGCTATTTCTATAGTAAGCAAAATATTCTCATCTTTAGTTACTTTAGTCTGCTGCATTATTTATTTTGGATTTCTTGTGTCTGCCATCAGTGAGAAAGAGCTTCATGGTAAACATTTTGTTCTCACCTGCATCTGTCTTTATAATCTCTGCCCATTATACAAATCAATTTTAATGGGTCATTAGAGTGACTGAGATCTATAATTATAGTATTACCTTTCATGTGCTCACAGGTACTAAGGTAGGCTTTCAGAGAAAGTCGACAGTAAATCAAATCTACTGCAGATTACCATTCAAGGAGATCCCTCATAGAGATGTTCTTGTTAATTACTGAAATTCAAGCATTGTTCAAGGTTTAATACCAGCAATAAATATGCTTTAGGTTTGCCAGGCATATCCTGGTAAGCAGCAGGGAACCTGCAAGTGATAGGAAGTATTGAATTCGGTATATAATAAAGGGATCTAGTTTTAGATTTGGAGATGTCACAGATGTTCCATTATAAAGGGCCAAAGCACTACAGGGAACTAAAAGAGTATTGTGTGAGAACATCCTGTAAATCAAAATAGACCAATTTAAATAAGTTGTGAAATACTGATTTTTGCGTCACACCGCCATCTGACAGAAGAAGTACCTATGACAGGTAAACTGTCATTTTCTTTAACAGAACATGATGTGATTTACATGTTCCAGATTATTAACATTTCTGTTTTAATATGGATTTATAATTTAATGGAGGGTGGGTTTTTTTAGAAAAAAAATTAAGGGATTGCTATCTTGCCTTTCTTGTATTTATGGCAGCTAGCAGGCAACAGTACATAACACAATAATGCCATGAAATTATGCAGTCCACTGTATGAACTCTCTCACACACATACATCAGACTAGAAACTAGCCTAAAAAATCAATGGATAGTTGCAAAGAAAATATAACTATGTCACCATTTTTCCCCATTTGAAGTATTTATGTCATTCTCCAGGACTGTGTTACATTTACAGTGCAATCCTATGCAGAATTACTCCACTCTAAGCCCACTGAAATCAATAATTATTAGTCTTTTAAATATAGTAATCAATAATGATTATTTTGACACCTTAAAACCTTGTGGAGTATACTGTAAGCTTTCAGGCACTAGAGACCTCTCCATGGAAACTTATGCCCTAACAAGTCAACACAACAACCTTTGTTATTTTGATCTAATATTTAATTGTTCTAGCATCCATGAATTTAGGATGATGTATACAAACAACCTACTTCTCCACAATGAAACAATATTAATAGTATTAAGGTGGCACCCCAAGCCGAAATGCTAGATTCAGAATGTTGGAGTGTTATAATTGCAAGACAAAGGTCCATTTGTCAACTCATGTTAATGCTTTAAATTGCTTGGCATAAAGAACAAGAACGACAGAGGAGATCTTCATTGAAGCACAGCCTCTCAAGCACATAGCAATTTGCTTTTTTGTGAAGAAAACTGAAGAGAACAGAGATGTTCAACAGTTTCACTTATTTTTCCTCTGAAATTGAAATCTTGCATTCTTGGGACACCTGTGACTTGCGACCTTTCATCTCCATGCTTGGGGGCTAAATTTCAGTCCCTGAAGGGCACCCGCACTTCACACAAAACCTCCTAAATTTCAAGGGCAGGTGCATGAAAATCTCCAGCAATTTCATATGCTTCTGCCTGACTCTAAATTTAGATAATAAAATCCCTTCTGTTTAAATAACTAAATAAGTCAAATGATGAAAGCAAATGTTTATGGAAAGTGTTGTTTATCTGTGCATGTAACACAGAGAGAGAGAGTACAGGCCATAGTAGTGTTATATATATTTCTGCGCAACTGGAACTAATGTCTATATAAATAAATGACGAGGTTCAATCTCTTCTCATAAATTGTGTATGAATGGTGTTTCAAATGGTGTTTGAATGGTGTTTCAAATGGTGTTTCAAATGAAAACACCAGGGAAATATTTAGAACATGGTTAATAACCAAGGAAAATATACCAATAATTTAAAATACAGTATCAACCATATTCATTGCAGGAATATCTGTGATCCCAAACTGCGTATCAATCATGAAATTATTGAATTGAAGAAAAGAGCATAGGATTGGTTATCAACTGATCTGCTTATGCATGGTTTGGGGAGGTCTTTCCTTCAGTCTCCTCTCTCCAGCGACCCCTTTTGATCCCAGGAAAGCTGATTCCTGGGGTCAAGGGACCTCTGTGAATGTGTTTGTCTCTCCTAACTTTTTACCTAACGTTAGACTCTTATCACTTCTTTCAGACAGAGAGCAAAACTGCCACAATATGGTCTTCCCTATCCTTCCTGTAGAGTTTATATCCAAGGATGACTGAGTCCCCCTATTACACCAGGTTTCAAATAGAAACCCTACATGAAGCCTTCATTTAATACTAAGCATTCCAGTTTTCTCACCTTGGCTCAGAGGCTTGTAGTACTGGCAACACTGATGCATACTATCTGTTTTTGAAATACCCTTGCCATGTACATTTTTTTTCAGTTGACTTCTTTAGATAGGGGTCATTTCTTACTGAACTCTTCCCCACAGTTTCTACTCTATCCCCACTAAGATAACCTCAAATATTTCTGCCACCAAATGAACCAGAAGCTCCTCCACTTCTGTCACCTTTCCCCTCAAGGATCAGTTTAAAAGCTGTTTAGCAACTGTTTTAATGTTAAGCAACAGCATTCTGGTTTCATTTTGATCCAAGTTAAGCTCATTCCTTCTGTACAAGCTTGGTATGATCCAAAATATCTTAGCAAATGTGAATCCCTCCTCCTCACACTTTTGTCTCATCCAGGCATTGAAACTCCTCATCTCAGTGTGTCTAACTGGCCCTGCACAGGTAGTATTTCTGAGAATGCGGCCCTGGAGGTCAGGGACTTTAGAATCCTACCTGGCAACCCAACTGTAGCTTCCAGGACTTCCCAACTACATTTCCCAATGTTCCTAGCACCATTATCCACCTTGGCCAATGATTCTTTGGCCAATAAAGAATGTCGCAAGTTCAAAGGCCCCTTTCTCTCTTACCACATTTTGTCCTATTTTAGCTAATGATTAATCCTTCCTTTTATACAGCTTCACCATTGATTCATGGCACACTTTGACAACTCCATAGAAATGCCATCACAGTTTGTAACATCATGTGGAACACTATGGTGTCTGAAGAATTAAATTGTAGCGAAGGAAGTGTCTGGGAGTACAGAGGACAGGTTTACTTACTGATGATCAAAATCTCTCTAGCTGAAACTGTAACAGCTGCTATGTTTCTGCTGTTGATTTGTCCTGTGAATCACGATAGCTCTCTCTCTCTTTTTTTTTTTTTTGCTTTCCTTCTGTATATATGAGAAACAGAAAAAGGATACGGTTGACAATGCAATTTCCTTTCCCTTCCAGTTGTTGCATCCTCAGCTTGAACCTTACTGAGCCAGAGCATTGCATTAATCTATTAGTCTTAGGCATAGCTATCTTGGCACACTTTCTTCTGTGCACTCATAATCATCAGCTTGATTGCTTCCTTACATTCAGCAGGGCTACAGCCAGCTGCCTGCTCAAAAAGCGGTCCCACCATGTGCTCTCCATGGAGCAGGATGCAAGCATGGCTTTGGAACTTGTTTCCTGGTGTGCCTCCAGAGGGCTTAAGGGGAAAGAAAACCAGTGTTCTATCCCAGACACGTGGACCTACAGCAGGATTGGAGAGACCCCTTGCTGGAGTCACAAATAGAGGATTTACCCTCCACTATAGAAAGGGAATAAGCTCTAAAAGCAAAAGGCTGAGCTGACTCACTTCCAAGAGCCCTCCTGCATAATGGGGGCCTGCAAATCCTGCCTTGCACACCCTACGCTGGCTATTAAAGTGAAGAGAGTAGAACAATTCAAATGGAGAAAACATAGACAGGAGAAAACAAAGATAATATTCAAGTCCATAAGTTTATTTTTCTTCGTTTCAAAATAGGGGTTAATCCGTCTTTATACACTTGCTCTTTGGCCAGACTTAAAAAAAACCCAAAACTTTGTTCTGCTTCTAAGCACAATTTGACAATCTTTTGCACATGGTAGGACAAATATATGAGGAACTGGGCTTCTGCCCAGTGTGTGTGTGTGTTTACGTGCATGAACAATTTAATCCATGGAACTCAATTACTTTCTCATCCCAAACTGCTGAGTGTGTGTGTCAAAGTTGTATGAGGATTTTACTTGGATCCGTTTGGTTAAGAAAATTATACCAAAGTGTAAGTGGAACAAATACAATTGTTGCTACTTTTTCTTTCTTTCTTGGAAAGCAAATTAGAATTTTGTTCATCAATTTGTGATTTATCAAGACTTATTAACTGCAATCAGGAATCCACTTACTATGAGGAGTCTTTTCAGCTTGAAGCTCACACAAGAAGTGATATAGAATCCTATAGGAGCTTCGTGAAAAATGAGTAAGATTCACAGGCCAACCCCTAGTCCAACAGGACTTGCTTTCTAATAAGTACCCTTAGTTAGGACTGCAACCTTAGAAAAGATGAGTAAAAAGTAAATTACATGTTCAGTGAATATGCATAGAAGTTCATTTCAGTGCAGATCTCATTCGAACCTAAGTGAGATGAGATACTGGATCCAAGATCTGAGTGATTCTCCAGCTTACTTTTATTAATTGCTAAATAACAGGCTGAAGTAAATAAAGTAAAGTAAAGTAAATTTATTTTTGTATCCCGCCCTCCCCCGCCAAAGGCAGGCTCAGGGCGACTCACAGACATGGGACAACCATGATTCAATAAAATACAATCAAGACAAAAGCCGATTAAAATACAATTAAGTTACCGTTATGACTTAGTTAAAATAGGTAAAACAGCTGTTATAAATTAAAATTAATAGTTAAGGTGCTACAGTTCACAGTCGTATATAGGATGGCTAGGTGGCTACAAGTCGATTTAGCCGGGTTCTATCTTAAAAGCAAACTGAAAGAGGATGGTTTTGCAAGCCCTGTGGAACTGATTCAGGTCCCGCAGGGCTTGCACCATCTCTGGAAGTTGATTCCACCATCGGGGGGGCCATTGCTGAAAAGGCTTGCTCCCTCGTTGTTTTCAATCTAGCCTCTCTTGGCCCAGGGACTTTTTAAAAGTTTTGAGAACTAGATCTCAGTGCTCTCTGGGGAACATATGGGGAGAGGCGGTCCCTAAGGTAGGCAGGTCCTCGGCCATATAGGGCTATAAAGGTAATAACCAGCACCTTATTGCAAACACGGTACACAACCGGCAGCCAGTGCAGGTCCCGCAGCCCAGGCTGTACGTGTTCCCACCGAGGTAGTCCCACCAACAGCCTGGCTGCCGCGTTCTGCACTACCTGAAGCTTCCGTGTTCGGTATAAGGGCAGCCCCATGTAGAGGGCATTACAGTAGTCTAGTCTCAAGGTGACCGTTGTGTGGATCACTGTTGCTAGGTCGCTGCGCTCCAAGAAGGGAGCCAACTGCCTCGCCCTCCTAAGGTGGAAAAAGGCGGATCTAGCAGTGGCAGCTATCTGGGCCTCCATTGATAAGGAGGATTCCAGTAGCACTCCCAAGCTCTTGACCCTGAGCACTGGTATCAGTGGCGCACCGTCAAAAGCCGGTAGGGTGATCTCGCCTCCTGGTCCGCCGCGGCCCACGCAAAGGACCTCAGTTTTCGCCAGATTCAACTTCAGCCCACTCAGCCTGAGCCAGTCAGCCACGGCTTGTAACGCCCGGTCCAAGTTTATGGGGACATCGCTCTAGGATCATACTAGAGGGAATTTGGGCTAAAGCAGTAATATAGGGGGAGGAGAAGTTAATTTCAACTTCGAATGACCCCATAACTGTTTGCCAACTTGGGGAAACAAACCAGTATGCTTTCCCTAACTGGCCAAATAGCGACTCTGAAGGGAAGTGTGTGTCCGAGACGAGGGAAATGGCATGTCATGACCTCAAACCTAATTGGAGTCAGCAGCAACAAGTATTTAGCAATAAAAAAACTCTCTGGAAATCTGTTCCAGTATCCCATCTAGTTTTACTGTCTGTGAAACTTGAACACAGGTTTATCTCTCCTGAGAGTGTACCTCCTGTTTGTTTCTGTAAGATCAATGGTTTTCAGTGGATCTTTGGGCAAGCAAGTTTTACAAGAAATGAAGGCAAGAGGAAGTATCTAGAGACTTAACACACATGGAACTTGTTGATAGGACTCCAGCCATGGACTTTATGATTTTCTTTGCTGCACTTTTTGCTATCTTTATCAGGGCTGAATTATTTTTTTTAATGAACCTTTATTTGTTTTTATACTGCTAATTAAATTAGGTTAATCTCTTTTCTCAATCTCTGCTATGTCACAGGCTTATTACCAGTAATAGTAAAAGCAAGCCTGTGAGGATAGAATGAAGTGACTCTCACTAAGTTTTTGGAGGCAGATCACACAATACAAATTTGCTTAGTGTATACCATGAAAATATATGTGTTTGCATTACCAGAGGAAATGTGGATTAACTTACGTATTTGTTGAGAGACAAAGAGCTCCTAAATTGGAAAAAAAGAGGAAGCAATTGAGCATCTGACACTCTCGTAAGAAATGGATATATGGTTTCTCAACAGAAATTTTATTTAAAATATGTTAATACCTTGATGCATCATGTAAATTTAATCCAAGATTAATATATTTAAAGGATTATAGTGTTCAGATCTTTAAAGGGAGCTGCAAGATCCCTTCATAAAGTCTAAAAATATAAAGATTTCCAAATCCAGGGCTCCAGACATCCACCTGTCACTTCACACTTTCAGCACAGTTGTCACTTTTTATTGATCCTTTTAATCCCCTTTCTTTGAAAATCTGTTGCCAGCTGATGTTTCATTACACCAAAGGGAACTCTTTTTTGCAGGACTTGTATCCCCACAGGTAGTCTCTTCCTGGGAGCTAAACCACAGTCACCAATTTTAATTTGCTGCATTGTAATTGTTAATTACCTATGCTTGCGCTCCAGTTTAGGTGATGTATGAGAATTCTATGGTGTCTGCTGATTGTTTCATAGGCAACTGCTTTTTATTTCTGATGCTTGAGCCACCACATGCTTTCTCTTAATTATCACTAAAATGTAACAACTTCTCTTTAGATTTGTTTTATTAAAAATACAACTTCTGAAAAGAATTAACCCACATTCACCGAAGTTACAAATCTTTTAAAAATTTATTTACAAGAGTTTTTCTTTTTAAAAAGTACACCATTTTGTTTTATTCTTTGAAAACATTGACATAATAATAAGGATAAAGCTCTTTATGTACAAAAAATACAATTTTCATATGAATGAAAATCCTTGAATAAATTAAACTAGCATCAGACTCAATGAATGCCACATGTCTAGTCCTACTCGAAAACAGGACAGCCGCGGTGGAGGTCAAGATCCATAATGCATGAACCTAGTTCCTTGTCTGCCCTCTTCAGGGACTGATCATGTTAGGGATCAGAGTTCCACCAGGGAGAAACTAAGTTCCATCCAGGCCCATTATATTCACCACAAATCTGCAGTGCTACATACCCAGCAAACAGCCCTGCGCACCCAGCTGTATCAGCCCTCCCTAAGCCTTTTCATTGTATTGTCAGGGCGTTCAAACCAAATTTTCATGCTCATTTTTCTTCATTAGAGTTCTACAAATTGTAAAATTGACTTTTCACCTTGTTTGTAGCAGCAAATCTGTCCCTTTTCTTCCCTTTTCTAAATCACATTGATGCCCAAGAGCTTAGGCCAGTGAAAAGGAATGAAACAAAGTGGGATTTGTGAAGTTTCAAGAAAGTGCAAATAAGGGAGAAGAAAGCAAGCAAAGGGCAGAAGGGAAAATATAATCATATTGTGGCCTAGATTCTGTTACTGTTTCAGCCAAATGGGGATCTGTTCAAATAGTACAATAAAGACTGGTCTAAACCTGGCCTTATGTTGTCACATCATCTATATTTCCCAAACTCTCCTAGCTGCATTGCTATGTAAACAGATCATATAACTTTGACTTTTGATGGGAAATAACATAAAACTCAGAAGCTTGGGTTTTTAAAAGCCAAAAATCCACTCTCCCTACCCTGTTTCTTTGTGGTACCTAAATCTTAACTAGAAAGTTCATCAGGCTAAGCAAGTACTGACCAATCTTGGTAACTAAAAGAAAAAGGAGTTTTTGCTTCTGTGGGAACAAGTAGACTCCTCTCACCCTAAAGTGCCTTCCCCTAATGGTACTGCACAAAGCAAGAGGAGGTCTGTAATAAGTCTTTAGGGAGGCTATGGAAGGAGAAGAATTTCTCTGTGCGCCCATAACAACAATCTTCAGAGGCTGCTGGACTACTAGGGTTGGATATGCAGGCAGAAAGAGAGGAGGTGGAAGGAGATGCAGTGGACATCCAGGAGCCTGCATCACTGCCAGGGCTAGGAGGGTCTGTGGAACTCAAGTAGCTGGGCAGAAGCATTTCTTTGGGTGGTTTCTGGAGGCACTGATCAGCCAGTCTTAGAGTCTCAGAGAGGGCCCAGATGTAGTTGTAGGCAAAGCGCAGAGTTTCTATCTTGGTCAGCTTGGTGTCATCTGGAAAGGTTGGCAGGACACTCCTAAGTTCATCCAGTGCTGCATTGAGGTTGTGCATGCGATTCCTCTCCCTGTCATTTGCCTTGACCCGCCTAGTCTTTTTGATCGTGTGAAGGACAGCTTCGTTCTTGACCTTGGTGCGGCCTCGCCGCCTCTTCCTTTCTTTCTCTTCTTCGCACTTCTTGGGGATGTGCTCTGGGGAAGTGTCATGCTTTGGAGAGGCCGGGGAAGGAGCTGGAAGGCTGCTGAAATTCCCTTCATCATCAGTGAGGCAAAAGGACACATCACTGCTGTTCTCAAGGTCAGAGTAACTGGTCTCCAAGGCAGAGGACATCCTGGAGGGTTAAGGAAATGAGACATCATTAGTTACTCTACATTAAGATGCAAGGGCTAAGAACCCAAAAAGAAAATGTAAAGCGATACCAAAGGGGAAAAAAATCAGAGAACAAAAAAAAATGACTAGATAACAAATTATTTCAAAATAGTAGCCATGATTTTTTTTAAAAAAAAACCACCTCAAATTTGAACATAAGCAATGTTGGAAAGTTTTTCTGAAAATTAAATTATACTAAGAAATTAATGGAAAATGGAGGACATAACCATAGTACTGTGTTGTGTTACTCCCTCTTAGGACAGTGTAGTTGAGTAACTGAAATATAAAACTCTTTGGAAAAGCGATTTTCATTCCCTTATCTGTGAAATCTAATCTACAGTTCCACTGATCTGTTTTCTGCCTGTTTCCTTCATACTCACTTGGTTGTCAGGGCGGCAGTCCGCACATACACGCACGCCAAGTTTCCAAGTGTAACCTGAAGAGAAGGAAAACTTGAATTCTTGGAAGTCCTGGAGAAAAGAAAAGCGAGAGGAATGACACGCGACAGCTCTTGTCTCTGAAGTGATCTCTGCCGCTATCAAGTCGTGTGAGCAGCAAGTTTGGCACACGACTGGCTTCAGACATCTTATATATCCTGTAAAACAATAGATACCCCCCCCTCCTTCCTTAGCTGTTTCCCCCCCAGCAAGCTCTGGCGGAATGAATGAATCGAGGCATCAGGTCTGCCCCGTGCTGCACTTTCCCTTATTTGCATAATATATGCTCCCAGAGCTCAGCTCCCTCCCGGGAGTGTGCCTATAATTACTGAAGCCCAATGGCAAGAAGGAACGACCTGAGAGCCACGTGAGCTATCACTAGGCTAAGCCAACTTGTTTGAGCTTCATTAGTCTATTAAAAGGGGAGGGGGGAGGAGGAAGGAGGAACAAAGTGATTAGCCCGAGGGCCAGAGGCACAAGTCCCGAAAGGAGCCTTTGGAAGTGAGGGAGAGCTACAACCTCTTGCCTAAAACAGCCTGTTCCAAGGCATTGAGAGCTGCACCACGCAGGAATGTGGGGCCACAGGCTCTTTCAGGGGGTCTTTCTCTACACCTTCTTGAATAAAGCATGACCTGACAAAAATAAAGGCATCAGGAGAGAAATAATATCTTCATAGCTCGGGACACAGCATATGGGGAAAATAATATCAAAGCACAGGATTGGGCCCTTGATCAGCCACCTCAACAAGTGGCAGACAGGCCTGGGCTGCATTGGATGGGATATTTTGTTGTTTAAATCAGTTCAGAAATTAATTGTGTCCAGAGCCATATCTTAAAGTTACAGGTTTCATCCTGTGCTCGTTTTTAAACTAACAAACCTTTGACGGAACTCTATTAGGTCAGTGGGATTGTTCACTTGCTCCAGAAGTATTTTACTCAGAGAACTGACAATACTTCAAAACAGTGATGCTTTTGGCTAAGTTCACACCATCTCGCTATGCTTTATTATGGAATTTATGTTTTTCTTTTGAGTTGGAATTCGAAATGATAACACGTAACTTCTGTTACAATTCAAAGGCTTCTTGTTTCCTACCTAGCAAGAAACGTTCATTCTGTTTTTCATATTGTGCTTTCTTCATTGTAAACTTTAGTCATTTAAATCACACTTTCAACCCCATTGAGGTCCCAAAATGGCTCACAGTATTCTCCCTTTTATCCTCACAACAACCCTCTTGAGGTAGTTAAAGCTGAGAGTATGTGACTGGTGCAAGGTCACTCAATGCCTCGCAAAGTGCTACATCTTTTTTTAAACCACTGGTGACACTCTAGCATTCAGAAAACTAAATTTACCTAAATTCTAGAGCATTTCCAGTGATACAATGGCATCATTTCTGGTGACCTTTTACTATTAGAACATCTACCCCTTTCAGTGAACAATAGTTAATGGACATGTATAAAAATAGGTATGTGTGCTATAGTTTACATGTATTTTATCTATTTTATTCACATACATAGTGAAAGTAACATTTTGTGCATGTTCTGGTATAAAAGTATGTACATTCATACAAAACTATAAGACAGTGCTGGGATTTTTCCCCCCTGCTGCAGGGTGCAATGACCTGCACCTGGCTCCAGATACACTGCTTTCCACTTTCACCTTTGTCCCCTGCTTCAGGTTGGCCAAAATCTTTAAGTCTTTCATAAATATTTTTTTTCCAAGACCCTGGTATGTTTATCAAGTCAAACGAGTATATGGTTCCTTTAAAAAAAAAAACCCTGATTAGAAGGATCAGTTGTGTGATTATCAGAAGAGCTAGTCAATTGACTGGCTTCATGATCTCCTATCCCAGTATTGCACCACATATTTCCCATGGAATACCAAACTACAAAGAACTGAATTGAAGAGCACCAATTCTTCCTGTTTCCACTGTCAATCACCATTCTATGGAAACAGGAAGAATTTGTTACTCTACAGCGTTCTCTGCAGCAGGAACAAATGGTACTCCATGGGAAATTTGTAGTAAAATACTGGGATATAATTTCTCTTGAAGATTCCCTCCATGAATTGGTATTCACATGCCTACAAGTGCTGCAGAAAGGAATGAGGGACATAAAAATATCTGACAGCCTTTTAGTAAATTGACTATAGGAAAAAAAGGAAAGGTCCCCTGTGCAAGCACCAGTCGTTTCCAACTCTGGGGTGACGTCGCATCACAACGTTTTCACAGCAGACTTTTTACGGGGTGGTTTGCCATTGCCTTCCCCAGTCATCTACACTTTCCCCCCAGCAAGCTGAGTACTCATTTTACCGACCTCAGAAGGAAGGCTGAGTCAACCTTGGGCCGGCTACCTGAATCCAGCTTCCGCCAGAATCGAACTCAGGTCATGAGCAGAGTTCAGACCACAGTACTGCAGTAATGCTGCTTTACCACTCTGCGCCATGGGGCCGCTTGACTATAATTGACTATAATTGCCATATTACTAATGGTCATATGGCAACTATTAATAGCTCAAATTAAAAGTAATTTTATAGTGTAATATTAATAGAGATGTGAAAAAAGTCATTGCAGGTAATTCAAATGCAGTGGCCTATTGTCAGGACCTAGGTGGCAGTAACATATCTCACCTGTTTAAAAGCATCTATATTGGCTGCCAGTTTGTTTCCGAGTTGAATTTAAAGTGGTAGTTATGACCTTTAAATCCCTTCATGTCCTAAGACCCATATATTTAGAGGAAGGTCTGTTACCATGC
Source organism: Heteronotia binoei (assembly GCF_032191835.1). Taxonomy (NCBI): domain Eukaryota; kingdom Metazoa; phylum Chordata; class Lepidosauria; order Squamata; family Gekkonidae; genus Heteronotia; species Heteronotia binoei. The sequence goes on along the minus strand of NC_083227.1, from coordinate 133,534,004 downwards.
TGTATTTCCTTTAATGAAAGGCATCCCAGAACGTGAGATGGCCCTCTTTCCCATAAATTATACAACTAGTACTTTATTGAACATAACTGTAACTTGCATGCAAATATATGACTCCCTATTTTTTTAAAAAAACTAGACTTGCCCTGGAGTAAAATACTTTATGTACCTATGTGCCAACTACAGTCTCAGGCTGTCACTTGTTAGCAGCCCCCCAATTTAAAGCAGTACTCTTGGAACAAATCAGAATTCATACTTTTTCAGTTGAAGCTCTCTGAGAGAGGGGGGACACCATCTCTGAAGGTGTTTAGGAGGTTTGCAAAGCTTTGATTTCTTTTTTCTTTTTTCTTTGCGTTGATTTCTTTGCTTTGCTTTTAATGGGGTCAGCTGTAGTATTTTTAATGGGAAGGGGGTTATTTGGGGTTATCTTGCATTTTGTATGTAGTAAGTTTGAATTTATAAGCTGACTATAGCCCTGGAAATCAGCCTGGTATAAATATTTAAATACATAAAATATGTGAAAGAAAAAGACCCCCTTGTCAACACATTTTGATATTTTTTTCAAAATGTACTTTAAACAGAGCTCTGTACATCCCAGCAAAACAACAGCAAAGGAATTGAAAGGATCATGATCATAGCAAACTATTCATTTGCTGTTGTTTTGAACTTTGCTAAGTAACTGTTCATGTTGAAAAGTATCTACAACCCTTCCAAGTTCTGTGACTAGAGCAGAGCAACATCCATCTAAAAATGTGTTGGTCACATGTCCCATAAAATGTGTGCTTGTTCTTGTTGCTCTGGAATGACATGTACTATGCCCATGACAGCCGTTAAGGTCTCATTTTGAAGCTCAAAATCTCTTCCAGAAATTCAGATTGTGGCAAAGTAATATGAAATGCTGCAGTAACAAACGGACAAACACTTTTTCGGGAGTTTACCTTTATTAGTCCCATTTTACAGATCAGGATTTGCCCAACTATACAAATTAGTCCTTGATGGTATTGGAACTACAGTGATGTCAGCTCTAGGGTTGTCAATCCCCACTTGGGGGCAGGGGATCCCCTGGTTTGGAGGCCCTCCCCTTGCTTCAGGGTCATCAGAAAGTGTGTGTTTGTGTGGGGGGGAAATGTCTGCTTGGCACTCCGTTATACCCCATGGAGGCCAATTCCCATAGGGTTTAATGGAGAATTGATCTATGGGTATCTGGGGCTCTGGGGGAGCTGTTTTTTGAGATAGAGGCACCATATTTTCAGCATGGCATCTGGTACCTCTCCTCAAAACACACCCTCCCCAAGTTTCAAAAAGATTGGACCAAGGGTTCCAAATCTATGAACCCCAAAAGAAGGTGCTCCTCTCCTTCATTATTCCAAATGGAGGGAAGGCATTGAAAAGGTGTGCAGTCCTTTTAAATGTGATGGCCAGAACTTCCTTTGGAGTTCAATCGTGCTTGTCACACCCTTGTTCCTGGCTCCACCCCCAAAGACTCCTGGCTCCATTCCCAAAGTCCCCAGATATTTCTTGAGTCAGACCCGGCAACCCTACTTGGGAAGCTTCTGGAGATCGGGGAGCATGCCAATGGAAAGTAGAGTTTAGGGAGAGGAGGAAGCTCAGCAGAGACATGATGCCGTAGTGACCACCTCTTGTTCCAAGATTTCTTCCCGGTGAACTGATCTCTGTAGTTTGGAAATTAGTTGTAATTTCAGGAGAACTTCAGGCTACATCTGGAGGTTCAAAGCCCAAAACTAGAATCAACATCCTCCAGCTACATGTTGCAATTTTATTTGTCCTGAATCATACTAAGTGCAAACTGCTGCTGAGCAGTTGAAGAAATTGGCAATAAAATACTTTGATTTTTCAGTTTTTTCACACGATTTTTGCTTCAAAATGCAACCAGGAAGCACACTTTTCCTCACTTTTTCCTCATGCTTCAAATAGATTTTTGTCTAGCTAGGTAGCACAGCAGGAAAGAAAAATGCTTTATTGCATCATGAATAGACAAAAGACTTTTACAAACATAGGCTGAAATCTGTTTGCATAATCCATTCAGCAAATACTTATGAATAACCAATGCACTGAAAGAATGAGGAGTGAATCTTTTGCAAACAGAAAGAAGTGCTAAATTTCTTGGATAATTTATTCCCACAGAATAATTCAGTTTAGCTCAATAGCAGGCAGTGCACTAATTTTGCAAACAAATTGTACAACTAACCAAGATAATGTGTCCTTCACTTTTGGGGTCTGTTTTTGATGGAAGTCAGTTGCAAAGTATTCAGTGTTTTTTCAAGCATCAAAAATGGGTATTTGACTGGAAAATATGCTGAGAGAATTGTTAGTATGCGTCTAGATAGTTCACTGAAGACATTTGGAAGCAACCATTTTCTTTGCATATTTTGTCTGAGATTAAATTGGCCCATCTTTTCTTGCTGATCTTTATGAATAATGGAAATACAGACCATACAATATTGGCTTTGATTGATCATTTCTGTATTTTCTTTAAAAATACTAACAATTGCTCCTTGCTAACAAGAATTTTGAAAACAAATATACATAGGGGTTTTTTTTAAAGGAGGGTGAGGTTCATACATTTGGCAAGCTGTGAATTTGGAAACTTTCTTTAAAAGAATCCTAACTCCATTTTTATATTTACAAATATTTATGGTGCCTGCTGCATATCTTTGTTTCTAATATGTTTGCTTTGCCATATCATAAGTCTGACTTCTGATAGGAAGAAGAGTTCCATGAATGTACTCAACATGACAGAATTTCATGCTGTGTGGCTGTCTGTGTAATAAAGTTGTTCGACATTCATAAAATAATGCCTATTAAGATCAGCTATCTAGTGACCTATAGAAATTTCACATAGAGGTGCACCCTGATCTCAGATCGTCTGTTCTCGGAACCTTTTCATTCTTTCTGCTCAGGTCCTGATAGTGTTCCTTAAACATCAATCAGCCACCTTATTCTTGCATGAGCCCCCTGTTGCTTGCTGTGTCCATTCCAGTAATCTCTGCCATGCTTCATATTTTCATGCCAAACATTTCACCACAGGACTCTTATCCCTTCCAGCTAATGGCTGATTCAAATATTATGGTCCCTGCTTGGAGGCTGCTGAAAAACAGGCTGCTGAAAACAGCTTCAAATTAAAGAGTCCTGCTGGGTTCTCATGCTGGCCTGGAGAATCTCCCATGTGATTATCTCAAATATAGCATCTTTAAAAAGATACAGGAGCTATGCAGAGTACCAGTATTACTTGACTATTTCCTGATGGAGGCCATAAGATATGAAATGGTCCTAAAACCTGTAGCTTCTCACTATGTAATTTAGACTTGGTATTAGTTGTGAGTGAAGTAACTCTACTTTGTATTTATTATTATTGTTGTAGGATTTCTTGGTATTTGGCTTGAATGTATTATGTCAACTTTTTATGATTTGAAATAAAATTTATAAAATATTTTTTTTAAAAAAAAAACCTGTAGCCTTCTTTTCTAGTGATGTGTGTCAGTGAGGGCACCAGGTCTGCTCTTTGCTGAATGCGTCTTGATTTGCATAATTTAATCTCCAAGAGTTCTGGTTCTCTCTTGGACATGTACATATAATCACTACTGCCCAATGGCAAGAAAGAGCTGGTAAGTGATAGAAGAAATGGTATTATTTTCAAATTCCCAGAGTTTCCAAATAAACACTACTGGACATGGAACAGCAAGTGGTGAACTTGTAGTTTATATACAGGATTACATTCACATGAGAAGAAGATGACGACTGCAGATTTATACGCAGCCCTTCTCTCTGAACCAGAGACTCAGAGCACCTTACAATTTCCTATATCTTCTCCCCCCACAACAGACAACTTGTGAGGTGGGTGGGGCTGAGAGGGCTCTCACAGCAGCTGCCCTTTCAAGAACAACTCCTGCAATAGCTATGGCTAACCCAAGGCCATTTCAGCAGCTGCAAGTGGAGGAGTGGGGAATCAAACCTGGTTTTCCCAGATAAGAGTCCATACACTTAACCACTACACCAAACTGGCTCTAACAAGATAGGATTTATTGATACGGGATCAGGGCCAATTATACATGTGCTGACCCATCCTCATCTACTTTTTCTGCCTGGAGGATATTTATTTTTATGTGAATGCAAGCTTGGCGTGTGGGAGTAGGTGAACTAGGTGATTGCCTAGGGTGCCAGCTCCTAGCAGGGGTGGGTGCCCCCTCCCCACTTGTGCCATTCCAGAGCCTCGCTCAGCCTTCCTGCACTGCCGGAAGGTTGAGGGGGGACATTTGCACAGAGGTTGAGGGGGGCGTTTGCACGAAGGTTGAGGGGAGGGCGTTTGCATGGAAGGCTGGCCCCGCTCAGCCTTCCCGCACTGCAGGAAGGTTGAGCAGAAGGGGTCGTTTGCATGAAGAGCTTCTTGAGAGGAGCCCTCTGTGAAAGCAGGGCCATCTGGCCTCACTCAGCCTCCTTGCGCTGTGGGAAGATTGAGCAGAGGTGAGGGAAGCATTTGCATGGAGGGCTCCTCAAGAATTCAAGCAGGGCCATCTGGCCCTGCTCAGCCTCCCTGCACTGTGGAAAGATTGAGTGGATAGGTGGGTCGATTGAGTGGATAGGTGGGTCTGTGCAAACAGGGCCATCTGGTTGTTTGCATGGAGGGCTCCTCGAGAGGCATGATGTGGTCTGGCTCTGGGGCCCTCCTTCACAGGAGGGCAGGGGTGGAGCCTGCCTGGGGTGGCAAAAACCCCAATGCCGGCCCTGTGTGGATGGTAGAGCTAAATTTGCACCTTCCCCTGTTATATCTTCGCTGCACTCCATTGCTTTCAGTCCTTTCTTTCCAACACAGTTCCAGCACAGGGAGTCAGCCCTTAAGAATCACTCCTACATTGAATCCTTTATGATCATTAGCCAGGACAAGCTTATCTTGTTTCCTTAGGATCTGTTAAATTCCATAGACTACAGAATTACTTCTAGATGAGACTTGAAAACTTGCTTCATGTTAAGTTGCTGTAGCAGATTGTTTATACTGCATTTAAAGAATGGTGCATAAGAGGGGATCAGAAGAGATATAACTAGGCATGGGCATGAACCGAACCACAAATTGCTATTTGTTTTGAACCATGGTGCTTCATTTGTTTCATCTTTGTAGTTCGTTTTTCCCAGACAGCCTGGAGCTGATTCAATTAATTGCTAGGCAACGCTGGGGGGTGGACTTCCAGGAGCCCTAGAAATACTCAGAGCTGTTGTCCGTAGCTTGATTGGCAGCCCCAGGAGCCAATCACCGAGCTCCCATTTTGCAGTACAAAGAACTGTCAGAGCTGAAGCTGAGCTTTCCTGGGGGCACCTGCTTTAGGGGACTATAACTATGACATTCCAAAGCTAATCTTTGCCAAAGCCAAACTTGGAGGGCTGGTGGAGGAGAGCCTGCTGACATTCCAAAGCCAAACTTGGAGGGCTGGCGGAGAAGAGCCTGCTGAAGACTCCCAGTAAGTTTAACACCTCCTGATACAAACAAACCAATGAACCATGAACCGGGTCAGAAAGCAAGCAAAGAATGAAACAAAACAAACCACCATTTCCCCTAGTTCATGCCCATCCCTCGATATAACTGAACTAGTGCTTTGAGGCCATGGTCAAGTGGCTGAGAACAAAGTGAAGCTGAATCCAGACAGGACAAAGGTAATTCTAGCCTAGTATTCTTTTGGAGGGCTGGGTCTGCTTGTAGTAGATGAGGTTGAGAGCAAGTTAAGAGTTGGGGGTGGGGTCCCAGTCATGGTGAGGAGGGAGGTCCAGGGGTCGTTTCTGGTCTCAGAAATGGAGCGCAGCCAAGTTCCAGCCACTTGGCCGCTGACTCCACGGAGTAGGGTTGGTTGCCTGAGTGGCTTACTCTCTCTCTGTTATCCACCCTTCCTCCCTGGCTGTCAGTATCTACCCCCTTTTATTGCTTCATACCTCCATTCCCTCGCCCTTTCAGCTCCCCCATTCTTCCACCAAACCATCCATCTCTTTCCCTGCCTCCCCATTGGTGCAGTTCTCCCCTTTTTGTTCTTGTCCCTGCCCCACAGTGGGCTTCTGCTCCTCCATCCCATCCTGCATCATTGCCATAGGGCAGGTCCAGTCATTTGTGTTGGCGGTGGTCATCTCTTGGGCCTGGGTCAGGCTGTCTCTCTGCTGCCTCACTGCAGGGGTTGCTGGGTCTGGTTGCAGCTGCATGCTGCCACTGTCTGGCCCAGTTGGCCCTGCAATGGCACCACCAAGATGGGCCAGGTTGGGTTGCTGGGTCTGCCGGCTCCCCCTCCTCCCTGCCGCCAGGACCCCAGGAGGCTCTCCACCAGCAAGGCAGGTAGGGGGAAGCGTGTTAATGTCAGGTGCCTCGGCCCTTATTCGGGTCTTGACCCCACCTTGCCCTCCTCACTGGCTACAAGGTCATTTTACTTCCTAGGGCTTTGAGAGAGAGAAAGATATGATATAAATATTTGACTAAATAATTTTTATTTTTATTTATTTATTTTTGCTGATTTCTAGTCCACCCTTTCCCAGGTCGGGCTCAGGGCAGATTACAATATAATAAGATAATTAAAATCACATTATAAAACAATTAAATTAAATTAAATTCAGGTGGTTCAAGTAGGTGACTATACAGCCACGCCATACATTACAAGAATAGTGGGAAAATTCCACAGTTATGACCCAAGTAAAACTGACTTTGAGACCCATCCCCAAATGGTCATCAGGAGACTAAACGTGACAAGTAATGCCAGTCCATGAAACTATTCCTAATATTTGTGGGGTTTTTTTTAAATTAATTGCTGCCTTCAAAGAATAATTCATTTCCATATTTAGTCTATCTTTGATTCATCTGAAGAAAAAAATCTTTGATATTTTCGAAGAAAATATTTTAGTCTTATGAAGACCAGTATAGGAAATTATTTTGTGAGGGAAATTATTTAAACTTTCCCAGATAGTTCAATGGACCGCTGGATCACAAAAGAGTTGAGAGATCTTTAATATATTTTATTTCTAAACGGGTAGGGACATTGGGATGAAAACAATAACACTATAGACTACGTTCTCTAAGTTATCACTAACAAGCTGTTACTCAGTCAGCTCACTCCAGATCCTAACACGGAACTGCCAACTGCTCTTCTTTAACTGTCATTTTTTAAGCCTCTGCTTAACATTCCATCAACTCTAGTCTGATTGACAGGTAAACATATTTAACAGTATAATGACTGAACTTTAGACCTTGCCTAGAAATACAATATAAAAATTCAAAATTCCAACACCCCTTCTCAATGTCTAAAGTGCAAGTCATTATAATATTCAGCAATTATTGCTATTTATTGTTAACTGTTTCAGTTACATTTACCAAATTTAGCATTTCATGTAAACATTTAAATCTTGTATGAGATAATGGCTTGGTGAGAATATCAGCTACCATTTCTTCGATATGATAGTATTCTATTTCAGTCTCTCACTAGTTCACAGTTCATGCCAATAGACCTACTTCTGTCTTTAGATTGCTCTTTAGGTGCCAGTGGTGCAACTTCTGTAGACATAGGCTGGGAGACACCTTCTGAAAATGAAGCTATATTGCAGTGTGGTACAGGGATCTGTTTCACTCCATTCTGAATTTCTCCCTGGATCAGTTGCTGCTTCAGTAGTTCAATTTCTTTCTTCAGTTTAGCATTTTCTACGTGAAGCTTCTTTTCCTCCCTCAAAGATGCCTGCAAGATGGCTTTTTCTTTCAGAAGAATAACTGGTTGCTTAAAGTACTCAATATCTTGATCTGCTTCTGCTTCCTTCTGCTTCAATCTGTTCACAACTGCATTGTTGCCAGCCATTTTGGGTTCTTTTATAGATTGCACAGTTTCACAGTATCCATATTTCTTTGGTGGTTGCCCTTTAGTGCTCCTTTCTGATCGTCTGAGAGTGGGTGAGGATTCTGCTGCAGATTCTGCTGCTTCTTGATGTATAGTTCCTGCTTCCCCTTCTGGCTTAGTAGTGTCTTCAGAAGACAGACCTGCTAGTTTCCCTGTGATCACTACAGGTAACCAAGCAAACCAGCCCTCAGGAGTGGTCTCAGAAACCTCATGATCAGGTACACAGGATAAACTTGGCAAATTACTGTCATCAACAAACACCACATTGCAAATCTTGTCTGTGCGGGTTTGTGGATCATAAATTCTGTAGCCTTTCCCTCCAGTGGGGAATCCAACTACAAATCCAACTTGAACTCTGGCATCAAGCTTTCCTCTGTTCTCCTTAGGAACATCTGCATAAGCTTTGGAACTAAAACTTTGATGTGCTTGAGTCCAGGCCTCTTGCCAAACCAAGCTTGAAATGGAATGACACCTGTTGATTTTGAAGGTAATCTATTGTGCAGGTACACTGCTGTATTCACAGCTTCAGCCCATAAACCTTTAGGCAGTCCATCATTTCCTGCAAAACACGATTAAGTCTCACTGAACACCCTTTCTGTTGAGGGCTGTACGGAACAGTCACTTTATGTTCAATCCCTTCAGCTTCCAAAAACCTTTTAAATTCAGCATTGCAATATTCACCACCTCCATAAGTTAACAAACTTTCTGGTGCGTGCCCAAATTTGTTTTTAAGTAGAGCCACATAGCACTTGAATTTATCAAGAGTCTCATGCTTGAACTTGAGCATGTAAACAAGCTGTACTTTGACTTGCTTTCTGTAAAGGTTACAAAATATTTATTTTGTCCATTGGAGGGTGATAGAGGACCATTA